>NW_027411755.1:247386891-247986891 GCF_047663935.1 Musca autumnalis
TACAACCTTAGCTAACAGTGGCAGATGAAAGTTTTCACTTCAAAAATAAACGTTTCCTTTATGTTTTAAAGCTAACCACAAATGTTTATGTCAGCCATAAGAACTAGAAGAATGTGATGTGTCTGCGGTGACCAATGACATAAACTTATAACTCCTTGAATTTTTCAAATTATTTTTCAAGGATTTTCAGAATAATAATCGTGGATTTTTTAAATATTATTTCGAGGGATATTCAGAGCAATAATCGTAGATTTTTTATACCCTACACCACTATGTGGAGAGGGTATTATAAGTTGGTTTTGGCCAAAAAGTATGTAACGCATTGAAATAATGGTCGTAGACCCATACTTATATACAGTGAGTCAATTAAGTATTTTGCTTCTATAGAAAAATTGAAAAATATAAATAAATTCGTTTAAAACCATCAAATTAGTGGTCAGAAAGTCGAATATTTGTATGTAGTATGTTTGTGGATATTTTAGTATCCAATATCTGCAAGAACCGCAGCGGAAGGCTTAATGGTCTTCTAGATATTGGCAAAAATCTATAACAACACAAAATATTTTACCTCAAAAAAGTATTTTGCCTTTTACATATTTTTTGAGAAAAATACATTTTTGTTACACGCTAAATTTTTTTATAGTAACCGTTGGAGATTATCACATTATACAACTGTTTCGGCACCAGTTCCACCAACTTGCGACATATTTTCGCAGTTATTTTCTCCAATTTTCCTACATTAATTTCTTTGACTTTGTGTTTTATTAATTTTGGTCATTACCGACATTAATCTCTAAGAAAATCAGTGAACAATGATTCGCCGCTACATTCAAATCCTAACAAAAGCGTAAAAAATAAATAAAAAGCTAAGATGCATCGCAAATAGTAAAAGAAATTACAGTTTGGAACTATGAAAATCAAGAACAGAGGCAAAAAATTGTTTAAAAATCGCGAAGATCCTTCCTGACCGCTTCCAAAAATTAATCGTGTCTTCAATATCAATCTCGGAACCAATGTCTTGGATGAAGTGTCCACAAGGTTCCAAAATCCAAAGATATTGACGGTATTATGGCAAGAAAAACCATATTATTTCTTAATAAATAAGACAAAATAGATCACTCTTTATTGATATTTTCCCGCAACATGAGAGGGTCATTCGATGCAAATATATTTAAATACCTTCGCCACTAAACCGCACCATTTTTAAAATCCAATTTTATAACTTCAGAGGTCTTATTTGCTACATAACCATCGATATCTCTGGATTTTGGAACCTTGTGGACACTTCATCCAAGACATTGGTTCCGAGATTGATATTGAAGACACGATTAATTTTTGGAAGCGGTCAGGAAGGATCTTCGCGATTTTTAAACAATTTTTTGCCTCTGTTCTTGATTTTCATAGTTCCAAACTGTAATTTCTTTCACTATTTGCGATGCATCTTAGCTTTTTATTTATTTTTTACGCTTTTGTTAGGATTTGAATGTAGCGGCGAATCATTTTTCCCTGATTTTCTTAGAGATTAATGACCAAAATTAATAAAACACATTGTCAAAGAAATTAATGTAGGAAAATTGGAGAAAATAACCGCGAAAATATGTCGCAAGTTGGTGGAACTGGTGCCGAAACAGTTGTATAATGTGATAATCTCCAACGGTTACTATAAAAATCGTTAGCTAGTAACAAAAATGTATTTTTCTCAAAATATATGTAAAAGGCAAAATACTTTTTTGAGGTAAAATATTTTGTGTTGTTATAGATTTTTGTCAATATCTAGAAGACCATTAAGTCTTTCGCAGCGTTTCTTGCAGATATTGGATACTAAACTATCCACAAACATACTACACATAAATATTCAACTTTTTGACCACTAAGTTGATGGTTTCAAACGAATTTATTGAAATTTTTTCAATTTTCTAAAGAGGCAAAATACTTAATTGACTCACTGTATACCAAAATGACGAGCTGAGTCGATCTGGCTATGTGTCTCCGCCCGTCTGTCCATCTAAACCTTGTAATAACGCTACAGGTCGCAATTTTGATCGGATCGTCACGAAATTTTGGATGTTGATGGGGGTCCCGGAGGGGAAGAAGCCTATTGATTTTGGTGATGGTCGGATAATATTTAGGGGCAAAAAACTTAGGTGGATAAAAAGACAAGGTGTTTTTCCAAAGCGAATATCTCAGCTTCTATATAGGCTATACCAAAAGCAAAACCTGAGAAAAGTCAACGTTTTTTTCTTATGCGAATATCTCCGCTTCTGGTTGGAGTATTCCAAAAGGAATACCCGTCAATGCACAGTGGTCGCTGCCATTGGCCAAAATTAAAGGACTGATTAAAGGACTTTTGTAATGTCATTTCTTCAATATAATTCAATTTCATGTAAAGTTTTAATTATGTTCCCCCTCTTTCCCCCTAACGAACATTTTTTTAAAAGATCAGTAGTAGTCTAAGGGTTATATTTTTCAAAATTTCAGCTGCATCTTTCCGCATCTTTGGAACTGGTTCCCAAAATACTAATGGTACATTTCAGGTTGTTTTTGTCACTTTTTCAAATGTGCAGGTGATACATTTCAGCTTTTTATACCCTCAGCCTTTAGGAGGGTATATACACTTTGATACGATGAAAATGTGCCTCATCGAAATAATGGTTTTAGACCCCAAGTATGTTTAGACGAAATGTGTTTCAGACAATTTGGAGTCGATCTAGCCATGTCCGTCCGTCTGTCTGTCGGTCTGTCTGTCTGTCCTGCTGGCTGGAGCGCACGATAACTCTCGAACGGATGAACCGATTCGGTTCAAATTTTGGCTTTCGTAATATTTTGCCCAAACTTAGTTTAAGTTCGAAGATGAGCTACATCGGTCCACTCCTTCCGGTACCTCCCCCACAAAAGTTCGAAAATGTTCGGAAAGTTTCTGCGCACGATAACTGGTGAAGGGAGTGGCCGATTTGGTCCATACTTTGTATAGCGTAAACTTTCTACCAGAGGAATATGAGGTTTTAATATGGTCTCAATAGGTCCACTCCTTCGGTTACCTCCCACACAAAATTTTGGAAAAGTTCAGTTAAGGCCATCTCTCGAGTCGCTTTGATTTTTGTTTTAGCAACTTGTATTCACTGCCCTCCATACAACGGTACAAGTTTCTTCAGGGGCAAGTCCATACTTCCTGAGAAAATAGCATGAAAGTTACAAAAACCCCTATGACACCGTGTGAGGTGGTTGGAGCGCAAGAGAACTCTCGAACGGATCTGCCGATTCGGTCCAAAATGCGGCCTTAGTAATATTTTGTCCAAACATAGTTTAAGTTTGAAGATAAGCCATATCGGTCCACTCCTTCAGGTACCTCCCCCACAAAAGTTTAAACATTTTCGGAAAAATTGTTCATACGGTAACTCTTGAAGGGAGTGGCCGAATTGGTCTATACTTTACACATCCTAATATATCTACCAGATATAGATCAGGTTCAAATATGGACTTGTCCACCCCATCCGGTACTTCCCACACAAAATTTCGGATAAGTTCACTTTAAGACCTGATATCGAATCACTTTGTTTTTTGTTGAAGCAAGTTGTATTCGCAGCCTCATTTACGATGGTAAAAGTTTTTTTTAGGGGCAAGTCCATACTTCTTGAGCAAACAGCCCGAAGAGTGCAAAAACCCCCTATGGCATCATATGTTGTGGCTGGAGATCCACTTCCATAAAGGTCAATGTCGATCCATTCCTTTTAGTATCTCCTCCGCAAAACTTTTGATCTTTAATCCTAATCAAAATGTTTGCCTGTTCAAATGCCCAACATTTTTAAAACCCTCTAAATACAAACGTATTTCAGAAAAAAGTTGTTTCAATATACACAGGCTGAGGGTATATCTCCGTCGGCAAAGCCGACTGATACTTTTTTACTTGTTAAATGTATAGAAGAGACATTGTGAGGTTCAGTTATATGAAGGATACGTTGAAATGTGGTCCTCAATGTAAAATTTGAAAAATTCAGCCATTTTGATTGATTATTACGGCTAGAACCCTAAAAATACCGAATATTGGGCGGTACCTATTTATGGGGACAAAATCAAAGGGTGGACCTACATTAATCGACAATTTTCTGGGGGTAGCCTACATCCACGAAAGATTAAGCGGCATTTCGGCCATTTCGATTTAATAACTTATATGAAACCCTCAAAATTCCGAAAATCGGGCAGTACAATTACATGGGGACCCTATCATAACGTGGACCCAGTTCAAAAAAATTTTGCTAGAATATTTTCTAACACTAGGGAATACCGATAGCCAAATTTTAGCCAATTTCACTGAAAGATGTGGTCAAGACTCCCAAAATGCCTGAAATCAGGGGGTACCGTTCTATGGGGGCTATACCTAACCATGGACCTATATTGAATTTGTTTGCTTCTTTTTGTTTGTGTTGCTAAACTAGCCTTTACTGAAATTTTCGTATTGTTATCTGCTCAGGAAGTATTTTTGGCCGCTCTTCCCATACAAGTTCGACCACAGTGCAATGGAAGAAGAAAAGATCTCGTTTATTATGATGCAAAGTATGTTGGCGTAAGTAAGCAAACCGAGATATTGCAAAATTCAGTAATATACCCAATTTTTTCCATTTTTTGTAATCACGCTACAAGTTGGAATTTTGATCGGATAGTTACGAAATTTTTGGGGGTAGATGGGGGCCCCACAGAGGAAGGAATGGGGAAAAACTCATTTGGAGACAAATTCAAAGTTTTATTCTTTGTGAATATATCGGCTTCTAGTAGGGGTATTCCAACGGCAAAGCCTGTCCATGGAAGAAGAAAATATTACCTTTACATTGGTGTAAAGCAGGTTGGCGAAGGTGGTCAAACAATGGAAATACCACAATAGTCGGTAATGCATCCAATTCTTCCATTTTTTGCAATCAAGCTACAGGTCGTAATTTTGATCGGATGGTCACGAAATTTTGGTAGCTTATGCGTCTCCCAGAGAGAAAGGGGCATATTATTTTTGGTGGTATTCGGATTATATTCCCAAAAAGAAATGTTTACCAGTGAAAAGCTTATGCACAGGGGTAGTGGTGTAGGGTATCACATTGTCGGCCCCGTCCCGACTATAGCCTTTTCTCACTTGTTTTTAAATAAATATAATTTTTAAAGGACCTTCAGCGCGATGATAGTAATTTTTTTAAATAATATTTTAATCGTGGATTTTTTTAAATATTTTTTTAATATTTTTTAAAGACTTCCACAGCAACAATAGTGGATTTTTTTAAATATTATTTTTCGAGGACTTTCGGAGCAATAATCGTGGACTTTTTAAATAATTTTCTTCTTCATTTCAAAATAATAATCGTGGATTTTTAAATATTTTTTCAAGGACATTCAGAATAATAACCGTGGATTTTTAAAAATAATTTTTCAAGGACTTTCAGAATAATAATAGTGGATTTTCAAATATTATTTTTCAAAGACTTTCAGAATAATAATCGTGGATTTTTAAATATTATTTTTCAGGGACTTTCAAAATAATAATCGAGAATTTTTAAATATTATTTTTCAAGGACTTTCAAAATAATAATCGTGGATTTTTAAATATCATTTTTCAAAAACTTTCAGTGCAATAATCGCGGAATTGTTAAATATTATTTTTCAAGGATTTTCGGAGCAATTATCGTGGATTTTAAAAATATTATTTTTCAAGCACTTTCAGAATATTAATCGAGTATTTTTTAATACACTTTTTCAAGGGCTTTCAGAATAACCATGGTGGATTTTTAAATACAATTTTCAAGGATTTTCAGAATTATAATCGTGGATTTTTAAATATTATTTTTCAAAAACTTTCAGAATAATAATCGTGGATTTTTAAATATTACTTTTCAAAAACTTTCAGAATAATAACCGTGAATTTTTAAATATTATTATTTCAAAAACTTTCAGAATAATAATCGTGAATTTCTAAATATTATTTTTGAAAAACTTTCAGAATAATAATAATAGTGGATTTTTAAATATTATTATTTCAAAAACTTTCAGAATAATAATCGTTGATTTTCAAATATTATTTTTCAAGGACTTTCTAAATAAAAATAAATGTGGATTTTTAAATACTATTTTTCAAGGACTTTCAGAATAATAATCGTTCATTTTTAAAAATGGACTTTGGGACCAATAATCGTGGATTTTTAAATTTTATTTTTCAAGGACTTTCAGAATAATAATCGTGGATTTTTAAATGTTATTTTTCAAGGACTTTCAGAATAATAATCGTGGATTTTTAAATGTTATTTTTCAAGGACTTTCAGAATAATAATCGTGGATTTTTAAATATAATTTTTCAAGGACTTTCAGAATAATAAAAGTGGATTTTTAATTATTATTTTTCAAGGACTTTCAGTATAATAAACGTGTATTTTTAAATATTATTAGGTACTTTGAGAATAATAATCGTGGATTTTTAAATATTATTTTTCAAGGATTTTTAAAATAATAATCGTGGATTTTTAAGTATTATTTTCCAAGTTTTTTTTTCAGAATAATAATCGTGCATTTTTAAATATTATTTTTTAAGGACTTCCGTACCAATAATCGTGGATTTTTTAAATATTATTTTTCAAGGACTTCCGGAGCAATAATCGTGGATTTTTAAATATTATTTTTCAAGGACTTTCAGAAAAATAATACAGAATACATGTTCTATGTATGCATGTTACAGTTAGGTTAGGGCCAAATGATTTGAAAATTTATATTTATCCCCAAGTATAGTTTAAATAATCAAACATTTGGGGACATCACCATAGCTTTAGTCCATTATTATCTGTTTATAATTCATGACGCACGCAGCTGCTGTAACCTGTAATACCATATAGCCAAAAATGAATACTTATATATTTAAATTATTTTCAGAAAACTTTTTCCCATTACTGTTCATATCCTCCTCAACTTCTTCTATAAATTTATGTACAATGTATAACTTTTAGTTTATCTCCCCCTTTCCGAACAAAACGGAAAAGAAGCAGTAAAAAAGCTTTTAAAGTACATTCTATTTGACGCAAGTTGACAGCTGTTTTCCATATCGCAGCTTTTTTTTCAAGTACAACCCAACAAACAGCACTGGCTGATACACCCGAACACAGAGGATAGAATTACAACAAGGCAAGAAACCCATAGAGTAGAAGCAACAAACATTTACAGGAGCAACAACAATAACAAAAAGTTTCCATACGTTTCTGTCTCCAACAGAAAGCTCCAGAGCCGATTATTGATTTTTAACATACTTAAAGTCAGCCACTAAAAAAATTGGTGTCTGCTGCTGAATGGTGGTGGTTGTGACGAACAATGTTGAGGACAAAGAAAACAAACAATTTACGCAACAGTTAGTAGCAGATACGACAACAACTGACAACAGGATATACCGCGCTCTTTACTCCTCTCTGTGACACTTGTTCGTTATCTCTTGTTGTGTGTGTTCGTATTTTTCTTGTGATGGTGCTCCCACGTCAAGTTCAAGATACTCTTCAGTGCTGCTCTCCAAAAGCTTTACTCCAATTGTGTTTCATGTGGCCATGTTTGTTTTGTTGTCATCCATCCGTCCATCCATCCATGTAGTGGTGAGTTTGCGTCGAAATTAACTGACATACAGAAACCGCCTGTTGCCATACTCGCTATACATGTGTAAGTATGTGTACGGAAGAACAGACGGACGGCGATTGTCGGTACGAATGTCGGCTCTTTTTTTTCCCATGTTTATTTAGAGGTCGCTGAAATCGTTGTGTGAAGAGTCGTATACGACTACAAAGAGTCAACCACCCACCCGCCCCCACTGCCAGAACTTGTACATCCAAAGAAACGGAATTTATTTATGTAAATTTATTATTGATGTTGTTGTTTTTCCCATTATATTATCGAGCGAAATATTTTTATAAAATATTCTGGTCTATTGAATTCATAAACATTCACAAACCGCAGGAAATACAACGTTTAGGGGGTTTGGGAGAATGGAATAGGAAGGGGTGACTGAGTTAACGTGGTTATGTATCCGTGTATATGTAGATATGGCATATGTATGTAAGTATGGCAGTAGTGGTTGGTTGTAGTACATAAAATAGATATATAACATATTGTTTTTGTTATTCTTGACTCTATGAACCCACCCAGCCAGCCAGCGAGTCATGTGAATGGAAATATCGTTGTTGTGACTAACAGCCACTTGTTGTTTCCTAAACTTCATAACATTGCAATGGATAACTATCACACTGCGTTTTAGCCAGTAATGCAACAGATTTGAAGAGATTTTATTGAAACAGATTTTATCCTTCAGAAAAAATATTATGAGACTTAAGTTATTTTGACAATAAGTGTATAGGTTATAGAGCAGTAATCGTGGATTTTTTAAATATTATTTTTCACCCACTTTCAGAGCAATAATCGTGGATTTTTTAAATATTATTTTTCACCCACTTTCAGAGCAATAATCGTGGATTTTTTAAATATTATTTTTCATCCACATTCACAACAATAATCGTGCATTTTTAAATACTATTTTTCATCCACTTTCACAACAATAATCGTTGATTATTTAAATATTACTCGTGGATTTTTTAAATATTATTTTTCACCCACTTTCAGAGCAATAATCGTGGATTTTTTAAATATTATTTTTCACCCGCTTTCAGAGCAATAATCGTGGATTTTTTAAATATTATTTTTCACCCACTTTCAGAGCAATAATCGTGGATTTTTTAAATATTATTTTTCACCCACTTTCAGAGCAATAATCGTGGATTTTTTAAATATTATTTTTCACCCACTTTTAGAGCAATAATCGTGGATTTTTTAAATATTATTTTTCACCCACTTACAGAGCAATAATCGTGAATTTTTTAGATAGTCGTGGATTTTTTAAATATTATTTTTCACCCACTTTCAGAGCAATAATCGTGGATTTTTTAAATATTATTTTTCACCTACTTTCAGAGCAATAATCGTGGATTTTTTAAATATTATTTTTCACCCACTTTTAGAGCAATAATCGTGGATTTTTTAAATATTATTTTTCACCCACTTACAGAGCAATAATCGTGGATTTTTTAGATAGTCGTGGATTTTTTAAATATTATTTTTCACCCACTTTTAGAGCAATAATCGTGGATTTTTTAAATATTATTTTTCACCCACTTACAAAGCAATAATCGTGGATTTTTTAGATAGTCGTGGATTTTTTAAATATTATTTTTCACCCACTTTCAGAGCAATAATCGTGGATTTTTTAAATATTATTTTTCACCCACTTTCAGAGCAATAATCGTGGATTTTTTAAATATTATTTTTCACCCACTTTCAGAGCAATAATCGTGGATTTTTTAAATATTATTTTTCACCCACTTTCAGAGCAATAATCGTGGATTTTTTAAATATTATTTTTCACCCACTTTTAGAGCAATAATCGTGGATTTTTTAAATATTATTTTTCACCCACTTACAGAGCAATAATCGTGAATTTTTTAGATAGTCGTGGATTTTTTAAATATTATTTTTCACCCACTTTCAGAGCAATAATCGTGGATTTTTTAAATATTATTTTTCACCTACTTTCAGAGCAATAATTGTGGATTTTTTAAATATTATTTTTCACCCACTTTTAGAGCAATAATCGTGGATTTTTTAAATATTATTTTTCACCCACTTACAGAGCAATAATCGTGGATTTTTTAGATAGTCGTGGATTTTTTAAATATTATTTTTCACCCACTTTTAGAGCAATAATCGTGGATTTTTTAAATATTATTTTTCACCCACTTACAAAGCAATAATCGTGGATTTTTTAGATAGTCGTGGATTTTTTAAATATTATTTTTCACCCACTTTCAGAGCAATAATCGTGGATTTTTTAAATATTATTTTTCACCCACTTTCAGAGCAATAATCGTGGATTTTTTAAATATTATTTTTCACCCACTTTCAGAGCAATAATCGTGGATTTTTTAAATATTATTTTTCACCCACTTTCAGAGCAATAATCGTGGATTTTTTAAATATTATTTTTCACCCACTTTCAGAGCAATAATCGTGGATTTTTTAAATATTATTTTTCACCCACCTTTAGAGCAATAATCGTGGATTTTTTAAATATTATTTTTCACCCACTTACAGAGCAATAATCGTGAATTTTTTAGATAGTCGTGGATTTTTTAAATATTATTTTTCACCCACTTTCAGAGCAATAATCGTGGATTTTTTAAATATTATTTTTCACCTACTTTCAGAGCAATAATCGTGGATTTTTTAAATATTATTTTTCACCCACTTTTAGAGCAATAATCGTGGATTTTTTAAATATTATTTTTCACCCACTTACAGAGCAATAATCGTGGATTTTTTAGATAGTCGTGGATTTTTTAAATATTATTTTTCACCCACTTTTAGAGCAATAATCGTGGATTTTTTAAATATTATTTTTCACCCACTTACAAAGCAATAATCGTGGATTTTTTAGATAGTCGTGGATTTTTTAAATATTATTTTTCACCCACTTTCAGAGCAATAATCGTGGATTTTTTAAATATTATTTTTCACCCACTTTCAGAGCAATAATCGTGGATTTTTTAAATATTATTTTTCACCCACTTTCAGAGCAATAATCGTGGATTTTTTAAATATTATTTTTCACCCACTTTCAGAGCAATAATCGTGGATTTTTTAAATATTATTTTTCACCCACTTTCAGAGCAATAATCGTGGATTTTTTAAATATTATTTTTCACCCACTTTCAGAGCAATAATCGTGGATTTTTTAAATATTATTTTTCACCCACTTTCAGAGCAATAATCGTGGATTTTTTAAATATTATTTTTCACCCACTTTCAGAGCAATAATCGTGGATTTTTTAAATATTATTTTTCACCCACTTTCAGAGCAATAATCGTGGATTTTTTAAATATTATTTTTCACCCACTTTCAGAGCAATAATCGTGGATTTTTTAAATATTATTTTTCACCCACTTTCAGAGCAATAATCGTGGATTTTTTAAATATTATTTTTCACCCACTTTCAGAGCAATAATCGTGGATTTTTTAAATATTATTTTTCACCCACTTTCAGAGCAATAATCGTGGATTTTTTAAATATTATTTTTCACCCACTTTCAGAGCAATAATCGTGGATTTTTTAAATATTATTTTTCACCCACTTTCAGAGCAATAATCGTGGATTTTTTAAATATTATTTTTCACCCACTTTCAGAGCAATAATCGTGGATTTTTTAAATATTATTTTTCACCCACTTTCAGAGCAATAATCGTGGATTTTTTAAATATTATTTTTCACCCACTTTCAGAGCAATAATCGTGGTTTTTTTAAATATTATTTTTCACCCACTTTCAGAGCAATAATCGTGGATTTTTTAAATATTATTTTTCACCCACTTTCAGAGCAATAATCGTGGATTTTTTAAATATTATTTTTCACCCACTTTCAGAGCAATAATCGTGGATTTTTTAAATATTATTTTTCACCCACTTTCAGAGCAATAATCGTGGATTTTTTAAATATTATTTTTCACCCACTTTCAGAGCAATAATCGTGGATTTTTTAAATATTATTTTTCACCCACTTTCAGAGCAATAATCGTGGATTTTTTAAATATTATTTTTCACCCACTTTCAGAGCAATAATCGTGGATTTTTTAAATATTATTTTTCACCCACTTTCAGAGCAATAATCGTGGATTTTTTAAATATTATTTTTCACCCACTTTCAGAGCAATAATCGTGGATTTTTTAAATATTATTTTTCACCCACTTTCAGAGCAATAATCGTGGATTTTTTAAATATTATTTTTCACCCACTTTCAGAGCAATAATCGTGGATTTTTTAAATATTATTTTTCACCCACTTTCAGAGCAATAATCGTGGATTTTTTAAATATTATTTTTCACCCACTTTCAGAGCAATAATCGTGGATTTTTTAAATATTATTTTTCACCCACTTTCAGAGCAATAATCGTGGATTTTTTAAATATTATTTTTCACCCACTTTCAGAGCAATAATCGTGGATTTTTTAAATATTATTTTTCACCCACTTTCAGAGCAATAATCGTGGATATTTTAAATATTATTTTTCACCCACTTTCAGAGCAATAATCGTGGATATTTTAAATATTATTTTTCAAATACATTGAGGGCAATAATCGCTCCTATAAGTTAGGTGTATTCGCTAAGCAAAGGTTCACAATGAAAGTAGAAAATTTGACCTTCACATTGGTGCAGAATTGGTTTTGTGTATTTTGAATTATTTGTAAGTGCACACATGACATTACTACATATTGACCGTTAGTTAAAAATTTATAATTTCTGTATCAATTTAGAATATCAAACAACTCCACCAGTTCCATACGTCACTCCACATGCTTTACAAAAATTCGTCTTTGATTATATATGCCTTTTATTCGAATATTTAAAATATTGATTTTTTTTTAAGAAAAAGTCCTTCGCATCGTCTTTGTTCATTATGACTTTATTAAATCATTTTGTCAACATTATCATGCACTTTGTTTTCCATCGACTAATACCCGCCGACATCTTGTAAGAAAATCCATTATTATTATTTTTTCTAGTTCTTGATAATGATACTCCAGAGTGACATCCTTGACTCTTGTACTTCGCCAATGAATGGTTCACTCATTTGTCTTTTGAGTATATGAAACAGCTATGGTTGGTGGCTGTCGCTAAACATGTCACCACCACACCCTAAATGAGCCACAATATCTGGTTGAAAGAAAAAACCCCAATCTTATCTATGATGCTGTCATGTCTTTTGTTTTCATGGGGACACTAGGCAACACCTCCTCCCACTTCCACACATTTTTTTCCAATATTTACCATGAAATGCCATCCGATATGTATGGATGGATGTGTATTCCCACTCTTTGGGCGGGTAAGGAAGTCCTACAACCATTTACACATAATCGTATATCCTTGATAATGGTGTTATTGTTGCTGCGGTTTGTTGTTCATCTTGTATTGGTATTTTCTAATAAAGTTCAGACGTGGTAATGCTGGTAGACACATTCACGGGGCCACAGTAGGAAATGTTTAAAACAATGTTATAACTACAAAAAGTTCAGAAAACAAATAAAATAGAACCAGTCACACATAGTGTCATAGGGGTTTTTACACCTGTCGGACCATTTTCTCATGAAGTATGGACTTGCCCCTTGAAAGGTTAACCTTAACCTTTTCCGATATTTTGTGTGGTAGGTACCCGAATGAGTGAACCGATGGAATCCATATTGGAACATCATCTATCCCTTTAATATACGGGGCATATGATGCTCAAGTAGGGGTAACTCCCCCACTAAAGTTCAAAAATCATCTTTAAAATGTCTTGAACGATAACTCTAGAAGGGAGCAATTGATTTGGTTTGCACATCGTATTATTCCTTTCAGATGTATATCAGGTTCGAATATGGACTATATCGGTCCACTCCTTCGGCTACCTCCCACACAAAATTCGGAAAATATTAATATTAAGAGCGCCTCTCGGATTGTTTTAAATTTTTTCAGCAGGTTGTCTCTTTTACGTCTGTACATTTTTTTGTGGGGGGAAGAGTGGGGTATGTCCATACTTCCTGAGATAACTGCCTAAAAGCTCCAAGAAACGCTGATGTCACCAACTAAAATGGCAATTTTCGGAAAAGTGCAGTTTAACAGCTCGTCTCACATCGGACATTTTTCCAAAAAGTTCTCAGGGACAAGTCCTGAATTCCTGAGATGATGACCCAAAAAGCCTTCCGGCACCAACTGCACTGGATAGTACATAACCCCCGAATTATGTCAGGATATTGATTACATCATTCGAGTAACTCCGACACAAAGTTTGGACAGAGTGTAATCTCTGTCGGTACAGCTGACTGATACTTTCTTACTTGTTTTCTTTTCTACATATATCCCTCTAAACTGCCACTGGTTGATACTGATTGTAAGGTAACTCCGTGTGCCGCATTCTTCTCTTTAATAGCAGCACAACACTCCTCATTTTAGTATGTATTTTTGGTGGAGATTTTTCGTATCGAAGCACTGCTTTTGCCGCGGCTTGTATGGTCTCCAGTAAGGCCATTGGCGTAGATAAAACCGATGTTGGAAAACGATAGTTGTTTATGGCGTCTGCGACTTCATCTGTGTAAACGTCATTTAAACCTGCTTGATAGGCTTTTTGATCTAGGGGTTCTATTTTGTAACGTCAGACCTCTCTTTCTAGATCATGAAGAGCCCTCCTGATATGCCGATAACAACCGATTAAGTACTGCAACGAAGGCATATCATTGTATTGCTATACTATTTATTTCCTCATGTAGAGCGTCCAGTGAAGGCCGTGTTGCACCGTGTTGCAGTTCTCAGTTCGAATATTTTTCCATCGCGTTGCACTTATATTCGCGAACCACACTGGCGGCGTATACCTTACCACATACCAATATATCGCGTTATATATGATGAACAAGGTTTCATTATCTGCAACCCAAGTGCTACCGGCTAGGGACTTGATGACCTTGTTCCAACCCCCAGAGAAAAAATGACACCATACGTGGTACTGTATCAACACCGTCGGGGGTCCAAATGAGCACGCTGTTATCAATTTGACAATGAGATAATGTCAACGGTTTCGAGAATTGACAACGTATCGTTGTCACAGTGAGCACGTTTGTGGTCGAAATATTAAAAATTGAGCACGCACGTGCTCAAATTGAAAGCATTAGTGGCCAAATTCAAAAAAAAAATTACAACAGATGTTGTCCAAAAAAATTGAACACGTCTGTGCTCATGTTGACACCATACGGTGTTGATTTTGAATCGGCTTTTTCCCTTTGTGTACATCTCAACTTGTCGCAGATAGCTTTGGCATGGGCGGACAACATGAACATGCTGTCAAATAGAAGTTCAGCCTTTCACACATAAAATCAGGAAGGTACCTGATGCTAAGATCGTACAATCATCCGCATACGTTTTGATCTCAATACCGTCTGGTGGGGGTTGAATACAGTAGAGGTAGAAGTTAAACAGTTCCGGAAATATCACTCTACCATGGAGAAGGTAACTCCCTGTTTCGCATTACAGGGCTTGGACTTCCTGTTCCCGAATTCCACGTAAGACTGGAGTCCACACATATAATTGATTACCCAACGTTTCCAACTTGGCCGAAGGGTTGTCTACCAATGTCCTCAAAGAGCGTGGAGTGCTTGACAGTACCAAAAGCTTTTGATAAATTAAGCGCCACCATTACTGTTCTATCATACGGCTTGCTCTGATTGAGTCATCGGCCAATATGTGTGGAGATGACGTGCAGCGCTATTGTCGTGCTGTGCTTCTGACGATCAGCAACTTAATAGCTATTTCTGACGCTAGGAATGACTAAAGCCTTGAGGGTCTTCGCTACGGGCTACATAAACGAATGCCCATTTTCCACACATAGGGAACGATGTTAGTGGCTTGCGACAGTTTGGGAACTATAGTGAGCGACTCGACTTCCCGCACATGCAGCTGTTCCAGCATTTCCATGAAGATTCCATCAAGGCCAACCAACTCATTCCCTGATGACATTCGCAACATCATCCATTGTAAATTTTGATAGTTCGTGCTCGGCAGGAAGAGATCTGATGCGACGTAGTACTTCCCTTCGCCCTGTCACTCCCGGGGTGCTCGAACAAACTATCGTTAAAAATAACTTACGCAACTGTTCGGATCAGTTAGCGTATCGTCTACAAACGTAACTGAAGTCCTATCTTCCTTCTTTCCAGAGTTCGAGAGTGACAAATGTAAAACACATTGAAATGTATGCTCACTTGCTCTCTGTAAGCGCTCAGTGGGTATCTCTAACATATACACACATTTATAAATGGTGGTTGTTTATTGAAATGCATAGAAATACCAAACACAAAAACAGCAACAGCAACAGACGCATAGGCATATAAAAAATGCCAACGAAATTTGTTTATTGAAACCTTAGGTACATTTTTATAGTGGACCAGAGTAGGAGAAAAAATTATAAAAATCTAATATTTTCAAAAGTTTATGGCTATTTCCAAATTTAAAAACCTCTCATAGACCACTCATTTCGTATGTTCCAGAAAATTGTTTGCTGATATCTTTGCTACATTTTTGAGGTTGATCGTTTTTTTGAATATTGTACGGCTTAGTATCTATGGGGCGGAAATCGAGAAAAGACGTTACACATCGCAATTGTTGTGCTATTTTCTAAAAGAGATCTAAGGAATATATATTTCTAGTTGGTTGTTTGCTTCAATTTAGATCGGTTTGATATCTGCAGACTATAATCCGAGAAAAAATTATAATGGAAATTTGACCTTGACGATTTTGACCTTGAAGATGAGGTTGAATGGAATTTATGTGTTGACAATTATTATTCTTTAGGACGAGGGCCACAACATTGCTTCCACGAGTAAAGCAAAATTCTTAGTGGTTTAGAAGATATGTGCCTGACAAAATTATCCCTTTTGACATCAAAGCCTCAGGTCTTTGGGGGCCCATAACCGCGAAAGTTGAAGTGATACGGAAAAAGGCCGGGACACGTGTCTTCTTATTTTTGTTCTTCTCTCACCATGCGGTGTCAAAATATGGTTAATAATTTTCGTGTTGCATAGTGTATAAATACATTTTATTTACTAAAAAGCATTTAATTTACTAAAAAGCACAATTTCTTTAGTAAAACACAAAACACTGATTTATTCACGCACTTCACCGCCTTTACTCAACGATTGTATTAAGAAAATTGAAGAAAAAATAACAAAAATAATTCATACCATTTTTTCTTTTCCTCTTCGCTTGCTAGGATAGTTAACTTTAAGAAACCGAAAAAAATTACTGCTTGTGGACAAACATTGCAACAACAACGCACACGCGTTTAGAATACATACCACCAAAGGAAACACTAACTTTTTTACCCTCCCGTCTTCGCTTCTGTTTCTTCTATTACACCATACACACAGCTTTTTATTGTAAAACAGCATTCCGCAGCCGTGAGAGCACTGTTGTTACTCTCTTCGACAAAATCCCCTCTCCACCCATAAAAAATATGTTCTAACATAAAAAATATGTTGGTACACAAACAAATAAAATTGAGATATGTTGGGTGACGTAGGGGATGAAAGATACCAAGGAACGGTCCTGACCGGCTTTAACATGGCAAATTACAGGATTTATCTTGGTCCCTCTCTCATCTCAAGTGGGCACTGACCTCCCCGTGGTGTCACCTGGGGTAGCTGCCTTTAACGCCCGTTAAAGGTAGTGAGCTAAAATGTGCCACGCGTTCACCCATAAGAACGTTAAAAACATTACTGCCATACAGGAAATACGATGGATTGGGAAAGGCGTCACAACAACACCTAAAGGTGAGGCACTGTATTATAGCTGCCATGACACAAAGCATCAGTTTGGTTGCGGATTTGTAGTTGGTCGGAGGTTAAAACATCTGGTGTCCAGCTTCACCCCAGTGAATGAAAGACTCGCTACATTTCGGTTAAAAGCAAAATTCTTCAACATCAGCTTAATTTGCGCTCATGCTCCCACTGAAGACAAGTACGAACAGACCAAAGATATATTTTACGAGCGCTTAGAAGAAACTTATGACTTATGAATCTTATAATGCCAAAGTTGGAAAGGAGAATATCTTTGACCCAACAGTCGGGAAATTCAGTCTCCACAGCGAAACATCTAACAACGGTATGAGGCTGATAGACTTTGCAGCTGCAAAAAACATGGTGGTTAGCAGTACCAGGTTTAAGCATCTCGATATTCATAAGGGCACCTGGCTGTCGCCAGATCAAAGAAGAAAGAAATCAAATTGATCACGTTGTGATAGATGGAAGGCATGCATCAAGCGTGTTGGATGTACGATCGTTCCGAGGTGCAAACATAGACTCGGACAACTACCTTGATGCAGCAAAGATTAAACGTAGCAAACAAAGTGCGAACAGACACAACACGGAAGTTGGACATCTGTAAGCTGCAATCACTACAGGTAGCCACAGCATATTCCTAAAGTGCTAAAGTGGGTCTGGCGGTAAACGGTGAGGAGACCAATATGATGGTGTCGACGCGCAATGCCTCCATAAAGATCGAACCAAGTGTTGACGTTGGTTCTTATAATTTTGAGGTAGTAAAAGACTTCGTATACCTCGGCACCGCCGTAAACACAACAAACGACATCAGTTGTGAAATAAAAAGAAGAATTGTATTGGCCAACAGATGCTACTTTGGTTTAAGTAAGCACTTTAAAATCAAAGCCACAACCCGTCAAACAAAAATAACGCTTTACAAAACACTGATACTACCCGTGCTGATGTATAGTTCCGAAGCCTGGGTACTTGCGCAAGCAGATAAGGAAGTGCTTGGCGTGTTTGAGAGAAAAATTATTCGAAAGATCTACGGACCGATCTGTGTTGACGGTGAATATCGACGTCGTATGACCCAAGAGCTGTATCTGCCATACAACGACATCAGTATAGTTAAACGTATCGATATGCAGCGATTGCGTTGGATAGGCCATATCATAATAATGAGCGATGATGAACCCGCTAAAAAAGCGTATAAATGCAGGCCGCATGGTGATGCACGCAGAATTGGCAGGCCAAAGAATAGATGGCGCAAACAAGTGGATGAAGAGATGGCAAGGCGCGGTATTCGGTCTATGGAGCAAACGTTCAGTAATGGGTCAGCTAAGTAAGTAAGTATGTTACAAAATATTGCAAACATATATTTGTTTGGACCCAAGTATATTATGTTTGGATCCAAACATATATTTATGTGAAACAAGTCCCAAACATATATTTGTTTTGATCCAAACATATTTCTAACATATATTATTCTGCGTGTACTTAAAGTTTCAGCTCCCTGACTATCGTGTCACGGGGTTTGCTCGACGAAGCTCATTAGGCTCATTTGCTAATCTCGTCGCCTGTGCTGGGAAGTTTGGTCACACTGCGGATATTCGGCTAGCAGGTATATGGCGAGCGGCTGCAGCAGTGATAATGTCCCGGAACGTCCTTTCTGCTACCCGAACACCAAAAGGGCTTGGCAGATCTTTGAATTGGTGATTAGTGAAGTTTCTGATGTTTTGTAGAAAATCACCCCCGAACTTCGTCTATGCGCTTGTCACAAACTAACCCACTGTAATTGCTATCTTTACAACCACTTCAATGTATTTTGTGGTTGATCTGCTTTTTATACGCATTCAACGCTTCGCTATTTTTTCCTGCTCACTTTTTTTTGCCTGACATGGGAGGAAAAATAAACACAATTATTTCGTTATTGTTTGTATTAAATTCGTTATTATAATGTCGCACACATGAACAAGGACAATATGTGGTGGTGTCGTGATATGGCACGAGAGGATAATGTTATTGTGATGACATTGTTGCTTCACACCAACAACAAGAAAAAAGTTCATAACCACGAAAATAATGTGTTTGTCCTATAATAGCAGGTCACAGTTTTTATGGTTAAATTATTCGGTCAGAAGTCATCATAGAGGGCATTTGAACTTTGAAGTAATACAAATATTAATTCGACGTCTATGTGTGATTAGATGTTGACTGTATTGTGGTGTTTGTACAATTGTCATATACTGCGAAATTGTATGGATATGGTAAAGATAGCAGCTGTAAAAATGATAACGTATAACTTTGTTTTTATTATTAAAGTTAAAAGTTCACCTGGAAAGAAGATAAACAAGCTATTTCCTGCGAACATATCAGAGGACACAATGGGACACTGTATCTCCGTAGAAAGTGGTTTGTCCGATTCTATTTTGAACTAAATTTTGTGGAACTCTCCGAACCATGTGTTGAAAGGCAATATTTTTAAAGACATTTTGCATGAAAAAACAAGTAAAAAAGTATCGTTGGCTTTACCGACAGAGATATACCCTCAGTCTGTGTAAATTGAAAGACTTTTTTTCAAAAAGCGTATGTATTAAAGGGGTTTAAGATTTTGGGCTAACAAAAAATATGGATTTCGATTGAAGCTCAAAAGTATTGCGGGGGAGGTACCTAAAGGAATGGACCAAATAGTCCATATTGGAAGTGGGTCTTATTTTGGGAGTCATTCCTCTCGATAGATATCGCACCCACCATACATTTCAGTTGGTCACCATATAATTTGGAGCTTTTGGAACATTATATCAGGAAATAAGGATTTTTCCACGAAACAAAATATCGCTGTAAACAGGGCCACTAGTAGTACCTTAGGTAAAAATTTCCAAAGGATCCTCGGACGGACCCTTAACCGGTGGTATCCTAAGGAGTGAACCGATAGGGCAAACTTTTGAACATAAACTAAGTTTCGACAAAATATTTCGACATCCAAAGTTTGGACCAAATCGGTTGCTCCGTTTTTGAGATGTTGCGCTTACCATTTTAGCGAATATTTTCTAACTTTAGTGTAGGAGGTACCGGAAGGAGTGGACCTTTAAACATCACCTTCGAATTTCATCTAATATTCGAAGAAATATTACGATGTGCAAATTGTGGACCAACGCAGTATACGGTTCGAGAGTTGTCGTGCGCACCAGCCACTACATATGCAGACCGTAGGAGTTTTTTGCAGCTTTCGGCTCATTTTTCAAGAAGTATGGACTTGCCACTAATAAAAACTTGTGCCAGCGTAATAGGGGCCTTGAATGCAACCTGTTGCAAGAACAATTACAACAATTCGAGAGGAGTTCCTAAACAACACTTTTCCGAAAATTTGTGTGGAAGTTAGCCGAAGGAGTTGACATAAATAGTTTATATTCTAACCTGATCTATGTCTCGTAGAAATATTACGATGCACAAAGCATGGACCTAATCGGTTACTACCTTCGAGAGTTATAGTGCGCACCATTTTAGCGAAAAGTTTTGAACTTTTGTGGGAGAGGTACCCAAAGGAGTGGACCGGTATGGCCCATTTTAGAACATGATTTAAGATTGGGCAAAATATTGTGACTGCCAAATTTTGGAACGAATCGGTTTATCCGTTCGTGCGCTCCATCCATTACACATAGTGCCATAGCAGGTTTTTAGAGCTTTTTGGGCCATTTTTCAGGAAGTATGGACTTGGCCCTGGGAGATACCCGAGGTAGTGGACCAATACGACCCCTCTTCGAACTTAAACAAAGTTTGGGAAAAATACTACGAAAGCCAAATTTTGGATTCGTTCGAGAGTTATCGTGCCATCCAACCCGATTCGGTCCAAAATTTGGCTTTCGTAATATTTTGTAAAAATTTAGTTAAAGTTCGAAGATCGGTTATATCGGTTCACTCCTTCCGGTACCTCCCACACAAAATTTCGGAAAAGTTCAGTTTAGGACCTGCTCACGAATCGCTTTGATTTTTGTTGTAGCAACTTGTATTCACTGCCCCCCTACGACGCTATAAGTTTCATCAGGGGCAAGTCCATACTTCCTGAGAAAATAGTCTGAAAGTTACAAAAAAGCCCTATGACACAGTGTGTTTTTCTTGGAGCGCCAGATAACCCTCAAACGGATCTGACGATTCGGTCCACAATTTGGTCTTCGTTATATTTTGTGCAAACTTAGTTTAAATTCGAAGATAAGCCACATTGTCCAAATTTAGTTTATGTTTAAATTTGTCCAATACTTGTGGTACCATCCACACAAATGTTGAACCGATAACGCCGAAATTTTAACAAGAACTAAGTTTGGACAAAATATTTCGATATCCAAAGTTTGGACCAAATCGGTTGCTCCGATTGTGAGATATTGCGGTTACCATTTTAGCGAATATTTTCGAACTTTTTGTGGGGGAGGTACCGAGCACCACCTTCGAATTTCATCTAATATTCGAAGAAATAATATAATATCCAAAGTGTGGACGAACGCAGTTTTCGGTTTGTGCTCTCCAGCCACTACCTATGGTGCCATAGAGGTTTTTTTACACCTTTCGGACTGTTTTCTCAAGAAGTATGAACTTGCCTCGGAAAAAACTTATATTGTCGTAATTGAGGCAGCGAATGCAAGTTGCTTCAACAAAAATCAAAGTGATTCAAGAGCAGGTCTTAAAGTGAATTTATCCAACATTTTGTGTGTGAGGTACCCGAAGGATTGGACAAATATAGTCCATATTCGAACCTGATCTATATCTGGTAGATATATTACACATCCTAATATATGGACCAACTCGGCCACTCCCATCAATAGTTAGCGTGCGCACAAATTTTCCGAACATTTTTGAACTTTTGTGGGGGAGGTACCGGAAGGAGTGGACCGATATGGATTATCTTTAACTAAGTTTGCACAAAATATTACGAGCGCCACATTTTGGACCGAATCGGTAGATCCGTTCGAGAGTAATATTGTGTTCCAACCACTACCTACGGTGTCATAGAGGTTTTTTTGCAACTTTCAGTCTATTTTCTCAGGAAGCATGGACTTACTTACTTACTTAGCTGGCCCATTACAGAACATTTGTTCCATAGACCGAACTAAGAAAAGATCTCCAATTCTCTCTGTTTAGTGCTTCGCTTTTTGGAATACCGCGTCTTGTCATCTCTTCATCCACTTGTTTGCGCCATCTATTCTTTGGCCTGATAATTCTGCTTGCACCGCCATGTGGCTCGAATGTATACGCCTTTTTAGCGGGTTCATCATCGCTCATTCTTATTATATGGCCTAGCCAACGCAATCGCTGCACCTCGATACGTTTAACTATATTGATGTCGTTGTATAATAGATACAGCTCGTGGTTCATACGACGTCCGTAGATCTTTCGAAGTATTTTTCTCTCAAACACGCCAAGCACTACCATATCTGCTTGCGCAAGTACCCAGGCTTCGGAACCATACATCAGCACGGGTAGTATCAGTGTTTTGTAAAGCGTTATTTTTGTTTGACGAGTTGTGGCTTTGTTTTTAAAGTGCTTACTTAAGCCAAAGTAGCATCTGTTGGCCAATACAATTCTTCTTTTTATTTCACAACTGATGTCGATTGTCGTGTATACGGCGGTGCCGAGGTATACGAAGTCTTTTACTACCTTAAAATTATAGGAACCAACTTCAACAGTTAGACCGATCTCTATGGACGCACTGCGCGTCGACACCATCAGTTTGGTCTTCTCGACGTTTACCGCCAGACCCACTTTAGCAGATTCTCCTTCGACCTTCATGAAGGTATCAGTTACTTCTTTTACTGATCGTCCCATGATGTCTATATCATCGGCATAAGCAAGAAACATGTGGCTATTGGTGTAGATTGTATCCACTTCTTTTGACGTTTGCCTCTCATATAACCTTTTCTAGCAGGATGTTGAAAAGATCACACGAAAGGCTGTCTCCTTGCCTGAAACCTCTTTTGATACAAAACTCTTCGGAGAGGTTCTTTCCTATTTTAACTGAAGATCTTGTGTCAGAGTCATTTAACAAAACCGAATGAGCTTCTGCGGGGATAGCAAATTTAGACATTGCTTGGAATACCTTTGAACGTAGCGGGCTTTCGAAGGCTGCTTTATAATCGACAAAAAGGTGGTAGGTGTCGATCTACATTTCTTGGGTCTTTTCAAGGATTTGCCGCAGGGTACATATCTGGTCAATGGTGGACTTGCCAGGTCTACAGCCGCATTGGTATGGTCCAATTATCTCGTTGACCATGGGCTTTAGTCGTTCGCACAATATCCCTGACACGATCTTGTAGGCAATATGGAGTAGACTTATGTCCCTATAGTTGGAGCAAAAAGTCTTATCTCCTTTCTTATGGACGGGACACAGGATGCTCAGGTTTGAATCGTCGGGTACGCGTTCTTGCTGCCAGATGGAGCTTACTAGCTGATGCATACACCTTATCAGCGTGTCGCCTCCGGTTTTAAACAGCTCGGCTGGTAGGCCATCAGCTCCTGCTGCCTTATTATTCTTCAGCCGGTTTATTGCTGTCTTTACCTCATCTTGGCCGGGTTGTAAACATTCAATACCATCTTCTGGGATTGGATCTGTGGTATCTTCGTCGACTTCGCTGCTATTGGATACCAACAGTTTGGAAAAATGATCTTTCCATATCCTTAACACACTATCTGTATCATTTACCAGATTACCTTGCTGGTATCTACAGGAGGATGTGCCAGTTCCAAAGCCATCAGTTTGATGTTTCACTCTTTGGTAGAATTTTCGGACTTCATTCTGTCTTCTGTAAATCTCTCTCTCTCTTTTTCCTGAGGAAAAAACGTTTCTCCTCTCTCCGTTTCTCCCGATACCTCTCTCGTGAGCTACGCGTTGCTACTGATTGTAAAGTAGCCCTATATGCCGCATTTGCATGGAGTGGGCAATGTTTTGCCATTGTCCTGATATGTTATCGGGACGAGGAGTGCTTTGATTAAGCAGTTGAGCCAGTTGAGTGGAATATGCTGTGGCTATCTGTTGTGATTGCAGCTTACCGATGTCCAACTTCCGTGTTGTGTCTGTTCGCACTTTGTTTGCTACGTTTAATCTCTTTGCTGCAACAAGGTAGTGGTCCGGTGCTTAAATCTGGTACTGCTAACTACCATGTTTCTTGCAGCTGCAAAGTCTATCAGCCTCATACCATTGTCAGATGTTTCACTGTGGAGACTGAATTTCCCGACTGTTGGGCAAAGATATTCTTCTTTCCAATTTTGGCATTAAAATCGCCTAGTATAAATTTAATGTCATGGGCAGGGCAAGGGTCATAAGTTTCTTCTAAGCGCTCGTAAAATATATCGTTTTTCAGTTCGTCCTTGTCTTCAGTGGGAACATGAGCGCAAATAAAGCTGATGTTGAAGAATTTAGCTTTTAATCGAATTGCAGCAAGTCTTTCATTCACTGGGGATTTCTTTCGTAACTCTTGTTGCAGTTTTTACAAATATCAAAAAATTTAAATCAGAATTTCTACAAAGAAAAGTTATCAAAAGGTCTTTAGAAATACATTTTGGTGTGGGAACTTTTTCACCAACCAACGCATTTTTATGAGCACAATATTCCCCACCAGGTACTAGCGTGGTATTCTTTTTTGTTATAGCTCTACTTTACATTGTAGTTCGACTGTATCTGAAAATGTATTTACTTTAAGGATATATTGATATTGCTTTACATTTCATTGTTATTTACTTTAATCCCTGCATATATTCTGTACGAGTATGTATTATCATTACTATTGTTGCTGACTTCTTCAACATATACTAAGCCATTTTTAATGGACTTCCATTTTTGTAGTACGAGTACTCATGCTTTTTGTGTTTGTTCGGCTTATTGTTCTCGTTTTGTTTGACTGGCGCCATTTCTCAGTAAAATTAAGCATTAAATTGTAATCTCTATCATTTGACTAAAGAGTTCCATTGATTATTACTATTATTGTTGCTGTTATTGATTGCTTCCCTTTCTGTCAGGGAAAAACAATAGTGACTGCAGTTCTTCACTTAGAAAAATAACCCCGAACAAAAGCAATTAGCAACAGGTGCTGCTTGACAGGATAAAGACATTCTTCTATTCATTTTCAAATGGCAGGAAATTACGAAAGGCTTAGATGGGTGTCTGTAGTGGCGTATTCATGAACTCATTTTTAAATGGCAATGGAATTGCAGACATTTTTAAACTTTTGTTGGTTTAAATGAACATTACGCAAGATCAAGCAGAAAGTAATGGAAAATGTTAATATAAAAAAATAAGTTTAATATTTGTAAAACTAACCAGCGTAAATTGGGAATTAGTCACCGGGATACAATAGTAAGAATATCCACCTTAGAAAGTGGAAAAATATTAGGGGGTAGGAGTTCCAATAAAAAATGTTTTTGGATCGGTCTACTGTTTATACGTAAAGGACAGATGTAAGAGATCCAACACTCTCTCCAATCAAAATCATGGATTGATGTCATAGGTTCGGATTTGAACAAATCGGTACGTATCGGGAATACAAAAATATGGACCTCTGTCAAAAACTGTGGGGCATAAATCCTCAAAATCAGAGCGTTCCGTTTTGTGGAGGTTTTAAAAATCATGGACCTATTGTTATTGATATCTATTATTGATACAGCTTATTAAACTATGCACGACAACTCTCAAACGATTAGGTCCAAATACTACAGCCTAATATTCCGTCTATACTTAGTATATATTAGAAGATGGACCATATCGATCCATGTTTTGGTATAAGTTCCGCATAAATGTAACTTTAGATTTCAGGTATTCAAAGGTCTCAACCACATTTTCCATCCGAATTATTCTACATGAATTACCAATCTTCTTATGTCATGTTCACACGAGCGTTTCAATTACGTTGTTCGCCTGTCGAACGACGTACACGAATTAACCCGTTTCCACGACACCATTCGTAATTAACAGAAACATAAACAAAATTTCCTTAATTTTTGTTTCCTTGTTTTCATGAAAATTTGAACCGAAAACACATAAAATATACATTTAATGAATAGGAAAAGCAATATACTTTCCTTCAAATGTATCTTCCACATTAAACTTCACACATTTAATTCATTTTTTCCATAAATTCTGAATAATTTTGTATTTTCAATATATTTTTATATGTTTCTATTTCCAAAATTAAAGAGAGAGAGACATGTCAAAACAATGTTTGTGTATACAGACTTTCATTTATTTGTTTCCTTTTTGTTTCTGATTGTTTTACGCGATTTTGAACTAATGGAAAAGAAATGTGTGTGGAATTAAGAAGGAAACACAACCATCTTCCTTCTGAATTTAAATAAAATGTTTAGTTCAATAATTTTCATTCATCTTTTTCCTTTTTTCTAAAAATTTTTGTGTTTTCAACAAATTTTTCAATTTTGAATTTAGACATGTCATAATTATTTTTTTCGATAAATTCTCTCATTTGTTAGGGATGGGACATATTTATTCGTCGTTCAGAGAGTATTTCTAATCGAACAACGTAGAAAAATCGTCGTTCGTTCATAGAATTTTGTGTGGGGAAATAAGTAATTTATTCGTAGTTATGGGTCGAACAACGAATAGAGAACGAACGACGTACAGTGGAAACGGGCTATTATCAAAATTTTTTGACAAAGGTTAATGTTTTGGTAGAGGCTGACGTTTCGAAATGTCAAATTCTATAAAACATAATAATATTTATTTTTAGTAATTTTAATGAGAGCTATTTGAAATGTATTTAAAATTGTCTGTGTCACCATTGAAGTGTGGGTTTTTTTAATTGATGTTAAGTATATCCCTATCGATTAACTCCATAAAACCAAAGGTTGAGAAAAGCAATGATGAAATGTATGTTTGCCATTGCGTACCTGAATATTTGTCATTATATATTTGCCACTTAACTATGCTAAACTCAGGAAAGTCATTTTAAATATAACAAGTAAAAAAGTATCAGTCGGCTTTGCCGACAGAGATATACCCTCAGGCTGTGTGGATTGAAATATTTTTCCCAAAGAAAAAAACGTATGTATTTAGGGGGGGGTGTGGTTTCAAAAGTATGGATAGGATTAAAGCTCAAAAATTTGCGGGGATAAAGATATATAGCCTACGAAAAACATAATATTGCTGTCAAAAGGGCCACTAGGAAAAAATTTCGGTAAAAATGTCCATAGGATCCTCGAACATACCCTTTACCACACAAAAATGTTGAACATTTGTGTGGGTGGCACCAAAAGGATGGGACAGATAGGGCCCACATTTGAACATAAACTAAGTTTCGACAATATTTAGAGATACAATGTTTGGACCAAATCGCTTGCTATGTGTAATATTCAAAGAAATATATTATCCAAAGTGTGGACGAACCCAGTATTCGGTTCGAGCTCTCCAGCCACTACATGCTGCCATAGGGATTTTTTACAACTTTCGGGGTGTTTTCTCAAGAAGTATGGACTTGCCCCTGAAAAAACTATTACTGTCGTAATTGAGGCAGCGAATGCAAGTTGCTTCAACGAAAACCAAAGTGATTCGAGAGCAGGTCTTAAAGTGAACTTATCCGAAATTTTGTGTGGGAGGTACCTGATGGAGTGGGCAAATATAGTCCATATTTGAACCTGATCTATATCTGGTAGATACATTAGGATGTGTAAAATATGGACCAATTCGGCCACTCCCTTCAAGAGTTAACGTACGAACAATTTTTCCGAACATTTTTGAACTTTAGTAAGGGGTACCTGATTGAGTGGACCGATATAACCCATCTTCGAACTTAAACTAAGTTTTGACAAAATATTACTAAGGCCAAATTTTGGACCGAATCAGTTGATCCGTTCAAGAGTTATCGTGCGCTCCAGCCAGACAGACAGGCGGACGGACATGGCTAAATCAACTTCAAATTGTCTGAAACACATTTCGTCCAAACATTTTGCCCGTATGAAAGTGTATATACCCTCGTTAGCATAGATGTAGAACCAAGAAGGTAGAGTAAATACTACAACAAATACAACTCAACAACAACCACATAGGAATTCGTTTTGTAATGTTAATGTCACCTGTATATGTAAACAAAACAAGGAAATGTCTATAAATTATTAGAATTTATAAAAATAATATTTTTTGTTTGTTTTGTTTATTGTTGAAGATTCAATCTCATTTTCGATTGCTTGAGTGGAGTATTCCCCCATTGGCTCAACTTCATTTATTACCCTCTATTACAGAGAGTAATGTTTTTCAAAACGAACTGACAGTGTTACAAAATTTTACTGATCGCTACCAATATCATGATTTCATCCCGGCGAAGGGAATTATCAATTTTTATACCCTACACCACTATGTGGAGAGGGTATTATAAGTTGGTTTAGGCCAAAAAGTTTGTAACGCATCGAAATAATGGTCGTAGACCCATACTTATATATACCAAAATGAATGTCTCGAGCTGAGTCGATCTGGCTATGTGTGTCCGTCCGTCAGTCCGTCCGTCTGTCCGTCTGTCCATCTAAACCTTGTAATCACGCTACAGGTCGCAATTTTGATCGGATCGTCACGAAATTTTGGATGTTCATGGGGGTCCCGGAGGGGAAGAAGCCTATTGATTTTGGTGATGGTCGGATAATATTTAGGGGTCGGAATAGGCAAAAAACTTATGTGGATAAAAAGACAACGTTTTTTTCCAAAGCGAATATCTCAGCTTCTATACGGGGTATACCAAAAGCAAAACCTGACAATAAAAGGAGAAAATATCGCCTTTCTAATGATATAAAGTAGGTTCTCGTAGATGATCAAACAACGAAGATATCACAATAGTCGCAAATAAAACCCAAATTTTCATTTTTGCAATTTTAATTATAATGACGAATATCACAGCTTTGGTTGGGGACTTTCCTGGCTGTGAAAGTAGAAGATCCCACCTTTACAATGATGTAAACTAGGTCGGCGTAGGTAACCAAATAACGGAGATATCGCAATAGTAGGTAATACATCCCATTTTTCCACTTTTTTGGAAATTACGCTACAGGTCTCAATTTTGATCGGATCGTCACGAAATTTTGAGGGTTAATGGGGGTCACACAGATGAAGAAGCCTATTGATTTTGGTGATGGTCGGATAATATTTAGGAATCGTAATAGGCAAAAAACTTATTTAGAGAAGAAGACAACGTTTTTTTTCCAAAGCGAATATCTCAGCTTCAATATGGGGTATACCAAAAACAGAAAATGGCCATGAAAGTAGAAAATATCGCCTTTCTAATGATGTAAAGTAGGTTTTCGTAGCTGATCAAACAACGAATATAACGCAATAGCCCCTAATAGAATCCAACTTTTTATTTTCGCGATTTTAATAATAATGACGAATATCACAGGTTCGGTTGGGGATCTTCTAAAAAGAAAGTCTGACTATGAAAGTAGTAAATCCCATCTTTACAGTGATGTAAAGTAGGTTGGCGTAGGTGGCCACATAACGGAGATATCACAATAGTCGGCAATACATCCCATTTTTTCATTTTTTTGTAAACACGCTACAGGTCGCAATTTTAATCGGATCGGTACGAAATTTTGGGGGCTAATGGGGATCCTACAAAGAAAAAAGCCTATTGATTTTGGTGATGGTCGGATAATATTCAGAGGTCGGAATGGGCAAAAAACTTATTTGGAGAAAAGGTCAACGTTTTATTTCAAAGCGAATATCTCTGCTTATAAGAGGGGTATATCAAAAGCAAAACCTGCTGATGAAAGTAGAAAATATCACCTTTGCAACGATGTTACGTAGGTTGTCGTAGGTGGTCAAACAACGAAGATATCGCAAAAGCCGCTAATAGAACACAACTTTTCATTTTTGCGATTTTAATAATAATGACGAATATCACAGCTTTGGTTCCGGACCTTCCAAAAGCAAAGTCTGACAATGAAAGTAAAAAATCCCATCATTACAATGATGTAAAGCAGGTTGGCGTAGGTATCCAAATAACGGAGATATCGCAATAGTCGGTAATACATCCCATTTTTCCACTTTTTTGGAAATCACGCTACAGGTTGCAATTTTAATTGGATCGTCACGAAATTTTGGGTGTTATTGGAGGAGAAAACCTTTTAATTTTTAATAATGGTCGGATATTATTCAGGGGTCGGAATGTGACAAACAAAAAAATTTGGAAAAAGGCCAACGTTATATTTCAAAGTTAATACCTCCCTTCTGTAGGAGGTATATCGAAAGCAAAACCAGGCAAGGAAAGTAGAAAATATCACCTTTACAACGATGTGAAGTAGGTTGTCATAGGTGGTCAAACAACAGAGATATCGCAATAGTCGGTAATGCATCTCTTTTTCCATTTTTGTTCAATCACACTACGAAATTTTTATCGGATCCTCACGAAATTTTGGGGTTGATGGGGGTCTAACACAGAAAGAAGCCTATTGATGGTTGGCATACATCCCACTTTTCCATTTTATATTTGGGTTGTACTGTCGATGCACTTAAATGCGTTTCCAAAAAAATTGACCTGTGTTAATGTAGACATTCAGAGCAAAGGCGCTAAGCTATCCCAATTTTAATTATTTGAATTTTATTAGTCAAAAGCTTATGAACAGGGGTAGTGGTGTAGGGTATCACATAGTCGGCCCCGACCCGACTATAGCCTTGGCTCACTTGTTTTACATTTGATTGTATATATTGAAAAACATGAATGAAAATTCATTACATTTTCAATTTGAAAGTATCCATATAATTACACTAAATGGATAATTTCTCGCAGAAAGTAGAATTGTTGCAAAAATGTTTCGGGTCGCTAAAAATTCATTGAAAAAAGAGAAGCTGTTTCAAACTTTTGTTTTTGAAACCAAAGAAGTACATGTTTATTAGGGCTTTATTTTTTTCAAATTTAACAAAATACCACACATACTAACAAATATTGTATTGTGTTATAGTGTGTGGCACGTTGTTCGGACATTGTTTATTGATATGAATAACCCTGCGTTTACAAATGCCAGTATTGGCAAGATAATAGCAAAATACAAACCTTTTTCACTAATACATTTATAATTTTTTTTTTAATAGAATATTTTTTCTCTAAAATCCTTAGAGAATATCCTTAATACACATCGAAAATAGAAATAAAAATCTAAAATGTCGTATGGAATTTGACACTACATTACTGCCCATTACTGGACCAAATCGGTTGAACAGTTCGAGAGTTATCGTGCTCTCCGACCGATAGGGGAGTGGACGATATAGCCCATCTTTGAATTTAAACTATGTTTTGATAAAATATTACGAAGGCCAAATTTTGGACCGAACCGACAGATCCGTCCGAGAGTTATCTTGCGATCCAACCACTACACAAGGTGTTATAGGGGCTTTTTGCACTTTTCCGGCCATTTTCTCAGGAAGTATGGACTTGCCCCTGATGAAACTTGTACCATCATATGGGGGAAAGTTAATACAAGCTGCGGCAACAAAAATCAAAGCGATTCCAGAGCAGGTCCTAAACTGAACTAATCCGAAATTTTGAGTGGAGGTACCCGAAGGAGTGGGCCGATTGAGTCCATATTGAAACCTCATCTAAGTCTAGTAGACATCTCACGATTTGCAAAGTACGGACCAAATCGGTTATTTCCTTCTAAAGTTATCGTACGTACAAGTTTTCCGAACATTTTCGAACTTTTGTGGGGGAGGTACCGGAAGGAGTGGACCGATATAACCCATCTTCGAACTTAAACTAAGTTTGGACAAAATATTACGAAAGTCAAATTTTGGACCGAATCGGTTCATCCGTTCGAGAGTTATCGTGCGCTCCAGCCAGCCAGACAGACGGACGGACGGACATTGCTCAATGGACTTTAAATTGTCTGAAACACATTTCGTCCAATCATACTTGGGGTCTAAAACCATTACTTCGATGAGGCACATTTTGCCTCAGTTATCTATCATGACAAAGACATTTTTGTAGCAGGAAAGGAAAATTTAGTTCACACAAACTTAATTGTAATGAAACCCGCTTATGTAGTACTACTACTTCCGTTGTTTAACCGCTACGTTATTGAAATTTTTACAAATTTCACACAAAAGTTTCAGTCCATTTAACCCGCTAAGTATTATCTGATCTTCACGTTGGTTTGTACGCTTCTTTTTCATCATAATCTCAAACTTTGGTTAAAATTTTGTTTTTGGTCCATTTCATTCCCATTTCACGATCATCAGCAAAAACTAATCATTTCTATTCTGGCCCGAACCCAACCTCCTTAAAAAATTCGTTACAATCGGTCCATAATTGCATCCTTAAGCTTGTTTACAATTTTTAATAGACGCTAAATCGCTTTATCTCGTCGAGATTCGTGGTGTTACATAAACTTTTGGAGAGACAATATGTAGCATGGGATAAAAATGTGGTTCTTTACACAGAACCCATTATATATTAGGCAGTAGGCCCGTTATCTAGCAAACACTTTATTGCAATTTACATCAGAGGTCAGTATTTTTTCCCATATGTGGGCTACTTTGCGAAACATATATGTCCTCATGGAATTAAAATATCGACCAAAACAAGTAAAAAAGTATCAGTCGGCTTTGCCGACTGAGATATACCCTCAGCCTGTGCAAATTGAAACACTTTTGCTCTGTTCCAGAACCTGCAAGAAGCTACTATTTTCTACTACGATGACATTTTTTCCTTTATGTTATCGGAAAAAATAGTAAAAATTTGTAGATTCTTGCAATACTGGAACATACCATTTTTTTCAAAATTTTGGTCGTATGAACAGACAAAAATGTTGATTACGATTAAAGTTCAAAAATTTTGGGGAAAAGGTACTTAAAGGAATGGACCGACATAGACCATGGGGGTGCCATAGGGGGTTTTTACACCCTTCGGGCTGTTTTCTTAAGAGGTATGGACTTGCCCCTGAAACAACTTTTACCATCGTAATTGAGGCAGCGAATATAAGTTGCTTCAACAAAAAATCAAAGTGATTCAATAGCAGGTCCTAAACTGAACTTTTCCTAAATTTTGTGTGGGAGGTACTCGAAGGAGTTTACCGATTGAGTCCATATTGGAACCTCATCTATGTCTGGTAGAAATTTCATAACGTGCAAAGTATGGACCAAATCGGTTACTTCCTTCAAGAATTATCGTACGCACAAATTTTCCCAACATTTTCGAACTTTTGTGGGGGAGGTACCGGAAGGAGTGGACCGATATAATCCATCTTTAAACATGAACTAAGTTTGGACAAAATATTACGAAAGTCAAATTTTGGACCGAATCGGCAGATCCGTTCGAAAGTTATCTTGCGCTGCAACCACTACACACGGTGTCATAGGGTTTTTGTAACTTTCAGGCTATTTTCTCAGGAAGTATGGACTTGCCCCTAATGAAACTTACAGCGTCGTATAGAGGACAGTAAATACAACTTGCGTAAACAAAAATCAAAGCGATTCGAGACCAGATCCTAAACTGAACTTTTCCGAAATTTTGTGTGGGAGGTACTCGAAGGAGTGGACCGATTGAGTCCATATTGGAACCTAATCTAAGTTTGGTAGAAATTACACAACGTGCAAAATATGGACCAAATCGGTTATTCCCTACAAGAGTTATCGTGCGCACAAGTTTTGCGATAATTTTTGAACATTTGTGGGGGAGGTACCTGAAGGAGTGAACCTATATGGCCCATCTTCGAACTTAAATCGAATCTGGACAAAATATTTCGATACCCAAAATTTGAACCGAATCGATTGATCCGTTCGAGAGTTATCGTGCGCACCAGCCAGACAGACCGACAGACAGACGGACGGACATTGCTAGATCTACTCAAAATTGTCTGAAACGGATATCGTGCAAACATACTTGGGGTCTAAAACCATTATTTCGATGAGGCACATTTTTGGTCGTATCAAAGTGTAAATACCCTCTTTAGCCTAAAGGCTGAGGGTATAATTACGCGTTGATGGGAATATTATTGAGACCTACAGAGCCGCTAGAAAATTGGATAAATATTATGGTTTTGGTCCATTTCACCCGCTAAATATTTCACGATCATCACCAATAAGAATAGGGATCTATTCTGATCTGAACCCGACCTCCATACAAAATTTTGTGACGATCGGTCCATAATTGCGGCCTGGAGCGTGTTTACAATTTATAATGGACAGACGGACGGACACACATCTCAAAATCGCTTTATCTCGTCAAGATATAAAGATTGGTATACCACATTGGGGGTCTCCGACGAATATTTCGCGGTGTTACATGAATTTTTACCAAAACAAACTTATAATACCCTTTTCCACATTGTAGTATAGGGTATAAATATATGACAATTGGTTTATTAGTTTTCGAGCTGGAGTTGGCACCGCAAAATGCTTTAATAAAAACAGTTTCGTAGATGGCCTCAAAACTTCGTAATATTTTTCCCTTTCTCGGAAAAAAAATCATGAAAAATGGTTTTTATTGCGCATTACAACTGGGCTACATAGGAAGGATGTGGTTTTTTCTTTATAGTATAATAACTCAGACTTAGAGCAATAAAATCGCCCAATATTTTAACCGTTAAGTTATCTTAAGGCCAACATTGAACCGTATTATGCAATAGGATTCATAGGAATTTGAAGTTTCAGGGAGAAATGTACACAAATTTCAGTAGAAGCTCATGTTTATTTTGCACCATTTGTCTTCTATAATTAATTTTTCTTTAAATCTTTATAAATCTGACAAGAAACTACCAACTTATGACAAATTTTTAACTTATTATAGACAATTAAGGTCACCAGCTTTCATAACGTCTTATGTTCCTGGTATTAAAGTCATAGTTCGACCAATTTTAGCGTTTCAAACTTAAAATAGCTTTTATTTGTTCCAATTTTAAAGAATCGTAACAGAAGCATTCGAAATTTGCATTTTTACCCTAGTTATTAAAGAATGTGCTATTCCGATGAAACACTTTAAACCGTACAAATTTTGGACTTTTTGAAAGAAAATGAAAAAAAACTTATAACGGTACGTTATCGAAGCCAAACTTTTTCTTGAAAGATACTTCATAAGATTACAAACCAATATATATAGACATCCCCAAGGTTATTTCATGGATATCGACTAAAATGAAGTAACAAAAAGCAATTTGAAATGTGCTATTGACATGGGACGGAGTGTATGTCTGAAAGAAATTACTACCTTTGAGAGTTATCGTGTGCACCATTTATGCGAAAAATGTTAACTGTTTTGAGGGAGGTATCAGATGAAATCCATTTTCAAACTTGATATAAGTTTAGACAAAATAATACGAGGTTCACATTTTGGACTGAATCGGTTGATCCGCTCCAGAGTTGTCGTACGCTCCAGTCACTCAGGGATAAATCAACTCCAAATTAAATAAAATAAACAGATTTCGTGCAAACATACTTGGATCTAATTATTTCGATGAGGGACAAACGATTTTGTCGGGGCAAGTCCATATTCCTTAGATAACAACACAAAAGCTATAAAAAGACCTGCTGACACTAACGAAATTGGCTGATGAGCACGAAGTATCTGATTTTATCGAAACTTTACACATCGTAAATAGGGTGTCCAAAACCGAAACCGGTTAACCGGTTACCCGGTTTTGAGTTACAAAACCAAAACCGGTTTTCGCCAAAAACGTCATTTTCGGTTAACCGAAAAACCCGGTTATTTGTGTCGGTTAACCGGTTTTAAAAAAGTAGTAATATTTTTAATATTAAATTAAAATTTTATTCTTGAAAGTAACCTAAACTTAACTAACACAAGGTACGGGCAAAGTTGCAAATGTCAGATACCTTTAAATTTGAAAATTATTTTGTGTAGTTGTGCCAATCTTGTTCAATTGAACGATCTATGCATATACGTAATGTCACAAGGTAGTCTGAATGACGTTACTCATACGTTTTGGAATTAATACAGTAAACTAAGAAGTTGTCGAATTTAAGGTTGTAGAGGGTAACGATAACAAAACGCATGATTGATTCCGGCACGATAATTTGAGGTTCTCAACGCATGAGGAAGAATACAGACTTAATAAAATGTAAACTTAATTCTTTTGGGACACAATCATATATATGTAAGGGTTTTTACTATTCTTAGAGCACAATTTTAGTCTTAATTTTGCTGTCCCCACTTCGTGGTTGAATGTGAAATAGCAAGGATATTATGAGATATTATATGATAACGAAGTCGTTATACTTAATTTAGCCCTTTCCGCACATTTTTAATCAAATATTTATCAATAATGAGCAATTTTGCACCTATTTCACAAAACCGGTTTAAACCGGTTAACCGGTTTTGAAAATTTATGAAAACCGAAAACCGGTTTTTCAAAAAATTGAAAATTTCGGTTAACCGAAAACCGTTTTGTTTGAAAAAACCGGTTTTTTGGACACCCTAATCGTAAAATATCTTCCAAACGTTGTCTGTCTATATTGAACTAGACCTTCGGATACCTGTCTCAAAAAATTCTAAATTTTTGCTCAAGAGCCGTTTAAGGGATATTCGGAGATCGTTTTAAATGTGTTAACGAAGATACTCGCTGTGGTCCTGTTTACAGCGTTATTTTTGTCGATAAGTTGATGCGTCAAGAACTATAAATTTCTAATGTTCGTACATATGTAATTGCAGTAAAACGATTTTGATCTTGTAGCCATTTCGATCTGTCCATTGATGAATGTCTAAATTCACACAGGTAGATATCCCCTCAACCTTGTTAAAGTTTTGATTGATTTGAACAGTTACACTGTGCAACAAAATTCAATTTTTTTTAAATGATGGGAAAAACTGCTTAGTTTACACGGTGTGTAATTTTTTAAGTCATGTTAATTATTATTATTAACCATATTCTGACTCCATAGTGTGATAGAACATCAAAAAAGAGAAGACACGTGTCTTGCCGTTTTTCCATATTTTCTCAACTTTCGCGGTTATAGCCCTCCAAAGGTTTGAGGCTTTGATGTAAAAAGGGTCATATAGCCAGGACTATATCTTCCAAACCGTTCAGAAATTTAAATTTATCTCAGAGGCAAAGCTGTAGCTCTTGTCTTAAAGAACAAAAATTGTTAATACATATAATCCATCAAACTTCATCTGCAAGGTCAAAATCGCTAAGGTCAAATTTATTTTAAAATTTTGTCTCGGGTTTTGGTCTACAGCTATCAAACCGATCAAATTTGAAGCAAACAAGCAACTACAAAACTGTATCTCAGATCTCAATAAACATCTTTCTAGAACGAACTATGTATAGGCGATTCTTAAAGGCCAAAATAGCAAAGCAAATAGGATATGTATCCTGTTTTCTCTGGTTCTGGTCCACAGATACTAAACCGTTCAATATTCAAGAAAACAACTAATTACAATAATGTAGCAAAGGCAGGGTTGAACAATTAAATTATTTTTAACATTCCCCCTGCTCAGGTTGTGGAAATAAACTGTTAAAAACTGAAGAAAATTTGAAAGGTATGTTATTTACGGACCTTTCAAATTTTCTTCAGTTTTTTAATAATCAAATTTTGAGCTTGAAGAATCGTTCCTAGAATCTTCATATGTTCTAGAAACTTGTTTATTGAAATCTAAGGTACATTTTTTTAGTTGTATGTATCCTTAATTTGTGAGATACATTTTTGTAGTTGCTTGTTTGCTTCAAACTTGATCGGTTTGATAGGTGTAGACCAAAACCCGAGAAAAATTTTAAAAGAAATTTGACCTTGCAGATGAAGTTTGATGGATTATATGTGTTGACCATTTTTGTTTTTTAGGACAAGAGCTACATCTTTGCCTCAGAGATAAATTTAAATTTCCTAACGGTTTGGAAGATATAGTCCTGACTATATGACCCTTTTTACATCAAAGCCTCAAACCTTTGGAGGCCTATAACCGCGAAAGTTGATGAGATAGGGAAAAACGGCGAGACACATGTCTTCTCTTTTTTGGTCTTCTATCACGCTGCGGTGTCAGAATATGGTTAATAATTTTCGTGTTGCACAGTGTTATGAAAGTAGAGCTAAAAATATGATACACGAAAACATGCAAATATTTCCCAATTTTTTTCTTTAATTTGTTCCTTCTTTTTTCGATTTGATACATGAAAGTAATATGAAACTTGGTTCTAGGTGAAAAATGTCAAAGATGAAAAATTCTACACAAAATTTCATTGTGAGTTTCAGAATAAACCATACATCTAGGTATACTATTTTCTTAAGAAAATTAGATTACAAATTTATATATTTTAGAATGAAATTATTTTTTTTAATTTTGAACTGTTAATTTTACATAATTCCATACTGGATCAAAATCTAACAAAATCCTTCACTTTTTGAATATATGATAAAAAGAAGAAATGTTCCAAATCAAAAAGAAATCTGTAACCATAAAATATAACGTTCTTAGCAACCCTTGTTTTTGATATAGGGTTTAGCGCCATATTTTACAAATTTTATCCAGATTGTCGTTGTGATTGCACACTATAAATATCTTATTCGTTATGAATTCATACGGAAGATGTTGTGTGGGGAAAATATATTTGAAAAAAAAAATATAAAAAACCCAGATCGGACTTTGTAAAATTGCGTATTTTTAGTACTTTTAACTTAAATTTCTAGGCTTACTTCCGTAAAAGTCACCAAAACAAGAGTTACTCCCATCATTGTATTATTTTGGACCATGCCAAATCGTGCATGAGTGTGTCCATATGGCACCTATATTTTCACTGGACCATAGCCGTAGATCTCCCATTTACTTTTCCATACTATATATGCAACCAATGGCTTATCCTAACTACGTAATTTAAGTTAAAAGTACTAAAAATACGCAATTTTACAAAGTCCGATCTTTTTTTCGTTTCAGATTAGGACCGAATTTTGTACAACCAAAGGTGGGCCATGTCGATCCATGAGTTAGTAATAAATTTGCCATTCGAATCTCATCTCAAAATATTGTTATTGATCAATGTTTTAGTATAACATCATATCGACGACTCCAAATAATAGTATGCTAAGCCGACTTAGCATGTTTTCAAGTTCTTAACATTTTTATATTTAACGTCCTTTAACTTAAATTCTGTCAAATTTTGGTAATGATCGGACAATCCGAACAGAAGTTATTAACAAATATTTACTTAGCATAGTACTGAAGGTCAAAGAAATTTCCAAACTTTTAGAGCTTGTCCTGCAAAACTCGCTTTTCAGAATTAGCAAACTATTATTTGGAGGTGTCGAACGTCCTTTAACTTAAATTCTGTCTAATTTTGGTAATGATCGGTCAATCGAAACAGAAGTTATAAACAAATATTGACTTAGCATAGTACTGAAGTTCAAAAAAATTTCCAAACTTTGAGAGCTTCTCCTGCAAAACTCACTTTTTAGACTTAGCATACTATTATTTGGAGGTGTAGATATAAAACCATAAAATTTCAGACTAAAATGTGGGCTGTTTTAGAAGAAACACTTGATTTAAAATCAATATAAGCGCGATTCTCTAACTCATTTTTTGAGTTTCCGATACAAATTAAATCGCAAAATTATGAATGCAAAGTTTAAATAAAAGTTGGCAGCAAGATTGCTATCGGTAGGACTTAGCGACTACTTTACTAGGAAAATACCGAAAATTGTCGATAATTAACGAAATCATAAGCATTTTAATTTTACCGATTTTTGCCGGCAAAGGCAAAACGAATTGAATGGGAGTAGAGAATTCAATTCCATTACAGGAGTAGAAGGTTTGTATTTATATTGACACAGGCTGTTCGTAAAGTCAAATTATACTTTTCACTTGTTTTATTTATATACGAGTCACCCGGTTGAAGTAAGTAATCGACTCATTTATTGTTATCGGTTTGTTTCTTGAATAACATAAAAATTGATAAATAGACAGAACCGCAACCAAATGTGTATTCGATGGGAGGCCGTGTTTACACTATTCAAACTAATAAATAGTGCAATAGTTCGTTGTTAGATGGCGTTACAATGTTGCAATTTTTACAATAAAACAAAAACAAAAATTTTGGCAAAAATATCCTTCGGCGTAATGTTGACGACATTTTCTGAGTATTTAGGCCATGTAAAACAACAAAATGCCGATTAATTAACCAGCGAAATATGGGAACTAATTGAAGAAAGGAAATTCGCAAAGGCCAAAATGCTTTGTGAAAATGCTGAAGACAAGTTGGAACTATTCAAAGAGACATACAAACAGTTATCCAAAGATATAAAAAAAGCACAAAAAGTCTTACTATGGTAGAATGGGAAATAAAGCTCAGACAGCAGCTAACAAGTGGAACTCAAAAGAACTCTATAAGATCATAAGGAAATTGAGTGGCAAGGATACACTCATAACTAGCACGCCTATAGAAGATGAAACAGGGTCTCTCTTGAAATCAAAATACGACCAAAAGATATTTTGAAAAACGTTAAACATAATCCAAAACTAATAAAAATAAATAATCCAAAACCACCAAACGCAATTCCATATCTCAAAAATACATCCCACGAATGCAGAGGTAAAAACAGAACATCCTTCAATTGCTGAAATAGGAGAAGCGACTAATACCCTAAAACCCGGTAAAGCCCCAGGCAACGACGGTATTCCAGCAGAATGCTTTAAAGTCTGTAGCAGCACAATGACTGAAAAACTACACCCGTTATTAAAACAGATATGGGAGAAGGAATCTATTCCACAAGACTAGAAAGAATCAATTATAGTGAAACTTCCTAAAAAGGGAAACAGAACAAACTGTAGCAACTGGAGAGGCATATCCTTACTGCCATCAATAGCCGATCCATTAGAAACATTTTTGCGAAAAAACCAAGCAAGGAATTCATGCATCGACCACATATGCACAACAAGAATCATCATCGAACAATCCATAGAATATAATGCAAGTCTATCAGGTATGTGATGAAAACCGAATCGACTCGATTTGCAGAATCGAAATGGTATAAAAACGGAGTGTTTTTGACGATATATATAGTTTTGCTTCGCAAACGCCCCTTATTTGAATAATATTTTTAAAATCCATTTTCAATTTCATTAAAATATTCACCAAAATTAGAGATATACGATTTCGATTTATGGAAAAACGAGTCGAATCGTTTTCCATTACATATGTGGACTATGAAAAGGCGTTCGATACCCTAAACAGAAAATACATATGGATCACACTTCTATCAAGAGGAATACCCAAGAGACTAGTGACTCTTATAGAAAATAAAATAAATAATGGTACGACTTCCAGAGTGTTGCATAATAGCCCGTTTAGACTATACCCGTATACGATGATATAGGGCATTATATCGATTTAAGTGCTTAATCCACCCAAATCCACCCTGATTTACCATACAAAATTAAATCAACTCAAAACTTGGATTTGTTTTAAATCAAATGTTAAATCGAAATATTTTGATATACAACACTGCTTTTTGCTCCTAAAAATGCAACTATTCCAGTCTGTACCAATATTGGCAACTATGTTCATGTGTCGTTTATTTACTAGGGTTATAACTTTTTGACCTTTTTTTCTCAAAAATGATTTCCTGTAGCGAGAGTGAATGAAATGTTGCCCATTAAAATTTTGCTCCAATTTTTTTTTCCTGTTGCACGAATAATTGGCATTTTGCCTATTAATGTCTAAAATAATTTTTGTTCCATTTAAATATTGAAAAAGGTCCCGCACAAAGCACTTTCAATTTATGTGATACATGGAATAAAGCTATATATGATATAAAATGATATGATATAAAATATGACGATAAAATTGGTGAGAAACAAAAGCTTATGTCATTCTGGATATGTCGTGTGGCTTTAACGATTGTTTTGAGTTATTTATGTGCTTAAAGTGACTCCAAAGTGTATTCCATAAAGCTCATATACACGCAGAGAAAAAAATATGATTGATCCAGCAATATTCGAAGAGCAAAATATGTATTGTAAAGATATTGTTAAATTCCAAATGTAGTATTGTGATTCCAACAATTGGGTTTTGTTAAATCCAAAAATTGTTTTTGTCAACTGGACAATAGTTCTCTCTTTTCTTCGACAAATTTTTCTCTTCTCTCGCTATTCGATGCCGTGTTGAAAAAAACAATTATGGTGAGTTTTGTTTGTATGACATGATGCCTTTAACTTTGTTTTTGTGTGTATGTATGTATACCAACAAGGAGACTCTTGTTTTTATTTGTTTCTGTTTTGTTTCATTCTTCTATCTTCATTGTGCTTTGAGGTTTGGTGTTATACCGGAGTTTGTTATGGTGTTTAATTATTCCTTATGTTGTGGTGGGTGCTTGTGGCCAAAAATTTCTGGGCTGGTTTTCTGGGTTGACAATACAATCGGTATTGTTAACGATTTTAACAATATTGCGGAAATTCGAAAGTTGTTTTTGTTTTCTATGTTTGGAACAAAAGATGGTATTTTTGGATTTGGATTACAATGTTCGAATAAAACAAATACATTTTTGGAACCAAAACATATATTTTTGTTCCAACAAAAGCGAAAAATATTTTTTCTCTGCGTGTATAAAAACTTTAAAAGCCTTTTCTGTGTGAGCTTTTTTCTATCGAATCACCTTGTAATTAAGATTTTATCTAATATTATGCAAAAGCTCATCAAAATATGACACATGGATGTGAGGTTGTAAAAAAGTCATAATCCTATTATTTACATTTTTCAAATAACTGTAAACACAAACACACAAAAACAAACAGAAGCGGAAAAATAGAAAAAATATTAAATAAAAATAAAATGGATGTAGCTTTAATTTAATATAAATTGTAAACGGCATATTTAATAGCAAGTTGTCAGATTATTTTTTGCAGTATTCCATTCCATTTTTAATTTTCAAGCAATTCTTTTTGCGCAATTGGCGTATGTATACGTAAACAAAGATCAGCTGACTGGCATCTTATATCATTTCAGACTAGTCTAAACAACTAGGATTTGAATGTTGGATTTAGAAATCGAGTCGATTTAAAATGACTAGTCTAAACGGGCTATAAAGGAGTCCTCAGCGAAGCATTTTTACAACCAGCGGAGTACGACAAGGCTGCACATTATCACCGCTTTTATTCGTCACAGTTCTTGGCGCAGTGTTTGACCATCTGGTCTAAATTCGATTTTGTTCAACAAACTTGGAGACCTGGAGTATGTAAACGATGCCGTTCTACTTACAACAACATACTCAGATATGCAAAATAAGTTACTCAACCTGTCACAGGAATCATTGAAAGTTGGTCTAAAAATTAACTGCAACAAAACAAGAACCATGAGAATAAATTCCAATAACAGCGCGTGTAGAACGTTTTGAATATCTTGGAGGACGTTGATAAACGTATTAGAAAATCCCAAGGAACATTTGCGTCGCTGAAAAACATTAGGGCATCTTCAAATAATATCTTATATCTTCAATTTGTGTGTGAAATCTACGCTACTGTATGGATACAAGACATGGCTTACCACTACCACGCTAACCAATAAACTTCAATTATTTATAAACAGATGTCTTCACAACATATTAAAAATATGGTGGCCACAAACTATATCTAACGAAAGTCTCTGAAGTATAACAAATCAACCGGAAATAAAATCTGCAATCACTCAAAGAAAGTATGGCTGGCTCGGCCACACTCTAAGAAAAAGCGAGATGATATTTCCCACTCAGCTCTCCATTGGAATCCCCAAGGACGACGCAATAGAAGCAGGCCGAAAACAACTTGGAGAAGAACAGCAGGAACTGAAACCAACATATAAATCGATCAATTAAAATATATAGCAAATGATAGAAATTAATGGAGAATTTTTGTAAATAGACTAAGGACCTGTTTCACTATGGGGAAAGAAAATGATTGCGAACGAAAATTACCTAAACTTTGGTTTTCATGGCAATATTGACTTTGTGTTAGCTTTAAAACAACTACAAGATTTAAAAATCATACACGAGTTTAGTTGTTGTTCTTTCGTTTTCATTTTCGTTCGACATAGTGAAACAGGCTGTAAGTTTATAATATTTTACACGTTTATAAACATGTCGTAATAAAAAATAAATAAAAACTTCTTTACAAGTGATGTCTTAAGGCACACCTTTCAGACTCGACTATAAAAAGTATCATTGAGCTATTGTGAATCGGGGTGCACTCATGCATAGGAGTCCATGTTCGATACAGATTTTTTGTTTGAGAAAATAGCCTGAAAGATGCAAAAACAAACCCCTATGACACCGTGTGTAGTGATTTGAGCGCAAGATAACTGTCGATTCGGTCGGGTATAGATCATGTTCGAATATATATTATATATATATATATTTGTCCACTACTTCGGGTACCTCCACACAAAATTTCGGATAAGTTCACTTTAAGACCTGCTCTCGAATCACTTTGATTTTTGTTGAAGCAACTTGCATTCACTGCCTCCATTACGACGGTAAACGTTTTTTCAGGGGCAAGTCCATACCTCTTGAGAAAACAGCCCGAAAGGTGTAAAAACCTCTATGACACTATCAGCCAGTTTCTGTATGTCGAAAGAAGAATGTGTGCGAATGAAACACGCCCGAACTTTAGTTTTCGAAATAATTTACCTTTGCTTTTGCTTCAAAACAAAAAACAAATTTGAAAAACACACAAGAGTTTGGACGTGTTTCTTTCGCACACATTCTTCTTTCGACATACAGAAACAGGCTGTATATGTAGCAGCTGGAGAGCAAAATTTGGCATTCGTCATATTTTGTTCAAACTTAGTTTCAGTTCAAAGATAGACAATGCCGGTCCACAACTTCCGGTAATTCCCCCCAATATTTAACAAATATCACTTACATGGTATACACGATATCTCTTGAACGGGGCAACAAATTTGGTCCAAACTTTGGATCTCCTAATATTTTGTCCAAATTCAGTTTAACTTTTAAAATGGCCCATATCGGTCCTTTCTTTAGGGTAAACACTCCGTGGACAAGTCAATGCTTCCTGGCATATTGTTCCAAAAGATATACCATGACCCACCACTGAAATGACTAGTGGGTGCGATATCTATCGAAAAGATATGACTCTCAAAATAAGATCCACCTCATTAAAAGTCCATTAATCATCGGACCACTCTCTCAAGCACCTCCTCCGCAACACAACGCAAAAAATTTCCTAAAATGGCCAAAAAATTTGAAAAAACCCTAAATAAATTCGATCTGTCCCTAGGCGAAAGTTTCAATTCCCACAGGCTGAGGGTATATCTCTGTCGGCTAATACCTTTTTACTTGTTTTTTATTGAGGTGATCCAAACATTTTGAGACAGGAGCCAGAAAATTTCCAAAAACAGTATACTTGCCAATCAAAATGTTTTTTATTTAACCCACTTAGCGCCGAGATTTTTTTTGCGAGAAAACTTAAAATTTTGTATGAAAATTATCAGCCCAATCATGAATGTAAACTCCCCGTGAGTTTTGTCTTTCTGCCGTTGCAACTTAAAGGATAAAGAGAAACAACTCAAGGTGAGTGGATATTCATGATTGGGCAGTATATTTCTGAGACTTTTTAAGAATTTTTTAAAAAATAACTTTTCTAAAACGTATACAGGGCAACAATCATGAATATTTCCCTCGGAATTTTCCGCACGGAAAATAGTTTTAAAAAATTAAATTCTTTTAAAATCAATATTTTAAATCGTTGAAATCTACTAGAATCACTTAATTATGGAATATTCTCGCCGAATAGACAAAAATATTACCTATTTATAAATAAATATGGAAATAAAAAATTGCAAAATTGGGGAAAGGGAACAAATTCGCGCGGAATTTTTATTCGTGATTGCCCTGATCGTTTTCCTGCAATCGGGCCTTCTTTTAAAAGTGCCAAAAACTTTGGAGGGTAATATAGGTATATCCCTATATGATTGAGAAAATACTCTTACTATATTCCTAAGAAATCCCTGACTTTATCAGCCCAATCATGAATAAAAATTCCGTGCGGGATTTCTCTCTTTTCCCTTCTTTGCTATCACAAACAAAAAATCCGCGCGGAAAAAAATTCCGATGGAGAAAAAGTAGGTATCATGAACGCTCTCAAACATGTGTTTTCTCCAAAAAATCTCCCTTGCAAAACTGAAGGGAGTTTACAAAAAATCTTATCATTTCCCACAAAAACTTTGTACAAAACATGCAAAATAAACACTTTTGTTAGGATTTTATACTAAAATCTTTCACCTGTGGTTGGAAATTTATTAAAAATGGAACAAATTTTACGAAATAACATCACTTTGCAAACTCAGTCACTCTCCACTTTTTGTACCGATCAACGATGGGATGAGAGAATTTTGGACATACAAAATTGTTGCACAACAATTATTTAAAAATCAATTATTTTTATTTCAGAATTCGAATTTTTTCAATTTTTGCCATAATTTAATTAAAAACACTGGTTTCTAACACATTCATGATAGTGGCAGTTCCATAGCACAATGGAGTCAATTGCACTGTCTTCTTAGAAATTTCCAATCACATCTGATGTTTTTCATAATTAGTAACATCTTCTGAATGTCTTTGATGTATAAAAGTGTAATTTATTTGATTAAATTTGTTGATTTTGTCTAAAAACACAAACACTTACAGCCAGTTTCTGTATGTCGAAAGAAGAATGTGTGCGAATGAAACACGCCCGAACTTAGTTTTCAAAATAGTTTTACCTTTGCTTTTGCTTCAAAACAAAAAACAAATTTGAAAAACACACAAGAGTTTGGACGTGTTTCTTTCGCACACATTCTTCTTTCGACATACAGAAACTGGCTATTAAAATTTTCTCTTTCTTTTCACAACAATTAGGGCATACAAGGTATGAAAAAGACCCTTCAGTGCTGCCAAATTCAATGATTATTTTTCTCACATTATTCATGATAGGAGGAATGTTCTCTCGAGAAAAATCTATTCCGCGAGAGTTGTATTCCGCAAGAATATTCATGATTGAGCTGAATATTTCAAACTGATGTTTTATTCTGGTGATAATTTTGATACACAAAATTAATTAATCATGCAAATAATCAACAATTGTTAAAAAATACTTTTTCCTTTCAATTTTACTTCTTGTTTCTCCAAAAATATTCACCTCAACTGAAAAAAACTGGTTGCTGAAAAATAGCCGGTTTGTCAACTGAGATTCGCAACTTCAGCTGAAGGTTGCCATACATAAAGTAATTTTGACAACTGACAACTCCACTCAACGATAATTGCTATCGATAATCGATCCCTACATTTCGGTTATGTTGTTTCAGTTTCTTCAAATTTCGATCGATTTGATGAAGTCCGAAATTAAAAACTACGATTACACTTTCAAAATCAAAAGTGGTTTCATTCTGAAAAATTATTTAGTTTTTCGCTTTCTACAGATAAATACGGAAATTATTCCACTTTCGATCGGAATTCGTCCCTGTGAGGTGGCTGAAATTTTTGCTCCTTAAGATATGCTATGAAATTTATGCAGTTTTCAACGATGTACAAAACACAGAGATATTTGTTTCATACTTACCACTCTAATAAGTGCCCTTGGCTTTTCTTTCCTTAATTTTCAATCAAACCCACAATTTTGCCAATTCCCCAAAACAATAAGAAAAGACACGCAAATTTTTTTGAAATTGTTTGAAAATATTTATATGTATATTTTGTTTTGTTGTTGTGGTTGTTTTTAAAGGTAGGAGGAAGTCATTTGAAAAGTACAACTACAATGGTTCTTTTTAAAAAAGATATATTCCTGTGGTTATTTTCTACAAAAACAAAAATAAATTTAGGAATAGGTTGTGTTTACTATAAAATAATTTTAAATTTTGGAACCCCTAAAAAAATGTATAATATTGTTTTTATTATTTAAAGCAAGACATGAGAAATACAAAAAATTATATATAGAAAAAACATTGTTAATTACAACTAATGTGAATTGGAACTACTTTCGTCTTAAATACGAAAAAAAACATTTACATAATAAATTTGAAATTTTTGGGGGAGTGGTAGACACTTGTTGTTGTTTTGAAATGTGGCAAATATTTAATAACAAACAAAAAAAGGAAGGAAGAATGGACAAAAATTTACAAGAAATTTTCCTTAAGAAGTAGTTGTTGTTTTTCAGAAAACGGGAAGAAACAAAAAAAATGTGTGAAGAATTTATTTTAGCAACTTGTTTTTTGGATTTTTTTTATGTTGTTGTTTTTGGAATACAATATAATTTGGATAGAGCGGAGTATAGTTTAATGGTTTGTTCTTTATTTGATTTATTTTGTTTTGGTTTTTAATTAGTAAAGATATCAGTGCTAGTTTTGTATTTTGTTATTTTTTTCTTCTTCGTTTGTATATAACATTAAAAATACGGTTTTTGTGTTTTTCTTGTTTTTTGGGGATTTTTTAAATAGATTTAAGTGTATATTTTGTTAATATTTTTTGAGAGGTTGCTACAGAGTGCCGCAAAAAGTTAATGGAGAAATATGAAATGTTTGATAAAGACTGAAATTTGCTACAATGAAAATTCCTTATCTAAATCAAGACTACCAATCCATCTATTTTCGGTTTTTAATGCAGCAAAAAATATTTTAAAATACTGAGACGGCAATTGCTTCACAGGCGAACAGTCCATTAGGTTCTCTTCTCTAACATAATCTAAAACCGGCATTTTTTCGGACATTTTCCCAATTAAATTTGAGAAAGTTACACCATCACATTCGAACGCTTTGAAATATCAAAATAGAAGTCCATTTTCAACTTAACCTCAAAAATTGATTATTCGGAAATACTCAATGGATGTATTTTTAGGAGTAAATAAAAACAAATGATTTAATTTTTGAATATTTTTTGAGAAATTTACACCATCACATTCGATCGCTTTGGAATATCAAAATAGAAGTTCCATCTTCAACTTAACCTCAAAAATTGATTATTCGGAAATGCTCAATGGATGTATTTGTAGGAGTAAATAAAAACCAATGATTACTTTTTTGAAACTAAAGATGCACCAGCACGTTTGAGCCTTTAGAAACATCAAAAAAGAAGTTCGTCTCCAACATAATGGGGGTTATCATGAACGGCAATTCCCCGTGAATTTTTTCACTTTCTCCCTTAAGTTGCAACGGTGGAAAAACAAAACTCACGGGGAAATTTCATCAAAAATTAATCCTTCCGATACCCTATGATGTGTTTTTAGGAGTGAATAAAAAGGAAAGATAAATCACAGCCCAACCTTTTCAAATACGAAAATTGATCACCTTCTTCATCATAACCTCAAAAAAGACATACCACAAATAGCCAACATTTAAGTTACATAGAAATCCATTAAGCCTAGAAAGTAAGAAAAAACTTGAAAATATTTCCTCATAAATGTAACCTTCATTACAGAGGGTTTATCCATGTGTTTAAAGGTGACGAAAAGAGCAACCGTATATTTTGTGCAATTATACAGGACCTCCTCCTGTTTGTTGTCGAGGCCGAAAATTATGTCACACACAGTTCGACATAAATTAATGGACCGATTCCGTACAGCGAGGCGAGTCATGTCGCGTCCGTCTATCGTCTCTGTGACAAAATTTAAAAAATGCACTACGTACAACGATAGAAAATAATCGTTATTTTTATTTTTATTTTATTTTTATTCGTTAGTAAAAATGTACGGCGACAGCTAATTTGTTGTCGCCGGAAAATGAACATTTCGGCGACAAAATTTGACGACGTCAGGCGATATTGCCATACGGAATCGAAAAATTGCATTTGACAACGCGACACGACTCGCCTCGCTGTACGGAATCGGCCCATAAATAGGCGTTTTCTTTGAATAAAATACCTCGAAAAGTCTATTACGTTGCTGAAGGGTTTAACCATCATGATCACATTCAGATTGGAAGGAGAAGACGCCAATCATTCCAAAATGGATATCATATCAGATTGGCATTTCATTGTATACATCTCTAGATATTTTCATCGCCAACGCCGAAAGGTTTGCAAACGCAATGCGACTGATATTTACTGAAAGTGTCCACTAAGAATATTTTGAGGTTTGAAGGTGTTTCAAGGTTTGACTTGGATCCCATAGATAAAGCTGTAGAATTTATTCAATCGTTAAGACTAGGAGGATTTGAACTAGTTTAAGTGTTTATGAGGAAGATATGAAAAAGAGTGAATCAAATTATTGCGACGGATTCGTACCGGATTGACCCGAAGCCATAGTGTTTCGGCCAGCGGCTGCCAACCCAGCATCAAACCTAAGCTTCTACGTAGGTTTGTATGCTGCTACAACAACAATTATAATTCAACTTCCTCAATTTGTTGGAATTTAGGTATTTTCGGTCCGTATGGACTTCGCCGAGAAGAAAACACCTTTGGCCAGACAGAGTGGAAGGAGGAACGATAATAATTGCAAAATTGAGTTCAATTTGGATTTACATTTTTTATTGGCCTACATCTGTACCTCTCCTAGCTCTTTTTGTCCATCGCCAAGTCCGAATGACCTGCAAATACCTCGAATATTTTAACGTTTGGATAAGGCGTTTCATGTAGTTCCCAAGAACAAGGTCAGATTTTCAACTAGATGTAAGAGCAAATTGTTAGGGGTTTGTGAAAATATATCAAAAAGAGTGACCTAATTATTTCACTGACGGTTCCGAGCTCCGATTTACTCGCGAGTGAAAATTTGGGGGAGGTGGTAATTTTTTCTGGGTGCAATTTTTTTGTTGGGAGTGGGGCAGGTTTATTTGAGGGTGACGTATCTTTTTGTTTTGTGGTGGGGAGGGGGTTAGTTGCCTCCCTCAATTTGCTTGAATTCGAGCGAGTATTCGAAGCTCTGGACGGTTCCAACATCATTTACAACAATAAAAATTCACCATTTATTGTATTTTTGAAACCTTTTGGTCGATTGGATTTCACCCAGAATGAACTCACACCGTTGTAAAAGGGGTCATAAGAACTACCTGCGATTACAATTCAAATATATATTGTGGACAGACGGACGGACCTAATTATTCCACTGACGGTGGAAACCTTTTGATCGATTGGACTTCGCCGAGAATGAACTCACACCGTTGTAATATGGGTCATAGGACTACCTGCGATTAAAATTCAAAAATATGGTGGATGGACTTGGCCTCAATCTGGAAAAATGTCGAATTTTTCTGTGGGAAGTTTCAGAAGGAGTGGTCCTAAACATTCGACTGACATATCCAACAACAGCCGATAAAATCCTTCTTCCATTAATTGTTGAAACAATTCGGGCCCAAAATTTTCCAATGTAACCAGGACCACAAGGACTAGACAGTTTAAAAACATTAGAACTATCTGAAAAGAGAGACTTTAAACTCGATTTAGATTTTAGTGTGGAAGTTTTCCGAAGAAATTGCGCAATACAATTCATCTTGTTGTAGCCAGGGCCATGAGGACGGAATGAATATACGGAACTAGCGTTAAACTCGATTTTAGCGTAAAAATGTGGGAGTTGCCCGAAGAAATGGCCCGATTTAATCCCCCCCCCCCCTCAAATTGCTCCAGTTCAAGAAGAGTTTCAATCGCGAGTGGAATTCAAGCGAGTATTCGGAGCTCTGCACAAGGACTACCTGCCTGACATTTTTCAGCACGATCAGAAATAACACTTGATCTATATTTTATGTGGAAAGTTTCTGAAGGTGGACTTAATCTTAATTTTAGTGCAAAAATGTTGAACTTTTGTGTGGGAGTTCTCCAAAGAAATATCCACATTCGGACTTGGAGCAAGTTTTGAAAAAAATTTAAGGTATAAAAAATTAGGACCATGTCGATTATTCTATTCAAGACCTATGGTGCAAAACCCAGGCAATTTAGTTGGTGATGGTAAGGTTCTTTTAAGGTCATTATCGCAGGAAATATGAAGTAGGTCAGGAAAAAAGTTATACCGCTGTAATTAGGAACACAAGGACCTCCCAGGCAAAGATCACTGGCACCTTACAACACATTTGGCCAGCATGAGGCATGGGTCCACACAACACACAGCACCTTTTAAACTGCCCTGCCAAACCTACTCATCCAAGTCCAGTGTATCTGTGGTTACATCCCATCGAAGCAGCCACATTCCTGGAACTCGAGATAGACACACCCTGAGACAGATTAAGCAGAAGAACAAAAACACAAACATACAAAAATAAACACGGTTACAAGACAAGGATAAAGTGCGGTCTAATGAAAAAACCATATGGATACAGCCTTCATCTATATTTAAGCAAAAAATTCTTGGACTTTCAAAGAGTGAAAGCGTACAAAACCTCGTTCCATAAGACTGATGATGACACTATGCAACACTGAAAATGCAAAGAACTTCCAGTATAGATCTTTTGAAAGTACATATATAGACTACAAAAACCCTAGTTGGGTTTTGTCCTGTCAGATCCAGTTCGGATTTTATGGACTCATCTAAAATGGGCTAAAAATACACTTTTTTGCATTTATCAGGCCTTTATCTCAGAAACGAATAGGAATTTGGCCTTGCTGTCTTTAGCAATATTGTAGCCCTAAACTAGTAGAACTTATCTGTTGAACTTGAACCAGAAAATAACAACTTCATTTAGGGCATCAAAATCGATAAAATATGGAAAATTTTACATAATTTCTGGAATTCTGCTTGGTATTAGCTAAACTATTGGGAGTTGAACCAAGTAACCTTTTGCAAAAATCATCCAAATAATGTTCTCATCAATTCTTCAGAATATTCTGAAACTCTAAAATGCTTTCTTCATGTTGTTTCAGAGGTATTTGGTATGATATCTTTTACAACACCCATTTCAAACACCTTTCACACGAACACTTTATTTTTGCATTTGGGATTTCACGACAATATTGACATATTTACTAAATCGTCGTTAAAAAATATACTGAAAACTCCGTAATAGAGGCATTTTAAAACAATGGCATGTTCTGAAGAGTTGTGTATCACATACTAGAGAACATTTTTTTTAAAGAAAACATTAAGAAAAAATTAACAGTTTTGGAGATATGGTGCGAAATGTATAAAAAGAGAGAGAATTTTTAGATATATTTTGAAATTTGAGACAATAAATGTAGTCTTTCAAGTTCATTATTTCTCCAAATATTTTATTCTTCTTCTTATCTACAAATTTGCTTCAGAGGTCAGAAGATGATTCGCATTGGTTTCAGAGATATAGCCCCGAATTTCTTAAAAAACTCAATATTTAACTATATTTAAATGGGGCCATAAAATCCGAGCTGGATCTGACACAACAAAACCCAACTAGAGTTTTTGTCGTTTGGGTCTGTACTTTCAAAAAATGCTCAGTTCGAATTGTTTGCACAAGATCAGCTAAAAAATGTTGCACAGTGTTATTTTTTTTTATTTTTATCCTTTTAGTCAATGCTTTTTGTGACAACTGAGAACCACATAACCAAATTACAGCCAATTTAGGCCGAAAATGTAGATAAAAACTTTTAAATGTCTGAAATCGGGTGGTACCGTTATATGGGGACTATACCAAAACCTTGATCCATGTCCACAATTTTTGGAGGGGCAGTTTCTGTACCATTGGGAACTGCAAATGCCAAGTTACAGCCAATTCGGGCTAAACATGCAGACAAATTGTCAAAATATCTGAAATCAGGTGGTACCGCTGTATGGGGGTTATAGGAAAAAATTAACCCATATTAGTTTTGGTTTCATATTCATGTATTTTCATCAAAGTTTGATAAGTGTGCAAAGTTTCAGTTCGATTGGTCAACTGCAACTGGGTTAATAATGAGGTAATAGATTTGAACTAAACAGACAGGAACCAAAGCAAGTTGAATAAAACACTGTAAAAACACACAGCCTGTGTGACACATGAGTTTGGTAGTATTTCGTACACATCAATTTTCTTATCGACATACAGGAACAGGCTGTTAGATATGCTCGCTGTGGCTTAACCAAATTTAAATGGAAGGAGCTTACACCTGGGAAGTTTCTGCGGATTCTGAAACTGCAATGTTCATAGATGGGAAAAATAAAAAAAAAAAAACTAAAAAAATCGCCGGATAGTTTTTTAAATAAATCGCGGTCAAAATACACACTTTTAGGGGTTTTTTAGGTTTTCACGATTTTGCTTGAGAACCTCAAGTCCTATGAAAATGGGACTAAAGAAAACGTTGTAGCAGTGAAAATTCTCAACAAAATTGACCTTCATGATATTTTCGTAGGTTTTACTGTTTTTGAGATATAGAGTTCAAATTGGGACAATGCACTGACTGTGTCGGCTCCTTATAAAAAAATAGCACTGAAAACCGCTTATACCTAGGCATTTTTTGGGGATTCTGAAACAGCTATGTTTGTAGATGACAAAAATCCAAAAACAAGAAAAAAATCGCTGGAGGGATTTTTAAATAAATCGCAGTCAACATTTTTAGGGTTTTCTTGTGTTTTCACGATTTTGCTTGAGAACGGTAAATCCTATCGAAATGGAGCTAAAGAAAATATTGTAGGTGTCAAAATTCTCTAGAGGATTGACCATTATGATTTGTTCGTAGGTTTTACCATTTTTGAGATATTGAAGTTTAGGTCACATTTTTAGGTTTTTTTTTTCGTTCGCTTTTCACGATTTTGCTTGGGAATGGCAAGTCTTATCAAAATGGGTCCAGAGAAAATCTTATAGCTGTGAAAATTCTCTACAACACTGACTTTCGTGGGTTTTTCCTCGGTTGTACCAATTTTGAGATATATAAGTTTAAGTTGGAAAATTGTAGTCATTGCATTGTTTTGTAATGCATTTAGTGCATTGTCCCAATTTGATCTTCTATATCACAAAAACGGTAAAACATACGAAGATGTCATAAAGGTCAATCTTGTACAGAATTTTCACTGCTACAACGTTTTCTTTAGTCTCGTTTCCATAGGACCTGCGGTTTTTAAGTTAGGAAATTGTAGTCATGGCATTGTTTTGTAAGGAGTCGATGCAGTTAGTGCATTGTCCCAATTTGAACTTCTATATCTCAAAAATGGTAAAATCTACAAATATATCATAAAGGTCAATCTTGTACAGAATTTTCACTGCTACAACATTTTCCTTAGTCCCGTTTCCATAGGACTTGCGGTTTTCAAACAAAATCGTTAAAACTTACAAATCCCCTAATCCCGGCGATTTTTTTGGTTTTTTGATTTTTCTCACCTATGAACATTGCAATTTCAGAATCCGCAAAAACTTCCCATGTGTAAGCTCCTTCCATTTAAATATGGTTAAGGCGCACCGTGTAGTATGTGGTTGTTTTGTATGCGAAATCGAAGCTTTAAACGCATTTTTTCGAAATAGCTTGTTTGAATTCGAAAACTCACAAACCTCCATATATTTTTGTGGACGTTAAGCACCTATGAATCTTGCCTTTAGAGGAGGAAATTTTCTTTATTTTTTTTTTTTACTGATCTATGGCAATTTTCAAGCTTTAGTGGGCTTTCGAATGCGGAAATTTGTCACAAAACTATGTATCATTTTTCAAAATTCCCAAAAGTAACTCAATGTGTGCCCTTCATATACAAAAAATTTGTTAGTTTTGTAGGAAAAAAATCATGGAAAATACGAGTTTTTACGAGGAGCTTAGGGTAACCCCTTGTAAAAAGAATTAAATATTTCTTAAAACATGGGGAATTGAATCAACATAATTTTAAAGACAGTCAACATACCACTATTGGTAACATTTAGAATATTGGAAAGTTTGGATGGAAAGGCCATTTTTTGACTGATCCTATGGCAATTTTCATGCTTTAGTGGGTACTGCAAAATGCTATTAGAAAAAGGCTTTCGAATGCGGAAATTTGTCACAAAACTATGTATCATTTTTCAAAATTCCCAAAAGTAACTCAATATGTGCCCTTTCATATACAAAAGATGCTAAAAATTATTGTTAGTTTTCTCGGAAAAAATTCATGGAAAATTCGAGTTTTTACGAGGAGCTTAGGGTAACCCCTTGTAAAAAGAAATAAATATTTCTTAAAACATGAAGAATTGAATCAACATATTACTATTGGTAACATTTGAAAAATTGGAAAGTTTGGATGGAAAGGCTATTCATTAATCAATGAAAATTCTAAGCCATAAAACATTTTAACAGAGATCACTGGTAGTCACTTTAGAAGACCTATTTTGGAGACCTTCCATCTATAGAATAGAAGGTCTTCTATCTTTAGAAGACGTTTTTACAGAGCCTTCTATCTACAGAAAGTCTCTTTAGCAGGCTTTCAATCTTTGAAAAACTTCTTTGGAAGTCTTTTAATCCATAGAACACCGCTCCAGGAGGCCTTCTAGCTTTAATTGCCTCTTTAGGAAAAATTCTATATATAGAAGACTTCTTTGGAAGGCCTTCATGCCATAGAACACCTCTTTAGGAGACCGTCTATCCATAGAAAAAGCTTTTAGGAGGCCTTCTATACATAGAAGAATCCTTTGGAAGGCCTTCTATCCTCCATAGAATACTTCTTAAGGAGGACCTCTGTAGGAGGCTTTTTATCTACAGAGGAACTGCTAACTTATTTCACTTTAGGAGGTCTACTATCAATAGAACACATCTTTAAACTGAAAGACTTTCTATCCATAGAACACATCTCTAGAATGCCTTCTATCCGTAGAAACCTCTTTAGGAAAACTTCTATATGTAGGAAACATCTTTAGAAGGCCTTCATGCCATAGAACACCTCTTTAGGATGCCTTCTATCCACAGAATACTTCTGAAGGAGGTGCTCTATATAAAGAAGACCTCTTTAGGAGGCTTTTTATCTACAGAAGACCTCTTTAGTAGTCCTTCATTGTCTTAGGGAGAAATTATTGGAAAGCCCTCCCTCGATAGACACCTCTCCAGGAGTCCTTCTATGCATATATCTCACAGAATGCAAATATGTTTTCCCACAGAACCACAATAGGTCTACTCTTACAAGTGCATTAGGTCTTCTCATAGTCACTTTAGAACACTACGTATATCACAAAGAACAGAATTCTGGTGTTTTCGTCTCACTAAAACAGAATTGGATTAGTGAAGTATCAAGCATATTTTGCATTTACAAGCTCCTGTCCTTGTGGTGCTATAAAGGACACGATATATGTATCACTTTTTTCTACAACATTTTCATAAGCAATCTTCAAATTATCAAACACTTCCTTTCTAACCCATTAATTTTTCTGCGGCACTCTGTATACCATCATAGCTACAAACATAGGAATTTGAAACATTTAAAGAGACAATGTCGGTTTTTACGAGGGATTTACACAGGACATTCACACTTTGATGTGAGGGAGGAAACATCAGAAACAAAATAATTTATAGGAGAGTAAAGAGAAAGAAAGAACGAAAGATGATTATACTGGTTACAAATATTTTCGTTTACAACTAATAAACTATATTTATATATAGAGGAAGAAGAGCAGCAGGAGGAGTTAGACGAAGGGGATGTGTGTGACTTTTACAAAAAATGGAAGGAAATCAAAATGAAAAAAATTAAATTCAATAATTTAAATTTATAAATGAAAAAAAAAAAAATACATATTACGTTTCAATTATATATAAACTATATAGATATATATTTTTTTAATGTGTGTTTATGTATATAAAGTTATATAGATAATAACTATAAAGCATCGTTGTTTCATGTTGTTTTGTTTTTACGTTTATCCTGTTTTTAATTAATTATTCAAAGAATTAAATATGCTAAACTAAAGTCAACTATTTTATGTTTATAAAAAATAAAATAGTTAATTAATTAATAATAATAATTATATATAATTAATTATATGGATTAAAGTAAATATTACAATCAATTTATACAATAAAGGCTGTTTTGTGTTGTTTGGGTTTTTTTGTTGTTTTAAATATATATTTTATTTACTAATATCCATTCGTATAGAACATTAAACATTTATTTTTCTTCTTTTGCTTGGTTTGTTGGGCAATCAAAGACTATAAGGAAGATTTTGAAGGGTGAACTGTTAATAATATTGCTTATAAAGATTATTTTTATATAATCATTATAAGAAATATGCTATAAACAATTTGTTAATATAATTTGCACAATTTATGTTTGCCTAAACATTTTCCTTCTTAACAAAAGTCCCTCCTTATAGCCATTCGTTTGCCCAAACCTCTAATGCTGTGTGTGTGTCTGTGAACGTAATTAATATGGAATTATGAATGGATTTCAAAATATTCTTCTTCGCTTTTCCATAAAACATAAATTTGTTGTTGCATATTTAAATATATATAGTAATATTTATAATAATTTAACACATTTCAACATGATTTCTTTTCTTTTTTCTTCTTCTTCTTGTTTTGGTTTTTTCCTATTATGACGACATATTTTCCTTAGGCATTTTCACTTATAAATTAAACATTGTTTTGCTTTGATTAATAATAATAATAATAATTATAATGTGTTGTGTTTGTGTACCTATATAGTTATAATAATAATGATATATAATAATTATATATCATTTATAATTTTGTTTTTCCATTTTTTTGTTTGTTGTTCTTGTTGCTTAACAAACAAAAATTTAAATATAGTATAAAGGCTTTTAAGGCGTCTTCAGTAGTATATCTTTTTTTCGGGTTCGTGTTGGTGATGTTGCACCCAATTGTGATGATGTTGTTGCTGTTGTTGGTAGGCGTTGATAGAAATAATTGCGTCCAAATTTCTTTTGCAATTTATAGCCTTTCCGCTGTAGGAACTTGGTTAATGTTTGAACATAACTGCTAACATCCTCTTGATTTTCCAATAAATGTATTGAAATTATTTCAATTCTTATTTTGTCAAAAGGTAATGTTTGTAAGATCTGTAAAGAGAAGCAGGTGGTGAAGAGAAGATTAAGTTTAAATTAGTCATAATCCGTGTTAATGATTTAGTTGAATGCAAAAAAAAAACCAAACCTAAAACTAATTAAGAAAACACTTTCATTTTTTGTGTGTTTAAAATGGCAGAAGGTGGAGCTGTAGGTACCTCGATTGCTTCATTGCAAGGCAACAGCAAAATAGCATGCAATCAAAAAAGCTGGGCCAATTAACACAACAAAAATATTTCAAATATTTTGCACACAGTTGGTACTCTAATTGAGGTAGGTCATATTGAAATGTTATGAGGTTTGGACAATGAAATTCCCAGTCCAAGGGTATTTGGAAATTTTAATACAAAATTAAAAATTGCTAAAAATGTAAATAACCTACCCAAGGCACTTCTTATAGGTCAAATAGATCTTCCAACAAAATACCATTATGGCTTCCTCATAGAAAACGAATAGATATTCCCCATAGAAAGACATTCGGTCTTCCATTAGGAAACCTTTTGGTCTTCTATTAGAAGGCTTTAAAGGACATCTTATATTAGAAGACCCTTAATGCTCCTTCGGGGAACCTATAACCCGTAATGGACACGTCCCTAGGTGTCGGATAGGGGAACGCTTCACAGATGTGGGTGGTAAGACAGAAACCAAATACGTCTCGCGGAACAACAGATAGCTGCGTCTTCCTTAAAATAAAGAGGCAGAAAACAGCGTCTGAAACTAGACGGAAAACTATAAACCCTTCAGAAAGCCTCCGGAAACCACTGAAGTAATCCCCCTGAAAATCATATGCACAAAATTTCTCCTGCAAACGAGGGTGCTACTTCAACATATTTATAATTTATTGTATGATCGCTTATATCCGGATGTCGGATTTGCCAATTAAGAAGAAGAAGGGCTTCTCATAAAATACCATCAGGGCTTCCCATAGAAAATTATGAGATTTTCTCATAGAAGGTCATCAGGTCTTTTCATGAAACACCACTTTAAAAAGTTTTCTTTCTATATATTACTTCGTTAGGGACATTTTGTCTGGAGAATACCTTTTGAAGAGTCCTTCTATCCAGAGACGACCTCTTAAGTAAGCCTTCTACCCATAGAAGACATTTTTACACAGCCTTCTGTCTACAGAAGGTCTCTTTAGGAGGCCTTCTATCTTTAGAAGACCTCTTCGGAAGGATTTATATCCATACAACACCTCACCTTCTACCTTTCGAGACCTCTTGAGGAAAACTTCTACCTCTATCTCATTAGGAGGTCTGATATCTATTGGAGGTCTCTTTGAAAGGCCTTATATTCATAGAACACATCTTTAGGGGGTGTTATATATATAAACAATAACTCTTTGGAAGCATTTAATCAATGGAAGATCGCTTTGGAGGCCTTCGATCAGTAGAAGACACATTTGCAAGGGCTTATATCCATAGAAGACCTCTTTGGAAGGCCCTCTATCCATAGAATACTTCTTTAGAAGGTGTTCTACATAAGGAAGGCCTCTTAAGGAGGCTTATTATCTACAGAAGGCCTTTTAACTAGAGAAGACCTATTTTGGAGACCTTCTATCTATAGAATAACAATTTAGAAGGCCTTCTATCTATAGAAAGTCTCTTTAGCAGGCTTTCTATTTTTGAAAGACCCCTTTAGAAGGCTATCTATCCATAGAACACCGCTCCAGGAAGACTTCTAGCTTTAGTGGCCTCTTTAGGAAAACTTCTATTATATAGAAGACTTCTTTGGAAGGCCTTCATGCCTCAGAACACCTCTTTAGGAGGCCGTCTAACCATAGAAAAACCTTTTAGGAGGCCTTCTATACATAGAAGAATCATTTGGAAGGCCTTCTATCCATAAAATACTTCTTAAGGAGGACCTCTTTAGGAGGCTTTTTATCAACAGAATATCTCTTAAGGGGTCATTCTTTCTCTTTGGGAGGTCTTCTATCAATAGAACACCTCTTGAGAAGGCCTTCTACCTTCAGAAACCTCTTTTGGAAAACTTCTATATGTAGAAAACCCCTTTAGAAGGCCTTCATGCCATAGACCACCTCTTTAGGAGGCCTTCTATCCATAGAATACTTCGTAAGGAGGTGTTCTATATAAAGAAGATCTCTTCAGGACGTTTTATATCTACAGAAGACCTCCTTAGGAGTACTTCATTGCCTTCTATCTATCAATAGAACACCTCTTTAGAATGAATGCTTCTTTGGAAGACCTTCTAACCATGGAACACCTCTTTATGAGGCCTTCTACCTATAGAAAAACATTTTAGGAGGTATTCTATACATAGAAGACTTCTTTGGAAGGCCTTCTATCCATAAAAGACCCCTCTGGAAGGCCTTCTATCCGTAGAATACTTGTTAAGTAGGTGTTCTATATAAAGAAGACCTCTTTAGAGTACTTCATTGTCTTAAGGAGACATCTTTGAAAGGACCTCCCTCGATAGACAATACCTACACCAAAATGTTACACTTATCTATATGTAGAAAACCCCTTTAGAAGGCCTTCATGCCATAGACCACCTCTTTAGGAGGCCTTCTATCCATAGAATACTTCTTAAGGAGGTGTTCTATATAAAGAAGATCTCTTCAGGACGTTTTATATCTACAGAAGACCTCTTTAGGAGTACTTCATTGCCGTCTATCTATCAATAGAACACCTCTTTAGAATGAATGCTTCTTTGGAAGACCTTCTAACCATGGAACACCTCTTTATGAGGCCTTCTACCTATAGAAAAACATTTTAGGAGGTATTCTATACATAGAAGACTTCTTTGGAAGGCCTTCTATCCATAAAATACCCCTCTGGAAGGCCTTCTATCCGTAGAATACTTGTTAAGGAGGTGTTCTATATAAAGAAGACCTCTTTAGAGTACTTCATTGTCTTAAGGAGACATCTTTGAAAGGCCCTCCCTCGATAGACACCTCTCTAGGAATCCTTCTATGCATATATCTCACAGAATGCAAATAGGTTTTCCCCCAGAAGCACAATAGGTATACTCTTAGAAATCCATTAGGCCTTCTCATAGAAGACCGTTAGGGTTTCTCAAAAAAAAAAAAAAAAAAAAAAAAAAAACACTAGGTTGTCTCAAAGAAGATATGGTTTCAAATAATGTCATTAAGTATTCTCATGTATGACTTCTCACAGCATGTCATTAGGACTCCTCATAGAAGAACATAAGGACTTATCATAGGATACCATTGGGTCTTCTAAAAGAAGGTCTTCCCATAGAAAATGATTAAATCTTCACATAAAAGACCATCTTGTCTTCCCCGGGAAAGATAATCAGGTCTTCTTAGGAAGATCAGCAGATCTTCTTATGGAAGAACGTTAGATCTTCTTATGGAAGACTTTAAGGTCTTCTCAAAGAAAACCAGTAGGTTTTATCATATAAGATCACTAAGTTATCTCATAGTACACTATTTGGACTTCTAAGGTCTTCAAATATATTATGGAGATTATTCTGAATGAAAACTTCGCGTGAGTTTTGTCTCTTCTACCGTTTCAACTTAACAGAAAGGGTGAGAAAACTCACGGGGAGTTTTCATTCAGAATAACACCCTATAATTTGGTCTTCTCATAGAAAATCATCAATACTATGAAGTTATTTTATAGGATATGATTAAGATTTCTCACAGAAGATCGTTGGGTCTTCATTAGGTGTTTCCCCCAAAGCAGAACATTAGGGCATTCATATGGGAGTCTATCATGTCTTTTTTACATACAAGCATTCGGTATTTCTTGTTGAAGACCTTTAGTCTTCCCTAAAGATGATAATTTTCACTCCCTTTCGATGAATCTCTACATTAAAAGAAAAATTTCATGGATTTTTTCCTTGAAATACAAATATTTCTATCCATTCCCTTTAAACAGATAAATTAAAGTAAAACGCCTAAATGTATGCTTTAAATTTTGATACTTCATCAAACTCCCTTTAATAACAGAAAAATAAAACTTGTTTAGGGTACCTCAAAAGTTTGCAACTACCGAACCTAAAATATTTTATTGTTATTTTACAACAACAATACAAACACCAAAATGTTACACTTACCTCCAACTCATGACCATGCACACCCAGGCTAAGAAGATCGTATTCAACACGATTTGAAGCTAGCATGATAGTATAAAGCGGAAAACATTTGACACGCGAATTGAACCATGTCGTCTCCTCGTCAAGCAGACTATTAATTCGCACTTCAGACTCTTCGTTGTGTACGGTAATCTAGAAAAGGAGAAAAATAAGTTAGTTGAAACCCATCCAAGATCAAAAAATCACAAAAGAAAAACATTTACATACCTCTTTGGGATAAGGATTTGGTGAAACACAGGCATGTACCACCTGCACACGTGGCCGCAAGCCATTCTGTTTGCGTAATGTGAAAAACCTCCTCGGCTCTGGTTCCACAATAATACCGGCCCAATTTAAGGTATCCGCCAGCCATGGTGCTGTCATTAGATGACCCAGAGAACCGGTTAGTGACTGTATGACGGCACCATTTGTTTTACCCTGCAGTAAATTGGCCACATAATAGGCCATTTTTGGTGTTAATTCATTGGGATGGGCACTAAAATTAAAATGGGGTTGGACACCAATGAGGCCACCGGTACCACCATTTCCCGGCCCCACCAGGCTAGATGGTGAGGATGATGACGACACTGTATCGGCGCCGCCGCCACCACCACCATCTGTTCGTGTTTTCAAAAAGTGCATTGAATATTTGCGCATATGGATTTCACGCAGGAATGCTATAAGTTGAGGATCGTCTTGAGCCACGCCATAGAATTCATAATCACGCGACATATTCAGGCGAAATTGTTGATGGCGTATTTCTGTAAAGAGAGAAGAAACACAAAACAAATGAATTTTTAATTAAATCAACAACAAAATAAGACAAACGAAAAAAAGAAATTACAATATTGAGTTTTATTCCATCATGAAAATGATGACCAACCATCATCATCAGGCAGCACATGATGTTGCTGTCTAAATCAAGTTAATTTGAAAATACCAAGAAAGAGAGGAAGGGAGGACGATGGACGGGGTTATTAACTAAAGTGGTAATAACAAGTTGCTTTGCTTACTAACTTTAAAATGTTTATGAGGGAGGAAGAGTTGGTTGGTTGGTTTGGTTGGATGTAGATGGATCTTTTGTTTAACCACTGCTCTTGTTGTTATGGTCATGCCTCGCTGGTCATTTGTATGTTGAATAGACTAGCCACACTAGATGAAATCCACCTGCTGAAGAAGAGCTTCTTCTCCATGTGTGTTTTGCATTTCTTTAATTATAACCATCATAAACATACAAAACATGAAGATTGCTCTGAACTAAGTTGAACTTTGAAAACGGCGAATGGTTTAATAAATCTTTTGTTAATGAGAGAAGTTTGAATATCAGCTTGGAGAGAAATATATATTGAAAAATAATTCATTGCAGTCAACTATAGAATTGAAGCCTACCCAAAGTTTTTTTTTTACATATAGAAGGCACCTTGAAGAGGTCCCAAGAGATATTCTATAGGTAGAAGGCATCCTAAAGAGGTCTCTTAAAGATAGAAGTTCTCCTTAAGAGGTGTTCTATGGGCTGTAAAACATCCTAAAGAGGTGTTATATAGGTAGAAGGCATCATAAAAGGTGTTCTCTGGATAGAAGGACTTCCAGGGAGCTCTCTTATAGAACTCCTAAAGTATTATATAGGTAGAAGCACTTTAAAGAGTTTTTTTTTATAGATCGAAGGCCGCCTGAAGAGGCATTTTAAAACTCGAAGACCTCCTAAATATGCCTTATGTACAGTAAAGGCCTACTCAAGTGGTATTCTATACATAGAAGATTTCCCAAATAGGTTTCTATGCATACAAGGTCTCCTAAAGAGGTCCTTAACAGATAAAATGACTTCAAAAGAGAGACCCTCCAGAGATAAAGGGCCCCCTAAAGATGTCTTCTATAGATCGAAGGTCACCTAAAGAGGTATTCTATACACAGAAGGCTTTCTAAAGAAGTGTTCTATGTACAGAAGGAAGAGAAAGAGAAGAGAACTTCTATGAATAGAATGTCTACCTAAGAGGTCTTCTATGGATAGATGGCCTCGTAAAGAAGTCTTCTACAGATAGAATGCCTTTCAAAGAAGTCTTCTATGTATAGAGGGCCTTTTAACGGGTCTTCTTCGCATAGAATACCTCGTAAACATGTCTCCTACGGAAAGAAGACCTTCCAAAGATGTCTTCTATGCCTTCCAAGCTGGCCTTCTATGGATAGAATGTCCCGTAAAGAGGTCTTCTATGGATAGATAGCCTCGTAAAGAGGCCTTCTGTGGATAAAATACCTCCAAACGAGGTCTTTTACGGATAGAAGGCCTTCCACAGTTGTCTTCTTTGGATAGATGGCCAATCCAAGGGGTCTTCTATGGATGGAAGGCCTTCCAAAGAGGTATTCTATGGATAGAAGACCCCGTAAAGATGGCTTCTGCCGATAGAAGGCCTCGTAAAGAAGTCTTCTTTGGAAAGATGGCTTCGGTAAGAGTTCTTCTATACAAAGAAGGCCTCTTACAGAGGTATTCTAGGGAAAGAAGGCCCCGTATAGAGATGTTCTATGTTAGAAGCCCTCGCAAAAAGATCTTCTATGGATAGAAGGTCTCATAAAGAGATCTGCTATGGATAGAAGACCTCGTATAGAGGTATTCAATGGATAGAAGACCTTCCAAAGTTGTCTTCTAAAGAGGTCTTCTATGGATAAAAGACATCCAATCGAGGTCTTCTACGAATAGAAGGCCTTCCAAAGAGGTCTTCTGTGGATAGACGGCTTTCAACAGAGGCGTTTAATGAATTGAAGGCCTTCCAAAGAGATCTTCTATGGATTGAAGGCATTCCAAAGAGGCCTTCTATGGATTGAAGGCCTTCCAAAGAGGTCTTCCATGGATAGAAGACATCGTAAAGAGGTCTTCTATGTTAGAAGGCCTCGTAAAGAGATGTTCTATGTTAGAAGCCCTCGTAAGAGGTCTTCTATGGAAAGAAGGCCTCGTAAAAAGGACTTCTATACACGGCTTCCTACAGAGGTGTTTAATGGATTGAAGGCCTCCAAAGAGGTCTTCTATGGATAGAAGTTCTCGTAAAGAGATTTGTTATGGATAGAAGACATTGTAAAGAGATCGTCTACGGATAGAAGACCTCGTAAAGAGGTATGTTATGAATAGAAGGGCTCATAAAGAGGTGTTCTATGGATAGAAGACCTCGTAAAGAGATCACTTATGAATAGAAGGCCTTCCAAAGAGGTCTCCCATGGAAAAGGCTTTCCACATTGGTTTTCTGTGGATAGAAAGTCTCGTAAAGAGGTCTTCTATGGATAGACGGCCTCGTAGAAAGGTCTTCTGTGTATAGAATGCTTCGTAAAGAGTTCTTCTGTGGATAGGAGGTCTTGTAAAGAGACATTTTATGGGTAGAAGACCTCGTAAAAGGATCTTCTATTGACAGAAGGCCTCGTAAAGAGATCGCCTACGGATATAAAGCCTTCCAAAGAGGTATTCTGTGCATAGAAGGCCTTCTGCAGAGGTGATTAATGGATAGAAAGCCTTCCAAAGAGGTTTTCTACAGATAGATGGCCTTTCAAAGGTGTCTTCTGTGGATAGAAGGCCTTCCGAAGAGATCCTTGTGGATAGAAGGCTTCATAAAGAGATCTTCTATGGATAGGAGGACTTCTAAGGTGGTCATCTATGGATAGAAAGCTTCGTAAAGAGATCTTCAGTGGATATTAAGCCTCCTACATTGGTGTTTAATGAATAGAATACCTTCAAAAAAGGTCTTCTCTGGATTGAAGACCTTCTAAAGAGGTTTATCTTTCTATCTATAAAAGACATCTTTAGGAGTACTTCTAGTACCTCTTCTATAGATTGACGGCCTCCCAATGAGGTCTTCTATAGATAAAAAGCCTCCTAAAGAGGTCTTTCATTGATAGAAGGCCCAAAGAGGAATAAAAGACCTCCAAAGAGTTCACCTCCGGATATAAGGCTTTCAAAACAGTTCTTCTTTGGATAGAAGTCCTTCCAAAACGGTATTCTACGGATGAAAAGCCCTCCAAAGGGATTTTCTATGGATAGAAGACCGCGTAATGATGTCTTCTACAAATAAAATCACTAAACCGAGCATTCTTAAACCATTAAAACACTTGGTACCCCTCCTTCGAACGCCTGCCTATTTTCCCATGTTATATAATTAAATATTCCCCAAACACCAACTGTTCAAATAAAAAAAGTAATAACAATTTGAAACAAATGTATTATATTTTGAGCTAATTATTATTATCATTATTATCTCTGTGTTATACTTTAAAGCTGATGCGGAGAAGAAGCGAAAAAAGTAGATATGAAAACACAACAAACAAACTACAACAAACAAGTGCCAAAAAAACCTTCAAAATTTAAGGTGTGTTTTGACATAACATAATCACCAAGTAATAAGCCCGATATGATGGTTGGTGGTAGCCGCCGCCGACACCAAAAAGAAAACAAAAACAACAACAAAAGCTTTAGCTCCAATCATAAAAAACGGCAAAGTTTGCCGGCCCCATAATGAAACTATTTGTATAAAGCCACAAGTGCAAGACATAAATTCCCAACCAATTAACTAACCAACATGAATGGGGCCGGTGGATGGATGGTGGGAGATGAGGATAATAGTAACGATGACGGTTACAGTTAAAAATAGCCAACTAGGGGTAGAGGTTGTAGTATATAAATCAAAATTATCCACAAAGAAAGAAGTCAGATAAAAAAGGAAATAAATGATAACAACAAAAAACAAAGTCTGTTCCGTGTGATATGATTTCTATATGCAAATGCCTAGGAGAAGAAAAAACCTTTTTCCGAATTTATCAAAGCAAATCATCACCTGATAAGAGGCCATAAATATTCCCATTTCCCCCCAAATGCTAATGGCGGTGGTGAGTAGGTGGTACATTTACGGCAAATGTCAGGTAATTTAACAAATGTTTAGCGAAACAAAAAAAAACTAGTGGCCCTTCGATTTGCTGGCTAATGTCTAAGGACATTGATGGATGGTTGAATAAGGGGGGAGGGTAAGGGTACAAGGGGTGTTTGAAAAAAACCTTGGCCCCAGCCATGTGTTAGCCACCAAGTGTTTGTGTTTTTTGTTCTATCGAATTTTCTTTTTTGCTGTATTTTTTGGGTCACCATAGAGTAATGGCTTCAATGGTGAAAACTCAACAAAAAACTTCACTTATTTTTTGTTTATTTTCCTTCATTTTTTATTATTTCAACTTTTGATATTTAAAGAAAAAAACTAAAATGAGTTAACAACCTTGTAACTGTCTGGCCCCACAAAAAAGATTTGAAGAAACCCATGAATGAATGAAATGTAACAAGACACTCAACACAACAACACCGTTACCAACCGTTAAAAGAAATTCAAGTGAAAATAAAGAAAACAAGAAAATTTAAATGTTATATTTAAATTAAAAAAAAAAACGGCTAACAAAAATAGTGCGAAATTGCAAAAAATTATGAAAACTTTTATATACATAGCTCTTTCTCTATTAAACTAGTGACCGAAAATATGCAGCACGTTTAACCAATAATGCTAAGGTCAGTTACTTTGTTATCTGTGGCCTAATATTTTTCAACAGAAATTGCATTGAAGCCGAATATTGAAGTTTCATTTCAGTTAATTTGGATCAAAAATCGGATTAACTGTCTCTTACTGCATATTCGCGAAATCATTGGTATTCTTTGGACTTTCAACCACCTTATAGACAAGAAGACTTCGATAGATAAGGGACCTCCTAAAGATGTCTTCCATAGATAGAAAGCTGAAGATGACTTATAATGATAGCGAAACGAAAAACTATTGGCCTTTCGATTTGGTTTGCTGGCTTATTCTAAGGAAATTTATGGATAGTTGAATAAAGGAGGAGGTTACAAAGAAGTGTTTGAAAAAACCTTGGTGCCAGCCATGTATGTTGTAGCCAAGTGTGGATTTCGTCTCCTATGTAGGTCTTCTATAGGCAGAAAATTACTAAAAAGGCTTCCTACTAAAGATAATAGGCCTTCTTAAGAGGTCATCTGCAGATTAAAAGTTCCTCCTCAAGACGTTTTCGATAGACAGGTCTTCTATAGATAAAAGGCCTCTTTAAGATGTCTGCTGTCGATAGAAGGCCTCCTAGTGACATCTGTTCTAGATAAAATACTTCCTAAAGAGGTCTGCTATAGATAAAATACCTATTAAATAGATCAGCTGTGTACAAGAGTCATCCTAAAGAGATCTTATATAGAAAGAAGGCCTCCAGAAGTGGTCTTCTGTGGGTAGAATGCCTTCTAAGAGAATAGAAAGAATGAATAGAAAGTCCCCCTAAGTGGTCTTCTATACATAAAGCGCATACTAAACAGGTCTTCTATAGATAGAAGGCCTCCTATAATGTATCCTAAAGGGGACTTCTTTAGACATTCTGTCTGTCTAAAGCTGTATTTTATCCTAAAGAGGTCCTCTATAGCCTGCGGAAAAGGTCTTCTATAGATATAAGGTCTCTAAAAAGGTATTCTATATAGAAGAAGACTTCCTAGGGTGGTTTTCTGTATATTCCTAAAGAGGTAGTCTATAGATAAAGGCCTTTTTTACAGATAGAAGGCATTCTAAAGAGATATAGAGCCTTCTATAGAAATAAGACCTCCTAAATTTGTATTCTATAGATAGAAGGCCTCCTAAAGATGACCTCTACAGATAGAAGATCCGTTTAAAAGTTCCCTATTTATATACAAGACCACATAAAAAGTTATTTTATATGTATAAGGCTTTCTAAAGAAGTCTACTATAGATAGAAGTCCTCCTAAAGAGGTCTAATATAGATAGAAGTCCTCCTAAAGAGGTTTCCAATAGATGGAAGTACAAAAAGGCATATAGATAAAATTCATCCTAAAGAAGTATTTTTTCTCTAGAAGTTCTCCCAAAGAGGTTTTCTATAGATAAAAGTCCTCCTGATGACGACTTATTTCTAGGGAAGTCCTCCTAAAGAAGTATTAAAAAGCTAGAAATACTGCTAAACAGGTCTTGTACGGAAAGAAGGCTTCCTAAGGAGGTATTACATAAACATAATGCCTTCCGAATAGATCTTAGGAGGTATTATCTTAGGAGGAAGTCTATAAACCGAAGGTCTCCTAACGTCTTTTTTTATAGATGAAACACATCATAAAGAAGTCTTCCTAAAGTCATCATAAAGGGATGTTTTGTAGATAGAAGGCTCCTAAAGAGGTCCTCTATAGATAGAAGGCTGCCGAAAGAGGTATTTTAAAGATAGAAGGCCTCCTAAAGAGGTATAGAAGGCCTCCTAAAGAGGTCTTCTATAGATAGAAGCCCTCATAAAGGGGTCCTCTATATACAGAAGTCTTCCTAATGATGTCTCCTAATGGTGTCTTCTACAGATGGAAGCACTCATAAGAAGAATTTCTATATCTAGAAGGCCTCTTAAGGTGGAGAATGTCAAAATTAGGAAATCTTCTTAAGAGGTCGCCCTCCTAAATATGTGCTCTGTAGATTGAAAGCATCGAAAAGAGTCCTTCTGTACATAGAAGGCTTTTACACAAAAATAATAAATGGTGGATTTATTCTTAGGACAGAATTTAAAGACAGGGTATTTCGCTTATTTTGGAGCCCTTCTTAGGATCGAAGACCTCCTAAAGAGGTTTTCTATACAGAGAAGGCCTCCTAAAGAGTAAAGGTCTCCTAAAGATGGCTTCTATAGGGCGAACGTCTCCAAAGATGTCTTCTATAGGTCCTAGTCTCCTAAAAAGGTCTTCTACAGATAAAAGCCCTCGCAAAGTGGTCTTATATGAGTGAGATGCATACAAAAGAGGTCTTCTACGGATAAAATGCTTTCCAAAGATGGATAGAAGCCCTCGTAAAGAGGTTTTCCACAAAAGATGTCTTCTACGAATAAAATGCTTTGCAAAGATGGATAGAAGTCCTCGTAAAGAGGTTTTCCACGGATAGAAGGCATCTTAAAGAGATCTATGGGAAGAAGGCCTCATAAAGAGGTCTTCTATTGATGAAAGGTCTCGTAAAGAAGTCTTCTATTGATGTCTTCTGTGGATAGAAGGCCAACATGCGAGGTGTGTAATGTATAGAAACTTTTTTTCTATGGATAGAAGATCTCGTAAAGAGCTCTTCTGCGGATAGAAGGCCTCGTAAAGAAGTTTTCTGTAGATAGAAGACCTCGTGCCACCGTGGTGCAATGGTATGCACGTCCGCCTTGCACGCAGAAGGTCGGGGTTCGATTCCCCGGCCAGGCAACATCAAACATGTGGCAACGGTGGCAAAATACCCCTCAGTAATGTTGGCAACATTTCCTGAGTATTTCAGCCATGAAAAACTTCTCCACAAGTGGTGTCTTAAGACACGCCGTTCGGACTCGGCGATAAACAGTAGGTCCCATATCATTGAGCTAAATATGAATCGGGGTGCACTCATTGATATGAGAGAAGTCTCCCTTGTCCCGTATGGGAGGCCTCGCAAAGATGTCTTCTACGGATAGAAAACCTTCCAAAAAGATCTTCTACGGATAGAAGTCCTTCCAAAGAAGTCTTCTATAGGTAGAAGTCCTTCCAAAGAGGTATTCTGTGGATAGAAGTCCTCGTAAAGATGTCTTCTTCGGTTAAAAGGCCTTCCGAAGAGGTCTTCTATGGATAGAAGGCATCGTAAAGAGATCTTCTATGGATAGAAAGCCTCGTAATAAGATCACCTACGGATAGAAGGCCTTCCAAATTGGTCTTCTATCTATAAAAGGCCTCTTAAAGATGTCTTCTACATATAGAAGGCCTTCCAAAGAAGTCCTCTACGGATATAGAGCCTTTCAACAGGGTCTTCTATGCATAGAAGACGTTCCAAAGAGCTTTTCTGCGGATAGAAGGTCTTACAAAAGAGGCCTCGCAAAGATGTCTTCTACGAATAGAAAACCTTCCAAAAAGATCTTCTACGGATAGAAGTCCTTCCAAAGAAGTCTTCTATAGGTAGAAGTCCTTCCAAACAGGTATTCTGTGGATAGAAGTCCTCGTAAAGATGTATTTTGCGGTTAAAAGGCCTTCCGAAGAGGTCTTCTATGGATAGAAGGAATCGCAAAGAGATCTTCTATGGATAGAAGGCCTCGTAATAAGATCACCTATGGATAGAAGGCCTTCCAAATGGATCTTCTATCTATAAAAGGCCTCTTAAAGATGTCTTCTACATATAGAAGGCCTTCCAAAGAAGTCCTCTACGGATAGAGAGCCTTTCAACGGGGTCTTCTATGCATAGAAGACGTTCCAAAGAGCTTTTCTATGGATAGTAGGTCTTACAACGAGGTCCTCTATGGACAGAAGGCCTTCCAAAGAGTTCTTCTACAGATAGAAGCCCTTCCTAAGGGGGTCTTCTATCGATATAATGTCTCGTAAAGATGTCTTCTACGGATAGAAGGCCTTCCAAAGATGTCCTCTCCGGTTAGGCCTTCCAATGAGGTATTCTATGGACAGAAAGCCTTCCAAAGATGTCCTCTACGGTTAGAAGGCCTTCCAATGAGGTTCTCGATATACAGAAAATATTCTTAAATAATCTTTTACAGAAATAATGCTATTCTATATTGAAAACCTAATCTTAAGCGAGTTATTATATGGAAATATTCTAAATGGAAAAATATGTTCCCACAATATCCCCGAAGGGACAAGGGAGACTTCTCTCATATTAATGAGTGCACCCCGATTCATATTGGATCAATGATATGGGGTGTAATCTTTATCGCCGAGGTCGAATGACGTGTCTTATGACACAATTTGTGGAGAAGTTTTTCACAGCTTAAATACTTAGGATGTTCTGGTCAGGAATTGAACCGCAGACTTTCTGAGTGCAAGGACAATATGCTTACCACTGCATTACATTTTTAAAACACTCCCTTAAAACACTTTTACAAAAAATATTTTTCCTCTGGAGCCCAATCTTTGAGTTAAAAAAAAAACAAATGCTGGAGATTATCTAAAGTCTTTGCGTTCCTGACGAGGAAAATCATTACAAAAGCCAATGATTTACAAATCCTATATTAGCCATCTAAGGGTCTGGAAAATATCTAGTTAATGATACCTTTAAATAATGATCGAAATCAGCTAATTTGTGAGAAGAAATCAATGCATGATATTTTTTCTAAAATATTTCAATGGTATTAAACTGTTCACCTTTTTCCACATTAAGAGGTATTAAATTACTGAGGGGGGTTTGTACTTGATGAATTTTTGGAATTTCCAAGTTTCTGTTTTATTCCGCTTCTTTCTTTTTTCGTAAGCATTTCAAAAAAACAAAATATGGGCAGAACTTTCAAATAGCAATACTAATTGCGTTATGATCGTGAGAATGTTACGCATTGGAAGAGAAGAAGAAAATTGAAATCGAATTAGGAAGTTAAGAAAAAGAATAATAAAGTAGACACTTTAGAAGAGCGTCGATATAAACACAAATTACGTAGATTGCTACATCAAAAAATTCATAAGGTAAGACGAGAATTTGTAGATAATTTTCTTCAGCAAATGTTTGTCGGTTTTGAAAGAAGAATATTGTAGTCTTCTGTGATTTATCAAAACAAATAAATTCAGATCTATTACTATATTCCATTCCTGACAAAATCTGGGGACTTTTATAAGGGAAGGGTAAAATTAATTCCTAAAAATTTATAAGAAAATATCTCGCAATAATTTATGAAAAAATCATAAAAGACTGAGTAAAGCCTAAACATTTATTTATTCTATTTAATTTGGTAGACACCCAATACTAAGTAAGTATGTATGTATGTATGCGTATATATGAGAGCAAAGTTCATGTACGTTCGTATATAAGACCAAAGTTTTATTTTATTTTATTTTCAGTACAAGGGGTCAACAGCTAACCTCAAGTATGGACAATTATCAACATAAGCCCAAAACATTCGCACATATCAAACCGCATGAATAATGTTTAAAAGAGTAAATTGTAAATATAACCAAAAAAAATATTTAATTGCGGTTAAATGTTGGCACAACAGCGCACACTTAAAGACAATAAAAATGGGGTTGTTGGACAGAAAAACAAGACGTAAAACTACAATACAAAAACTACCAAAGAAAACACCAAAAACATGAACCTTTAAGAAATTTAGACATATATCTTTTTTCTTCGTTAAGAAACGCCCCTTGAAGTTTGGTGCTAATGGTGGTAGGAGTAGCTGTAAAATTGCTATTGAATATTTTTCCATTTTTTGATTCTACAATTGAAGATATATAAATTGGGTAGCACTAAGGCAAAAAGACGAGGCAAACGAAAAACATTGAAGCACAACGTAATGTACAGACAATAAATAAAAGCCAACAAGGACATGTAGTGAGTAAAGGACTATTGTGGTGCTGCCTGCCTACTTTTTTGTTGTTGTTTTCATTCAGCTGCTGCTGCTTACCATGAACCGCTTTGGCCTCATTTTCAATTAACACCGTTAAATTTATAGCCGCTAAAAGCTTGGAAGGACGTTTTAGCTCATTGTATATCTATATTATAATATTCTCGGTGGCCTTTCCATATCCCTCAATTTTTACATACAATGACATGTTGTATGTAAAAAAAAAAACATTGGGTCCACAAAATAGAGTAGTACCCTATTATTACATGTATAGTTTAGTGGCATTGTTGTATTACTTTCATTATTTGTGCTATTAGAAATTCTATTGATTGTTTTGTTTTTGTTTTTTTCCTGTGAAAGCAGACTACCTTTGACATTATAGAGTTCTGCATGTTTTCCCTAATGTGTACCTCAATGGAGAGAGAGAACTACATATTCAGTAATAGTTGTGAGCACATTAAATTTATTAGTCAAATCAATATTATGGAATAATAGCAACAATGGGAGCTATTATTGTCCTTTAGAGGAGGATAAGAGGAGGAGGAAACTACAGGAAGTTTTTTTTAACTAGGACATTGGTTTATTGCACAACATCAATAGCGAATTAGTGAAATGTGTGTAGCAACTCATGTTTGTGAATAAATGGAAAGAAATTTGTATGAATTACACTCAGACATAGAAGAAGTTTTTTTTTTTTTGGGAATTATTGAATTGCAGGGAAATAAAACTGAAACTTCTTACTCCATGGCGAATTTGTGTTATTAGTTCAAGTCAAAGTCTAACGGATTTCTTTGTCAACTTATGAGAATGAAAGAAAAGCATTGTCATGAACACCGCAGACGGTACAGGTGAAGACTTTTCCCTCCATGTCTAAGAGTATGACCAATGATGTGGGACCTCCTGACATGTGACCATCTTCTGTTGAAAAGCTTTACATGGCTGGAATACCCATCAAATATAAGCAAAAGTTATACTGAAAAATTATGATGTTGTTTCGTCGTAAACTCGAACTCACAACAGAGATCTGCAAGAGCTGAATCTTTTTTAATAGTATTTTCACATATTCATTGCTTTTGTATTGCTAGCCACCACATTTGTAGGTGTACCCAAGTACATTAGAGGTTTAACCAACGTCAGAAATTGTTCATGTTGTCTTGCAGGAGGCTCAATCTCACAGCAGAGATATGCAAGATTCGATTCTTTCTTACATAATATTCGCTTTGTTTTGTATTTGTTCGGAAATTGCCTGACAATGTTTATCATTCATAAGCTTGATGGATTCAGCATAAGTAGCCATCATTATTGTTATTTACATCTTTTGTAATTTATTTTCTATAACTTAAATTTATATTTTTATATATTATATATTTTTAGTCATAGTGATCAAATATATTTTGTGGTGAGTATATTCATACAATTCGTTGCATTTTCGAACGCTGTAAATATCCATTAGCAATCTAGCAACGACAAGCACGAAGCAGTGAATCATTTTCAAAAACAAGTAAAAAAGTATAAGTCGGCTTTGTCGACAGAGATATACCGTCAGCTTGTGTGAATTGAAAAAAAAAACGTATGTATGAACATGCCGACAAAAATATGGATTTGGATTAAAGCTCAAAAGTTTTGTGGGGAGGTATCTAAAGCAAGCATAGTCACATTTGGCACGGCGGTGCCGATGATTTTCGGCAATTTACACGCACACGACACGAATGCACAGAAAGAGCGTACAAAAGAGAACAAATGTTTTGATTTGTTATTGTTTTACAGCTTGCGTGAATACAAACTTACTAACACACTGTTAAAAGTTGCCAATATTTTGAATACATTCATATTTTCTCCGTTCTCTTTTTGGTCATGCTTGATCTAAAGGAATAGACCGACATAGTCCATTTTGGAAGTGGGCCTTATTTTGGGAGTCATTCTTCTTGATAGATATCGCGCCCACCAGTAATTTCAGTTGGTCACCATACAAATTAAAGCTTTTGGACCATTATATCAAGAAAGATGGACATGACCACGAAAAACATAATATCGCTGTAAACAGGGACACTAGGAATACCTACGGTAAAAACAAGTGGTTAAATCATCTGAAGAGTTGCAACATTGGAGCCGGTATAGGTGAATTCTGGGCAACGGTTAAGTCACTCTCGAACCCTGGAAGAAGGGAAGGGAAGATAGGACCTCAGTCACGTTTGGCGACCCGAAGAGGTGCGCAAGTTATTTCAATCGACAGTTTGTCGAGCACCCCGAGAGTGACAGGGCGAAGAGAAGAGTTTTGTGGGAAGGTATCTAAAGGAATAGACCGAAGTGGGAAGTGGGTCTTATTTTGGGAGTCATTCTTCTTGATAGATATCGCGCCCACCAGTCATTTCAGTTGGTCACCATACAAATTAAAGCTTTTGGACCATTATATCAAGAAAGATGGACATGCCCACGAAAAACATAATATCGCTGTAAACCGGGACACTAGGAATACCTACGGTAAAACAAGTGGTTAAATCATTTGAAGAATTGCAACATTGGAGCCGGTATAGGTGAATTCTGGGCAACGGTTAAGTCACTCTCGAACCCTAGAAGAAGGGAAGATAGGACCTTAGTCACGTTTGGCGACGTTACGTTGACTGACCCGAAGAGGTGCGCAAGTTATTTCAATCGACAGTTTGTCGAGCACCCGGAGAGTGGCAGGGCGAAGAAAGAGTATTACGTCGCACCAGATCTCTTCCTGCCGAGGAGGAACCACCACAGTTTACAATGGATGATGTTGCCAATGCCATCAGGAACGCTAAATCATCCAAAGCGTTGAGCCCTGATGGAATCTCCATGGTAATGCTGAAGCAGCTGGATGAGCCGGGAGTGGAGAATCTCACTAAAGTTCTCAACTTGTCGCTATCCACCCTCATTGTTCTCGAAGTCTGGAAAATGGGCAGGGTGGTCCCACTACGGAAGCCCGGCAAGGATGCCAGCAAAAGTGAATCGTACAGACCGATTGCGCTTTTGTCGCCCGTAGCAAAGACCCTTGAGGCCTTAGTCCTCCCCAGTATCAGAAATAGCTATCAAGTTGCCGATCATCAGCATGGATTCCGTAAGCAGCACAGCACGACAACTGCGGCAAGGATGCCAGCAAAAGTGAATCGTACATACCGATTGCGCTTTTGTCCCCGTAGCAAAGACCCTTGAGGCCTTAGTCCTCCCCAGTATCAGAAATAGCTATCAAGTTGCCGATCATCAGCATGGATTCCGTAAGCAGCACAGCACGACAACTGCGCTGCACGCCATTACCATACATATTTGTCAAGGACTCAACCAGAGACGGCCGTGCGATAGAACAGTGATGGTGGCGCTTGACTTATCAAAACCTATCCACGCTGTTTGAGGACATTGAGAAGACAACCCTCCGGCCAAGCTTGAAACGTTGGATAGTCAATTATATGTGTGGACGCCAGTCGTACGTGGAACTCAGGAACATGAAGTCCAAACCCCGTAGAGTGAAACAGGGAGGGGTGATATCTCCGGAACTGTTTAACCTCTACCTCTCCTGTATTTCGCCCCCTCCACACGGCATCGAGATCGTAACGTATTCGGATGATTGCACGAACCTGGCGTCAGGTACCTATCCTGATGACATCTGTGAGAGACTGAACAACTATTTAACCGATCTTACCACCTTTTTCCATTCGCTGAATATGCAGATTTCCGTCACAAAATCAACAGCCACTCTGTTCACCACAGGACAGCGCAGTTTGGAAGAGAATTGAACGTCGTGGTCGACGGTAGCAGAATTCCAACCACAAACTGCCCCAAAATCTAAGGGGTCGCATTCGACACTACTTTCACGTCGTCCGCGCACGCCACAGCTATCTGCGACTGAAAAGTAGGAACAAGGTCCGGCAGCACTTGGGGTGCAGATAAAGAAACCTTGTTGACCACATATAACGCGATAGGTTGGTCTGTGGTAAGCTATGCGGCGCCAGTCACGTTCCCGAGATTATGTGATACGAATTGGAAAAAGATTCAAACTTGCCAGAATGCCGCCCTGAGAACAGCAACAGGTTGCCTCCTCAAATCTTCAGTGGACCATCTACATGAGGAGGCAAAGATTCTTCCAGTAAAGCAACACAATGAGATGCTTTCGTTGCAGTACCTGCTTGGATGTTACCGTGTGAGCCATCCCAATCACCATCTTGTGGGTAGGCCCCACACATTCAGGCAGATCAGGAAGGATATCCATGTTCTAGAGGGAGAGGTCCAACGATACAGGAGAGAACCCATAGATCAACAAGCATATCAAGCAGGTTTGAATAGCATTCACAGGGACGCAGTTGCCAAGGTCTTAAACAATTATAGTGCGAATAAAGTACTCGGAGTACATACCCCATCTATCGCAGCTGAGGAGCCACAGCTGCCACGACAAACCAGAGTAGTTTTGGCTCAACTATGCTCGGGATATTGCAGTCGCCTAAATTCTTATTGGGCGGAAATCGATCGTGCCGTGCAACACATCTGCCCAGTATGCGGCATGGGCCCGCACGACACAAAACAACTTTTCAACTGCCCCGCCAAACCTACCCATCTAACTCCAGTGGATCTGTGGTTACATCCCATCGAAGCAGCCACTTTCCTGGAACTGGAGATAGACCCAGAGCCAGATTGAACAGAAAAACGAACATACAGACATAACACTGTTACAACAATTACAACGGTAAAAATCCTCGAACAAACCCTTAACCGCACTAAAACAAAAATGTTCAACACTACACGCAGAGAAAAAAATATGATTGATCCAACAATATTCGAAGAGCAAAATATGTATTGTAAAGATATTGTTAAATTCCAAATGCAGTATTGTGATTCCAACAATTGGGTTTTGTTAAATCCAAAAATAGTTTTTGTCAACTGGACAATAGTTCTCTCTTTTCTTCGACAATTTTTTCTCTTCTCTCGCTATTCGATACCGTGTTGAAAAAAACAATTACGGTGAGTTTTGTTTGTATGACATGATGCCTTTATCTTTGTTTTTGTGTGTATGTATACCAATAATGAGACTCTTGTTTTTATTTGTTTCTGTTTTGTTTCATTCTTCTATCTTCATTGTGCTTTGAGGTTTGGTGTTATACCGGAGTTTGTTATGGTGTATAATTATTCCTTATGTTGTGGTGGGTGCTTGTGGCTTTTTGTTTGTCTTTGTTGTCAGCCAATGCAGCAAACCATGTATGTATTGTGTTCATCAATGATTGCAATATTATACGCGACATTTATATCCAAGTTATGTGAAAAGTGTATATGAGAAGTATATACACTGAAATCAAAAATTTCTGGGCTGGTTTTCTGGGGTGACAATACTTTTTGTAAACAAAATTAGATTATGATACTTCCTACAATCGGTATTGTTACCGATTTTAACAATATTGCGGAAATTCGAAAGTTGCTTTTGTTTTCTATGTTTGGAACAAAAGATGGTATTTTTGGATTTGGATTACAATATTTGAACAAAACAAATACATTTTTGGAACCAAAACAGATATTTTTGTTCCAACAAAAGTGAAAAATATTTTTTCTCTGCGTGTACGTGGTAAACCAAGAAGTGGACCGATAGTTTGGATAAAATATTTCGATTTCCAAAGTTTGTTTGCTCCGTTCAACAGATAAAGCCTGTACCATTTTAGCTAATATTTTCGAACTTTTGTGGGGGAGGTAGCGGAAGGAATGGACCTATGAACAACACCTTTGAATTTCATCTAATAATCGATGAAATATTACGATATGTAAAGTGTGGATCAACGGAGTATACGGTTCGAGAGTTGTAGTGCCACCAACCACTACACACGTTGCAGTCATGACAATGTTTTATAAGGAGACGATACAGTCAGTGAATTGTCCCAATTTAAACTTTGTATATCTAAAAAATGGTTAAACCTACGAAAATATCATGAAGGACAATTTTGTAGATAATTTTCATTGCTACAACCGATGATAGGGCTTGCAGTTTCTCAGCAAAATCGTGAAATCCTAAAAAACCTAAAAATGTGAACTTTGACCGCGATTTATTAAAAAAGCGCTCCGGCGTCTTTTTTTTTTTTTTTTTTTTTTTTGATTTTTCTCATCTATGAACATTGTAGTTTCAGAATCCGCGTAAACTTCCCAGGTGTAAGCTCCTTTCATTTAAAGTTGGTTCAAGAGCATCGTGTGTATTGTACCACAATATTTATCTAAAATATGAGCTACTAAGCAATAAACTTGTTGCCCGCCAGCTGGTATCTTAAGAATGCGCCAAAAACCCATTCCAAATGAAGAATATTTTCAAGAAAGAAAAATAGCTGATTCTTTGGACCCTTCTTTTACTACTCAAACATATGGCTGCAAGAATTACTAAAAAATATGCTTAAGAGATATGAGTTACAATACAAATTATTCTGCAGAAAACAAAGAATCGCTTACCAAAAAAACTAACCTAACTAAGAAAAAAAATTCTTGCATAGCAACAACACATGGTGTGACATTTCCATGGTCTATAACAAGCAACAAATTCAAGTGGGAAAATTACAACAAATTGTCCCCCCCAGGAAAGTAAGAAAATTTACATTTGGCCATAAACCATAAAATATCAGTTATACAACCCCCACATATGCACAAAAAAAACGACGGAATTAATTGACCTAAAAGCGTAATCTCCCCCTTCCACTGAAGCCGGCCTGTGCCTCCCTTAAACAATTTGTGGTAATTGTCATACGTTTTTTTAAGCGAACCTTTATTCATTTTGTCACGTGCTATGCCTGAGGAATTTCGGAAAGTTACAAAACAATAAAAATTCCAAGATCTTAATCTTAGATTCAAATCTTCGAGGGAAAGAAAGAACTACAAAAATAATATATTGAAGACAAAACTAAAACGCACTAAAATGCAATAAATTTTCGATTTTACTTCCCCTTTGACTGCGTATTTCGTTTTAAGACATACAAAAGAAATTGCGCAATTTTTTAGTTCTCAAACAGGGGTTGTAATTTATCTTCATCAGTAGTTTACAGTCAGAACTGCACTTTCGATCGAACGAACCTTTTCTGCATTTTCTGTTACCAAGAAGAGTTGTTGGGAATGTTGGCGGCAACAACAGCAGGCAAAATGCATTACCTCATTTGTTTTGTTTCAGGGCTCCAGGTATGTGGTCGGACGGACGGACGGACTTATACCCTTAGCTTTTGCCCTAATACACAAAACACGAAACAAAAAGTGTTTATTGCGGAAAGATAAGACTCTTATGCGGGTTGTTCCATTGAAACAAACTGAAGAAAACGAAGAAGAACAGCAACAACAACTGAAACAAAACAGTGAAAGAAGAAGTAACAAACTATTATGGCACGCACATCCTAAGGAGCAAAACAAAAAATTGCACAAACCTTAAGAACACTCGTTCTACTCTCTCTCACTCCCTTTTTCTACATCCACAACCTCTAACCAAGAAAATCTGTAACTAAACCAATCTAAGACATAACCCCAAATGTGGAGAATAGGGTTTTGTGAACTATTTTATTTTCCATACATACTACCATTATTCAATGTGAATGGTCGTGGACGTAGCAAGACGTTATTGTCTTCTGCTGCTGCTGCCACAGAGACTGCTCGCTGTGATAATGTGGTTACGTCGTAATTTCCAACATGAGTCTTAAAGTGGAAAATCATCAAAACGCAAGCCACCCGTTTGGTTGGGCGGCGGCGGCTCTATTGCATTACCACCATGAAGCAGCAGAAGGCCGGCTGACAAACAAACAAGCTAGCGCGAGTTAGACTCCAACTGGCGCAAAGGGAAATTTGTTTTAGCCGGCATTCATCATGAAATCCAATATGGATATTTTACTCCACTTTTGTTTGTTTTACTGGACTTTGGTTAGTTTCTCCTATTTCTGCAGGCAGCATTAGTGGTTGCATGTTAAAAGGGCCCACAGTTAGACAGTGGTTTTTCGGTCATGGATTTTTTTTTATTATAATCAAATTTTTTCAAAGAGAAGGAACAGCTTAAGCTAAAATCAGGTGTAGAATGCGGTGAATAAGGATGTTAATGAAAAGGGCCTATAGAAGGACCCTTTCTTTCAGGAAGGGTCTATAGAAGCACCCTTTCTTTCAGGAAGGGTCTATAGAAGCACCCTTTCTTTCAGAAAGGGTCGGTAGAAGCACCCTTTCTTTCCAAAAGGGTCTATAGAAACACCCTTTCTTTCAGGAAGGGTCTATAGAGGCACCCTTTCATACGGAAAGGGTCTATAGAGGCACCCTTTCATACGGAAAGGGTCTACGAGGCAACCTTTCATACGGAAAGGGTCTATAGAGGCACACTTTCATACGGAAAGGGTCTATAGAGGCACCCTTTCATACGGAAAGTGTCTACAGAGGCACCCTTTCATACGGAAAGGGTCAATAGAAGCACCCTTTCTTTCAGGGAGGGTCTATAGAAGCAACCTTTCTTTCAGGAAGGGTCTATAGAGGCACCCTTTCATTCGGAAATGGTTAATAGAAGCACCCTTTCTTTCAGGGAGGGTCAATAGAAGCACCCTTTCTTTCAGGGAGGGTCTATAGAAGCAACCTTTCTTTCAGGAAGGGTCTATAGAGGCACCCTTTCATTCGGAAATGGTTAATAGAAGCACCCTTTCTTTCAGGAAGGGTCTATAGAGGCACCCTTTCTTTCAGGAAGGGTCTATAGAGACACCCTTTCCTTCAGGAAGGGTCTTCTATAGAGGCACCCTTTCATTTGGAAAGGATCAATAGAAGCACCCTTTCATTTGGAAAGAATCAATAGAAGCACCCTTTCTTTTAGAAAGGGTGAATAGAAACACCCTTTCTTTCAGAAAGGTTCTATAGAAACAACCTTTCTTTCAGATAGGATCTATAGAAGCACCCTTTCTTTCAGAAAGGATCTATAGAAACACCCTTTCATTCCAAAAGGGTTTATAGAAGCACCCTTTCTTTTAGAAAGGGTCTATAAAGCACCATTTCCTTTAGAATGGGTCTATAGACGCACCCCTTCATTCGGAAATGGTTAATAGAAGCACCCTTTCTTTTAGAAAGGGTCTATAAAGCACCATTTCCTTTAGAATGGGTCTATAGAGGCACCCCTTCATTCGGAAATGGTTAATAGAAGCACCCTTTCTTTCAGGAAGGGTCTATAGAGGCACCCATTCTTTCAAGAAGGGTCTATAGAGGCACCCTTTCTTTCAGGAAGGGTCTATAGAGGCACCCTTTCTTTCAGGAAGGGTCTATAGAGGCACCCTTTCTTTCGGGAAGGGTCTATAGAGGCACCCTTTCTTTCAGGAAGGGTCTATAGAGGCACCCTTTCTTTCAGGAAGGGTCTATAGAGGCACCCTTTCATTTTTCAGGAAGGGTCTATAGAGGCACCCTTTCTTTCAGGAAGGGTCTATAGAGGCACCCTTTCTTTCGGGAAGGGTCTATAGAGGCACCCTTTCTTTCAGGAAGGGTCTATAGAGGCACCCTTTCTTTCAGGAAGGGTCCAAAGGGGCACCCTTTCTTTAAGAAAGAGTCTTTAGAAGCACCCTTTCTTTAAGAAAGGGTCTTTAGAAGCACCATTTCTTTAAGAAAGGGTCTTTAGAAGCAACCTTTCTTTCAGAAGCATCCTTTCTTTAAGAAAAGATCGATAGAAGTGACCTTTCTATCAGAAAGTGTCTGTACAAGCTTGCTTTTAGAAAGGGTCCATAAAAGCAACATTTCTTTCAGAAAGGGTCAATAGAAGAAACATTTCTTTCAGAAAGGGTCAATAGAAGCACCCTTTCTTTGATAAAGGGTCTATAGAAGCACCCTTTTTTGAGAAAGGGTCAAAAGAGGCACCCTTTCTTTGAGAAAGGGTCAAAAGAAAAACCCTTTCATTCTGAAAGGGTCATTAGTTCATAGAACCATTTATGGTTCATAGAATCAATGATGCTTCATAGATCCAATGAATTTTCATAGAACCAATAACACTGTGCAACAAAATGGAGCTCGAGGTCTGGGGGGTGGAAAATTCCTTTTGGGTATGAAAGCCCTTGATGAGTAGATACAGAAACCCAAATGGTAGATCCGCCGTGAGTCGAACTTTTGAGTTATGGCGTGATGAATTTTTCACTGGAAACCCTATAAGCCATCATAAATTAGCGTTATATCTTTGTTCGCTGTTGATTTGGCTTATTCTTGATATGACATGTCTTCAGTCAAATCTTATGAGGATCTTTTTTGTAAAACATTTCGACCTTCTAACTCGCTTCCTTCCATGTCCTTTTCGTCCTTTATTTCAGCAAACGCAATAAAAGTACCACAAGATGACGTTTTTCAGCTTCGAAATGTTCTGCAAAAATGTCGCTCAGAAAATTTTAGGTATGGCTCTCATTGACAACTAATTGATTTTGTAGCGTTTTCATAGTAATTTTTGACATTTACCCTGTTTTGGCTCGGAAAAATACTATATTTTGTTTTTTGTATATTCGTTACAGAACATACAAAAACACAAAACACAGTTTTTTCTGAGCAAACAGGGGTAAATGTCAAAAATGACTATGAAAACGCCACAAAATCGATTAGTTGTCAATGAGAGTCATACCTAAAATTTTCTGAGCGACATTTTTGCAGAACATTTCGATGCTGAAAAACGTCATCTTGTGGTACTTTTATTGCGTTTCCTGAAATAAAGGACGAAAAGGACATGGAAGGAAGCGAGTTAGAAGGTCGAAATGTTCTACAAAAAAGATCCTCATAAGATTTGACTGAAGACATGTCATATCAAGAATAATCCAAATCAACAGCGAACAAAGATATAACGCTAATTTATGATGGCTTATAGGGTTTCCAGTGAAAAATTCATCACGCCATAACTCAAAAGTTCGACTCACGGCGGATCTGCCATTTGGGTTTCTCTATATACTCATCAAGGGCTTTCATACCCAAAAGGAATTTTCCACCCCCCAAAATTTCGGTTCACAGTGTAATGGTTCATAGAACCATTAGTTGTTCATGGAATCAATGGTTATTCATTGAACCAATGAAGGTTCATAGAACCAATGAAGGTTAATACAACCAATGAAGGTTCATAGAACCAATGATGGTTCATAGAACCAATGATTGTTCATGGAAGCAATGAAGATTCATGGAACTAACGAAGGTTCATAGAACCAATGGTGGCTCATAGAACCAATGAAGGTTCATAGAACCAATGAAGATCCATGGAACCAACGAAGGTTCATAGAACCAATGATGGTTCATAGAGCCAATGAAGGTTCATAGAACAAATGAGGGTTCATATAACCAATGAAAGTTCATAGAACCAATGAAGGTTCATATAACCAATGAAAGTTCATAGAACCAATGAAGGTTCATACAACCAATGAAGGTTCATAGAACGAATGATGGTTCATAGAACCAATGATTGTTCATGGAAGCAACGAAGATTCATGGAACTAACGAAGGTTCATAGAACAATGATGGCTCATAGAACCAATGAAGGTTCATAGAACCAATGAAGATCCATGGAACCAACGAAGGTTCATAGAACCAATGAAGGTTCATAGAACCAATGAAGGTTCATAGAACCAATGAAGCTTCATATAACCAATGAAAGTTCATAGAACCAATGATGGTTCATACAACCAATGATGGTTCATAGAACTAATAACTGTTCATGGAATCAATGGTTGTTCATAGAACTATTGATGGTTCATAGAACCAATGAAGGTTTATATAACCAATGAAGGTTCATAGAACCAATGAAGGTCCATATAACCAATGAAGGTTCATAGAACCAATGATGCTTGCTAGAACCATACCTGGTTCGTATATAATGAAAAGTCGAATTTATCCATTTTTAGTCACTATTTTCTTCTCTTCCCAACAGTTGACAGGCGAACCACAGTTCCTTTCAAAGTTGACAACATGCAAAGTACACTCACACACATTCAAAATGAAATAGAGATTGCTTTTAATCACTATTGTCGTTTTCTTTTACACACAAATCACCAAAGCAAACCACACTAACTTCCATATAAGCCCTGGCTGGTTGGCTGGTTTGAAGTGCTCTGCAACTTTTATGTGGAGCATGCTTTGTCCTAAAGGGGCAAGCAGCAGCAAACAAGCAGACCTTTTTTTATATATCGACCCACCTTTGCCATATGAAACAGTCATTGTTGGACTGACTGGTGCTTGATTTAAAGCTAAAGTTCACTAGGTTTGGTCTCTCTCACTCTCTGTGAGGCTCAGCGAAATCGCAGAGGTCTGGAAATGCATGCAAGTCGAGTAGAGTAGAAAAGAGTAGTTTGAGATTATTAGCGCCGTCGTGGTGACAACAATAGATGTAGCAACATGCGGAAGAGTTCAAGTGAATGAATGTGCTGCGGCATACCCTGCAGCAGTAAAATGACAGACGACACAATCTGAAAAATCATGGGACAGGGCAAAGCGGCAGTTAGTTATTTGTGCAGACATTTGCGACAAACGTTTTCATCAACATTTAACCATATTATGAAGTGAAATCCCAATGAGCGAATTATGAATCACATCCGGTCGCCGTTGTCTTCTTCTTCATATTTTGTGTTGGGGATCTAATTTAGTTCAAATGCTGTTGTCGTCGCTGGAATTATTACGACCAGGGGTAACACAAATCTGCTCAAGTCAATAAAAAAAAACACAAGCAGTAAAACAAATAAAGATGACAAATAATAATGGCAAAAGGGCAAGCAAGCAAGCTGGAATACATGCAGCGAGCTATTAAGGGCTTAATTTCAATTAGTTGCTGCTGAGGCCAGTTGTAATTTATTTAATGGTCTCAATAAATCTGCATAAGCTAAGGCAATATGTTTCCATGTAAACTCAGCACGTGCCGAAGGCCTAGTAAAACAAGCTCCTTTGACCAAAAGAGTATTTGGGAAATTTGTCAAAATTTGATTTGCTGGATTGATTGCAAAAATCTCCAGCACACAAGAAAAATATTGCACGTCATTATCACGCTTGAACAAAAAAAGGCAAAAAATGCAAGAAACTATTTTACCCCGTACGAGTCACGGAGAAGGAAGAAGCAGCAGAAGCGCTACAAAGTAGCAAATAAAATAAACAAACAAAAATAAATAAAAAAATCACATTCATTTCAACCAACCGTAACACATGATGAGATTTGGGCTAATGCGATTTGTTAAGGCTAATGACACTCTATGAATCGGCATTTGTAAAATAGTATTTAGCTAAAGCGCGAAAGAAACGCAACAAAACACGGTTATTGAGTGGGGGAGACAAGTAACAACCAACAATTGTTGTTGTTTGCAGAATTACTAACTACTTGTAATTTGTCCCTCATTTGATTCAGACATGACCAGTAGGTGGTGGCAAGCAAATCGAAGGCATTTATTTGAAGGTTATTGTTCGGTTGCCTAATTTTGTAATTTTTGTAAGGTCTTAAACAATTAATGGATGCAATGGAACTCTAGGCAAAAAAATAAATAAAATAAACCAAAAATAAGAAATCGAAACATATTTTGAAGGATTCAAAAAAGTTCTAATTATAATAAATAATGTAACATATTGGAACCATAGATACGATTGACCCTGTTTCATATATATACTTTTCACCCTAAGATGTAGGTGCAGGATAGTAAGGATATTTACATTAACGAACATCCTAAAAGACTTCTTTCATATCAATAGATTTTTATCGGGCTCTGTTGAAGCTAAATGATATGTGACATCTTCTTCTTATGGCCTGACATTTCGAACGTAGTACGACAGCGACCTGATATAACGCCCAACGTTCATACGGGCCGCTTAGAATGCGGTCATAAGGCCCAATTTCAATATCGTTGGTCACAAAGCCCAAATTGAAAACAACGCTCAATTTGTTGCTTTTATAAAATTTTCCTGGCGTTGTCGAACTTCGCCCGGGATTTAAGATTTTCACCGTTGGACAGATGCAAAGTTGGCTGCGCTTATGGAACCTCCTTGACCTTAAAATTCAAATTTTATGTAAGTAGCCGACCTACGCCGGGGTATAAGACTTGGGACAGAATTTAAAATACTCCTTATAGCGACCCAATATAACGCCCAACGGTCATAAGCCCCGTTGAAGCCGCGCGCTCATAACGCCCAATTTCACTATCGATGATCACAAGGCCGATTTTTTTTTATTATAAAACTTAATTTTTGATGTTGTCCGGACTTCGACCGAGGTTTAAAACTTTCACTGCCGAACAGATGTCCTTAAAACAACCTTAAAATGCAAATGTTATTTATGTAAGTAGCCTGCCTTTGCTGGGGTATAAGACGTTTACCTTTGGACAGACTTTAAGGCTACGCGTTCAAAATTCCAAAAATATCCAGCGATGGATATAACGCCATAATCCATAAGGCCCGTTCAGATTCCGTTTATAAGGCCTAAATTAGAGACAACGCTCTATTTTTTTTTTTATAAAATTAAATTTTCTTGGCGTTGCCGGACTTTGGGCGGAACAGACACAACGTTGGATACGCTTATGGAAACTCCTCGACCTTAAAATCCCCTTTAAATTCAAATTTTATGAAAGTAGTCAACCTTCGGGGAGTTAAAACTTATACCGTGAGACAGACTTTAAGCCCTTACGCTTTCAAAATCCTCTTTACCTTAGTAATGGTCATAACGCCCAAAACTAGATAGGACCGTAAACCAGCGGTCTAAGATTCATTTTGGGCCTTATGTCCGTTGACCACTTCGCGATGTTTTAAATAGATGGCTGAAAGTGATTGTAAATCGATTTTTATTGACCAAATGTCTGTAACATTCGAACGAACAGAGATTTGTATAACCTTTGCCTCAGTGGGTACACTGGTATACTTAATGTGCCTCATCGAAACATTAGTTTTTGGGCCCAAAGCATATTTGACGAAATTTCTTTCAGAGTTAATTTAGCCCTGTCCGTTCATCTGTCTTTCTGACTGATGAGTACGAGGAGAATTCTCGAGTGGAGCAATTGCTCCATACATTGCACCTCATAATATTCTGTCCAAACTTAGATACATTTGGAAGATGGGCTATCTGTCCTATTCTTCAGATACCTCCCCCACATATTTTTTTCGCTAAAACGGTACTCACGATAACTCCCGAAAGGAGTAACCGATTTGGTACAAACACATCGCAAGCTTCCTTCATGGAATATATCAGGTTCGAATATGGACTATATCGGACATCTAGTTCCCACACAAAATTTGAACATTACTCGCAACAGTGTAGATTCAGATCGTTTATTATGACGGCAACTGTTTACGGGGCAATTCAAATTTCCTGACAGAATGGCCCAAAAGCTCAAAAAACTAACTAGACTGAGCTCACGCTCCTTTAGCGAAGGCACATTTTCTGTAGTATAACTATACGTCCGAGGTTAAAACCTATTTTGAAAATGGAAATAAAATTTAAACTAACAAATTAAAACAACTGAATTTGCAAACAATTCGAACTGAGGATTTTTTGAAAGTACAGACCCAAACGACAAGAAATCCTAGTTGTGTTTTGGTGTGTAAGCCTGGTTAAATATTGAGTTTTCAAAGAAATTCAGGGCTATATCTCTGAAACCAATGCGAATCTTCTTCTGACCTCTGAAGCAAATTTGTAGATAAGAACAAGAATAAAATATTTGGTGAAATAATGAACTCGAAAAACTACATTTATTGCCTCAAATTTCAAAATATATGCAAAAATTCTACAATTTTTATACATTTCACACCGTATTTCCAAAACCGTTAATTTTTTCTGAATATTTTCTTTGGCAAAAATATTCCCTGGAATACACAACTCTTCAGAACATGTCATTGTTGTAGAATGCCTCTATACCTCTATTTTCAGTACATTTTTCAACGACAAAAATGACAATAATGTAGTGAAATCCGAAATGCGAAAATAAACTGTTGGTGTGAACCGTGTTTGAAATAAGTGTTGTAAAAGATATGATGCAAAATACCACTGAAACAACATGAAGTAAGCATTTTAGAGTTTCAGAATGTTCTAAAGAATTGTTGAGAACTTTATTTGGAAGATTTTTGCAAAAGGTTGCTTGGTTCAACTCCCAATAGTTTAGCCGATACTGACCAGAATTTCAGCAAATATGTAAAAATTTCTATACTTTATAGATTTTGATGCCCTAGATGGAGTTTTTCTTATGTGGTTTCTTCAAGAGATAAGTTCTACTAGTTTAGGGCTACAATATTGCTAAAGACAGCAAGGCCAAATTCCTATTCGTTTCTGAGATAAAGTCCTGATAAAAGCAAAAAAGTGTAGATTTAGCCCGGTTTAGATGAGGCCATAAAATCCGAACTGGATCTGACAGGACAAAACCCAACTAGGGTTTTTGTAGTCTGAATATGTACTTTCAAAAAATCTATACTAGAAGTTGTTTGCATTTTCAGTGTTGCATAGTGTAACTTACCGAAAAATTTTGTTAATTTCCGAAATTATAAGCATTTTAATTTTACCGATATTTGTCGGTAACTCGAAAAATTAGTTACATAATTCCACTACTGGCCAAGCAAAGTTGACGATTGTAAGTAGCGGAGAAACATGCCCCTTTATCTAAGACACAATTTAGCGAAGACAAAGTTAGACGAAGACACAATTCAGCAAAAACACAATTCAGCGAAGACACAATTTAGCGAAGATATAATTTAGCGAAGGCACAATTTAGCGGATGCACATTCTCTGTATTATAACCAGAGCTCCAAATAATCGCTCGAATTCCACTCGCGAGTGAAACTCTTCTCGAATTAGAGAAAAACCAAATAAACTTGCCCCTCCCCCAACAAAAAAATTGCACCAAAAAAAACTTACCACCTCCCCCAAACTTTCCAGTCGCGAGTAAATCGGAGCTGTGATTATAACAGATATACAATAGATTCGTCCGGGGGTAAAAATGATTTTTAAGCATGCCTGACATCATCATTGTGGCACATGGTGTAATAAATGGTGTGTTCTTGTAACCCGCAATTTCCCTTGGCCCAGACTACCTTCCTATCATCGTCTCTGTTAACAGACCATCACCTGACTCCACATAACCTCTCACCGCCGCACAATATTCTGAGACATGGAAAAAAGCTTCATGGAATTTACCAATCATCGCTTTAGAGATTCGGGGACACAGAGAATACTTCCCCACAGCCGTGTTTGAAACGTTAGATAATCAGCTGCATGTGCGGATGCAAGTCTTTTGTGGAAAACCTTTAGCATGTCCTTTATTTATAGAAAAATCCTTTATGAGCTCTTCTCCCTATAGAAGGCCCATTTAAGAAGTCTGCTATGTGTGAAAACTTCTATAGAAAACCTCTTTAGAATGTCTTCTATATATAGTTGACCCCTCTAGGAGGTATTATATTTAAAGAAGATCCCTTTAGGAGGTCTTATGTTTATGGAGGACTCGTTCAGGTGGTCCTCTCTTTATAGAAAACCCATTTAAGATATCTATCTATAGGTGACCCCTTTACGAGTTATTCTATCTATAGAATACCCGTTAAAAGGTATTCCATTATACAAGTTTTCTTGGAGGTCGATATACATAGAATACCCATTTAGGAGGGTTCTCATCTAACTACAGAAGAACCCTCTATTAGGTCTTCTAGCTATAGAAGACACATTTAGGAGCTCTTCTATTTATAGATTCCTTTAGGACGCCTTATGTTTTTAGAAGACTACTTTAGGAGGTACCCTTTCTATAAAGGACCCCTATATGTGGACTTATGTTTACAAAACATAGGTCGTCTTCTATCAAGAAGTGATCCCTACATGTAGTCTCCTATCTATAAAAGTCCCTTGTATATGGTCTTCTGTATATAGTTTAGAAGTTCTTCTATCTATAAAATATCCCTACAGGACTTTTTCTATTAATAAAAACCCTATGGGATATTTTCTATCTAAAACATGGTAGTGAGGCGAGCTGCACGCTTCATGAATGCCTACCATCACAATGTGACCAAATTGGTTCTTGTTTTTTGATCTGGTGATAGCCAGATGAATGTCGAGATGCTTGCTAAATATCATAATTTTTGCCCCTGTGAAGTATATCAGCCTTATTCCGTTGTCAGATCTTTCATTGTGCAGACTGAATTTCCTCACAATTGGGCCAAATATATTCTCCTTTCCAATTTTATCACACCAATCGCATAGAAAATGTTTAATGATGTGATACCGGTCATATGTTTTTGCTCAGTTCGTCCTTTTCTTCGGTGAATGGATGAATTTCTCTGAATTCTGTTTAAAAAAAAAAAAACACCCTAAGCCCTTGAACATTCCCACCATACACCATTTATTTTTCTTCAGGCAAATGCCCCCCTCTTCCCCCTCCCATCACGTTCCATCTTCCCATAATTAAGATATGCAACGGCTTTTTATGTGGATGACAAGTAATAAACTTCCGAAAAAAAATTCAATTTCTTGTCATCATCCAAAATGAAATGTCAAGCTCAGGGGGGAATTTCCCACATTTATGACACAATTAAAAAGGCAAAGAGAAGACTTCTTAACTGGAAGTGGTGGAAATAGCCCACCAACAAATGGAAAAATACGTATTAAAATCTTCATCTTCAACACGGCGGCGATAGATTGGCCGATTTGCCGAAGAGAGTTGTTGTATTCCCAAAAGTGAATTGGAACGTGACTGCATGGCATAAACGTTGGATTGCATTAAAACTAATCTTCAACAAAAGGGGGGAAATAAAAACACTAACACACACGGAAAAAGAGAAAGAGGAAAACAATTAATCTATTTGGAAAGAAACTGTTTTCCAAAGTAGAAAACAACAACAAAAATTTAATCCAAAAACGACAGAAAAAAAGAAAATTAATAGAACGTTTATGGTAATAAAGTTATAAAAATGAATGAATGAACGAATTAAACAAAAATGAAAAATATGTGATGAATCATGTCGGCCGGAGAGACGGAGGAGAAGAGCAAGCAAAAAGGCAGGGGGTATGTGTAAGATTAGTGGGAATTTCTTTGATCAAAAACCCAACAACCTGAGAACCAAGCCAGTCAAAAATCATTATCGCTTTGTTTATAAAAAGAGATATTTTTCTTCTTCTTATTAAACAAAGACAACAAACAACCGATATTAACGTGACATTTCAAAATAACTACGAATAAAAATGGTTCGAAAAAAATTATGGGAATATTTTTTTCATATTTTTTTAGACCAATATAGAATTAATGAGGCTATTTAAAAAATGAAGCTATTTAAATTGGCTGATAATGAAAAGTTTCAAACGCGGAAGAAAAGGAGGTATCTAAAAGAAAATTATAGATATACGACGGTAGGACTGTACTGCTCGGCAGCACTTATTAAAGCCCTATGAGTATAAAAAAATATGATCTCAGAGGCAAGGGAAAATAGGTATTACCAAGGCAACAACGTGCTTTAAGAATTCTTTGGAAAGGGTCTTACGAAGCACCCTTTCCCTTCGAAAGGGTCTTACGAAGAACCTTTCCCTTCGAAAGGGTCTTACGAAGTACCCTTTTCTTTGGAAAGGGTCTTACGAAGCACCGTTTCCTTTGAAAAAGGTCTTACGAAGCACCCTTTCCTTTGAAAAAAGGTCTTACGATGCACCCTTTCCTTTGAAAAAAGGTCTTACGAAGCACCCTTCCCTTTGAAAAAAGGTCTTACGAAGCACCCTTTCCTTACATATCACAATAGCTATCCTCTCCAACCTTATCAACCCTTAGGACTGGATATAGAAGTCAGTCTTTAGTGACAAAAAAGTACTCACTTTACAATTGTAGGTGGCTATTTCACCTTTATCCTAGTGTAGGGTATACCAAATATATTTCCCATCCATCCTCCCGTAACCCAAAGCAATTTCATTAACGAAATGTTTCGAAGGTGTTAAAGCAACAAAATTGTAATAACAACAAAAACACTATCACACTAAAAAGCAAATAAAATGAAATTCCTTTGAGTCTCTTCTTCGTCTTTCTTGTAAACGGCACATGCATTTCCATGACGCGCGCGTCTAGTCTGGGTGGCGTCCATGTAATTGCAATGTCCGCCAAAGTAGCTTTGCCAGAAGAATACTATTTCTCTGTTGTTGCTACTTGAGGAATTGTGAGTTGGTGGCAATACTCACAAACCAAAAAAACAAGACACTTCCGATACATCAGTCACGTATCGTAACCGAATGAAGGAATGAAATTTGCATGTCCTAAACATTGGCAGCCAGTAGTTGTAGCAATATCAAGAAGCCAGAGCAAAAACAAAAAAAATCGCACACAATCTTAACCGGAAGAACAGTAGGTGTTGAGGTGCAGCCAAATGGTAATATCAATGTTCGTTCGAAGCAGAAGAAGGCAGCGGGCGTGTGGCCATCTTATCTGGCCAAAAAAATACAAATAACCGCAAACAAAGCTGCCTGCCTGCCACCATATCTTAAGGCTGAACTCAATGAAGCATAACGAAACATAGTTTCGTTTCTTAATAAATCAAAAAACAAAAGAAATTGTCTTTATGCCAATTGTCGGTCGGCGGGGGAGTTAGGGAGGTGGAAATAAAATCGAAACCAAACTTGCTGCCTGCTTGTGGGAAAAAGGAAACAGGCGTACATTTTCGCAAAACATGTCTTGCATATTAAATTTGGCAAATGGTGTTGAAATAAACCTCCATCCTCCTCGCCCCAACTAAAGAGATGATAAATTTCTGTTATTATGACCATGACATGATGTGATTTGAAATTGATCGGAAGTTAGAAAATATGCAGTTTGTTAGCTTGTGAGTGAGTCATTTTTCTGTCTGGTAAATGTCTAAGGAACCCACTATGGATGAGTTATCTACGTTATCGCAATAACTTACGTATTTTAAACAAATAGTTTATTTGCGGAAACAAGATGACGACAGATTGTCCAAGCAGAAACGTCTAAAGGTGACGCGCCGTATAAAGACGAAAGTGAAGACACACCTCTTTACTATGACGATAGTAAAGACGCATGTATTTGCAATGACGATAATAAAGATCCATGTCCTTACTATAGCGATAGTAAAGACATATGCCTTTACTATGATAACGATAGACATATGTCTTTACTATAACGATAGTAAAGACACATATTTTTACTATGACGATAGTAAAGACACTTATTTAAAAAAAAAAAACGACAATTCGGATAAATGCTGACTATGAAGATAGTAAAGTCTATGACTATGGTAAAGATACCTGTCTTTACTATGACGATAGTAAAGACACATGTCCTTACTATGACGATAGTAAAGACACATGTTTTTACTATGACGATAGTAAAGACAGATGTCTTTACTATGCCGATAGTAAAGACACTTGTTTTTACTATGACGATAGTAAAGACACATGACGATAGTAAAGACACTGGTCTTTACTACGACGATAGTAAAGACACTGGTCTTTACTATAACGATAGTAAAGACACTGGTCTTTACTATAACGATAGTAAAGACACTGGTCTTTACTATAACGATAGTAAAGACACTGGTCTTTACTATGACGATAGTAAAGACACTGGTCTTTACTATAACGATAGTAAAGACACTGGTCTTTACTATGACGATAGTAAAGACACTGGTCTTTACTATAACGATAGTAAAGGCACTGGTCTTTACTATGACGATAGTAAAGACACTGGTCTTTACTATGACGATAGTAAAGACACTGGTCTTTACTATGACGATAGTAAAGACACTGGTCTTTACTATGACGATAGTAAAGACACTGGTCTTTACTATGACGATAGTAAAGACACTGGTCTTTACTATGACGATAGTAAAGACACTGGTCTTTACTATGACGATAGTAAAGACACTGGTCTTTACTATGACGATAGTAAAGGCACTGGTCTTTACTATGACGATAGTAAAGACACTGGTCTTTACTATGACGATAGTAAAGACACTGGTCTTTACTATGACGATAGTAAAGACACTGGTCTTTACTATGACGATAGTAAAGACACTGGTCTTTACTATGACGATAGTAAAGACACTGGTCTTTACTATGACGATAGTAAAGACACTGGTCTTTACTATGACGATAGTAAAGACACTGGTCTTTACTTTGACGATAGTACAGACACATGTCTTTACTTTGACGATAGTACAGACACTGGTCTTTACTATGACGATAGTAAAGACACTGGTCTTTACTATGACGATAGTAAAGACACTGGTCTTTACTTTGACGATAGTACAGACACATGTCTTTACTTTGACGATAGTACAGACACATGTCTTTACTTTGACGATAGTAAAGACACATATTTTTACTATGACGATAGTAAAGACACTGGTCTTTACTATGGCGATAGTAAAGACACTGGTCTTTACTATGACGATAGTAAAGACACTGGTCTTTACTATGACGATAGTAAAGACACTGGTCTTTACTATGACGATAGTAAAGACACTGGTCTTTACTATGACGATAGTAAAGACACTGGTCTTTACTATGACGATAGTAAAGACACTGGTCTTTACTATGACGATAGTAAAGACACTGGTCTTTACTATGACGATAGTAAAGACACTGGTCTTTACTATGACGATAGTAAAGACACTGGTCTTTACTTTGACGATAGTACAGACACATGTCTTTACTTTGACGATAGTACAGACACACGTCGTTACTATGACGATAGTAAAGACACATATTTTTACTATGACGATAGTAAAGACACTGGTCTTTACTACTATGACGATAGTACAGACACATGTCTTTACTTTGACGATAGTACAGACACACGTCGTTACTATGACGATAGTAAAGACACATATTTTTACTATGACGATAGTAAAGACACTGGTCTTTACTACTATGACGATAGTAAAGACACTGGTCTTTACTATGGCGATAGTAAAGACACTAGCCCTTAGTATGACGATAGTAAAGACACTGGTCTTTACTATGTCGATAGTAAAGACACTGGTCCTTACTATGACGATAGTAAAGACACTGGTCTTTACTATGACGATAGTAAAGACACTGGTCTTTACTATGACGATAGTAAAGACACTGGTCTTTACTATGACGATAGTAAAGACACTGGTCTTTACTATGACGATAGTAAAGACACTGGTCTTTACTATGACGATAGTAAAGACACTGGTCTTTACTATGACGATAGTAAAGACACTGGTCTTTACTATGACGATAGTAAAGACACTGGTCTTTACTATGACGATAGTAAAGACACTGGTCTTTACTATGACGATAGTAAAGACACTGGTCTTTACTATGACGATAGTAAAGACACTGGTCTTTACTATGACGATAGTAAAGACACTGGTCTTTACTATGACGATAGTAAAGACACTGGTCTTTACTATGACGATAGTAAAGACACATGTCTTTACTATGACGATAGTAAAGACACATGTCTTTACTATGACGATAGTAAAGACACATGTCTTTACTATGACGATAGTAAAGACACATGTCTTTACTATGACGATAGTAAAGACACATGTCTTTACTATGACGATAGTAAAGACACATGTCTTTACTATGACGATAGTAAAGACACATGTCTTTACTATGACGATAGTAAAGACACATGTCTTTACTATGACGATAGTAAAGACACATGTCTTTACTATGACGATAGTAAAGACACATGTCTTTACTATGACGATAGTAAAGACACATGTCTTTACTATGACGATAGTAAAGACACATGTCTTTACTATGACGATAGTAAAGACACATGTCTTTACTATGACGATAGTAAAGACACATGTCTTTACTATGACGATAGTAAAGACACATGTCTTTACTATGACGATAGTAAAGACACATGTCTTTACTATGACGATAGTAAAGACACATGTCTTTACTATGACGATAGTAAAGACACATGTCTTTACTATGACGATAGTAAAGACACATGTCTTTACTATGACGATAGTAAAGACACATGTCTTTACTATGACGATAGTAAAGACACATGTCTTTACTATGACGATAGTAAAGACACATGTCTTTACTATGACGATAGTAAAGACACATGTCTTTACTATGACGATAGTAAAGACACATGTCTTTACTATGACGATAGTAAAGACACATGTCTTTACTATGACGATAGTAAAGACACATGTCTTTACTATGACGATAGTAAAGACACTGGTCTTTACTATGACGATAGTAAAGACACTGGTCTTTACTATGACGATAGTAAAGACACTGGTCTTTACTATGACGATAGTAAAGACACTGGTCTTTACTATGACGATAGTAAAGACACTGGTCTTTACTATGACGATAGTAAAGACACTGGTCTTTACTATGACGATAGTAAAGACACTGGTCTTTACTATGACGATAGTAAAGACACTGGTCTTTACTATGACGATAGTAAAGACACTGGTCTTTACTATGACGATAGTAAAGACACTGGTCTTTACTATGACGATAGTAAAGACACTGGTCTTTACTATGACGATAGTAAAGACACTGGTCTTTACTATGACGATAGTAAAGACACTGGTCTTTACTATGACGATAGTAAAGACACTGGTCTTTACTATGACGATAGTAAAGACACTGGTCTTTACTATGACGATAGTAAAGACACTGGTCTTTACTATGACGATAGTAAAGACACTGGTCTTTACTATGACGATAGTAAAGACACTGGTCTTTACTATGACGATAGTAAAGACACTGGTCTTTACTATGACGATAGTAAAGACACTGGTCTTTACTATGACGATAGTAAAGACACTGGTCTTTACTATGACGATAGTAAAGACACTGGTCTTTACTATGACGATAGTAAAGACACTGGTCTTTACTATGACGATAGTAAAGACACTGGTCTTTACTATGACGATAGTAAAGACACTGGTCTTTACTATGACGATAGTAAAGACACTGGTCTTTACTATGACGATAGTAAAGACACTGGTCTTTACTATGACGATAGTAAAGACACTGGTCTTTACTATGACGATAGTAAAGACACTGGTCTTTACTATGACGATAGTAAAGACACTGGTCTTTACTATGACGATAGTAAAGACACTGGTCTTTACTATGACGATAGTAAAGACACTGGTCTTTACTATGACGATAGTAAAGACACTGGTCTTTACTATGACGATAGTAAAGACACTGGTCTTTACTATGACGATAGTAAAGACACTGGTCTTTACTATGACGATAGTAAAGACACTGGTCTTTACTATGACGATAGTAAAGACACATGTCTTTACTATGACGATAGTAAAGACACATGTCTTTACTATGACGATAGTAAAGACACATGTCTTTACTATGACGATAGTAAAGACACATGTCTTTACTATGACGATAGTAAAGACACATGTCTTTACTATGACGATAGTAAAGACACTGGTCTTTACTATGACGATAGTAAAGACACATGTCTTTACTATGACGATAGTAAAGACACTGGTCTTTACTATGACGATAGTAAAGACACTGGTCTTTACTATGACGATAGTAAAGACACTGGTCTTTACTATGACGATAGTAAAGACACTGGTCTTTACTATGACGATAGTAAAGACACTGGTCTTTACTATGACGATAGTAAAGACACTGGTCTTTACTATGACGATAGTAAAGACACTGGTCTTTACTATGACGATAGTAAAGACACTGGTCTTTACTATGACGATAGTAAAGACACTGGTCTTTACTATGACGATAGTAAAGACACTGGTCTTTACTATGACGATAGTAAAGACACTGGTCTTTACTATGACGATAGTAAAGACACTGGTCTTTACTATGACGATAGTAAAGACACTGGTCTTAACTATGACGATAGTAAAGACACTGGTCTTTACTATGACGATAGTAAAGACACTGGTCTTAACTATGACGATAGTAAAGACACTGGTCTTTACTATGACGATAGTAAAGACACTGGTCTTTACTATGACGATAGTAAAGACACTGGTCTTTACTATGACGATAGTAAAGACACTGGTCTTTACTATGACGATAGTAAAGACACTGGTCTTTACTATGACGATAGTAAAGACACTGGTCTTTACTATGACGATAGTAAAGACACTGGTCTTTACTATGACGATAGTAAAGACACTCGTCTTCACTATGACGATAGTAAAGACACTCGTCTTTACTACGACGATAGTAAAGACACTCGTCTTTACTATGACGATAGTAAAGACACTCGTCTTTACTATGACGATAGTAAAGACACTGGTCTTTACTATGACGATAGTAAAGACACTGGTCTTTACTATGACGATAGTAAAGACACTGGTCTTTACTATGACGATAGTAAAGACACTGGTCTTTACTATGACGATAGTAAAGACACTGGTCTTTACTATGACGATAGTAAAGACACTGGCAAAAACTGAGACTTTTGTCTCAGCAGTACTGAGACTCTTGTCTCAGCAATACTGAGACATTTGTTTCGGCAACTCTAGACACTTTTGTCTCAGCAAAACTGAGACTTTTGTCTCAGCAATACTGAGACTTTTGTCTCAGCAATACTGAGACTCTTGTCGCAGCATTACTGAGACTCTTGTCTCAGAAATACTGAGACTCTTGTCTCAGAAATACTGAGACTCTTGTCTCAGCAGTACTGAGGCTCTTGTCTCAGCAATACTAAGACTCTTGTCTCAGAAATACTGAGACTCTTGTCTCAGTAGTACTGAGGCTCTTGTCTCAGCAATACTGAGGCTCTTGTCTCAGCAATACTGAGACTCTTGTCTCAGTAGTACTGAGGCTCTTGTCTCAGCAATACTGAGACTCTTGTCCCAGCATTACTGAGACTCTTGTCTAAGCATTACTGATACTCTTGTCTCAGCAATATTGAGACTTTTGTCTCAGCAATACTGAGACTATTATCTCAGCAATACTAAGACTTTGGTCTCATAAATACTGGGATTTTTATCTCAGCAATACTGAGACTCTTGTCTCAACAATACTGAGACTCTTGTCTCAACAGTACTGAGACTCTTGTCTCAGCAATACTGAGACTCTTGTCTCAGCAACACTGAGACTTTTGTCTCAGCAGTACCGAGACTTTTGTCTCAGCAATACTGAGACTGTTATCTCAGCAATACTAGCAATCCTGAGACTCTTGTCTCACTAATACTGTGACTTTTGTTTCAGCCAGCAACACTAAGACTTTTGTCTCAGCAATACTGAGACTCTTGTCTCAGCAATACTCAGACTCTTGTCTCAGCAATACTCAGACTCTTGTCTCAGCAATACTGAGACTATTGTCTCAGAAATACTGAGACTTTTGTCTCAGCAATACTGAAACTTTTGTCTCAGAAATACTGAGACTTTTGTCTCAGAAATACTGAGACTGTTATCTCAGCAATACTAAGACTTTGGTCTCATAAATACTGTGATTTTTGTCTCAGCAATACTGAGACTTTTGTCTCAGCAATACTGAGACTTTTGTCTCAGCAATACTGAGACTTTTGTCTCAGCAATACTGAGACTTTTGTTTCAGCAATACTGAGACTCTTGTCTCACTAATACTGAGACTCTTGTCTCACTAATACTGAGACTTTTTTTCAGCAACACTGAGACTTTTGTCTCAGCAATACCGAGACTTTTGTCTCAGCAATACGAAGACTTTGGTCTCATAAATACTGTGATTTTTGTCTCAGCAATACTGAGACTCTTGTCTCATCAATACTGAGACTTTAGCCTCATCACTACTGAGATTCTTGTCTCAGCAATACTGAGACTTTTGTCTCAGCATTACTGAGATTTTTGACTTTGTCTTAGCAATGCTGCGACACTTGTCTCAGTATGGTATGACGGCAGGGGGCAGAGCAAGAATTTAGAACTTCGATTGAGTTAGCAAGTCGTCATATTTCTACTCTGTGTGTAGGATTTTGAAACTTGAGAATGTTTTTATGCTAAGAGGAACTACAAACTATTGTTATAGTAGATATTTACCAACACACGTTCGAATACCGGATAATCTCATCGGTATTTAGAGATTCCTAAATTTTGTTTCTAGGTTATACAAATTATATTTCCTTCGAGTTTGGCCTGTTTTAAGAAGTGCACATTTCCACACATTGATTTATTTTCTTTTGGAGTTGGCGCCTTGGCGTTTTTTCTTGTTGTTTATTTCCTACTCCATTGCACTGTTTATGTCAATCAATTCGGACTACGAAAAACGCCCAAATGAATTTCACAATTTTCTTTTATAAAGACAAAATATTTTGTTTGGTTTTTGTTCCAGAATTGAAACTAAAAGTAGAGAAGAAATACTTTTGATTTCCGACCAAAATGTCAATGAGACAAAAACAAGAAAGAAAACCCCAAACGGCAGACAAGGAAAAAAATAAAACAACAATGTTTTTTGGCAACATTTCAGACCATAGCAAGGAAGTCTATGAATGAAGAAATCTGGAAAAAAGCAACGTCTGACTCACCACAATGTTTCACAAAAATGGAAGGAAGGCAGGGAATTTCAGAACAAAACTTTCAACAGACCAGAAAAAAACGAAAACATCCTTTCTTCCAGAGAAAAGCACCGCAGCAACTTCAACAGACCACAAATGCCAACAAAAAACTAAGGAGTGTTCTTTTGTGTTCCAAACGAGTCCTTTAATGTAATAATTGTTTTAATGTTTTCTTTGCAAAAATCTGCTGCGATTTAACAAAAACCTCGAAAAGAGTGAAGTTGAAAAGCTAAACAACACCCGCACAATTTTTTGTTAAATTATGTCTCGTGTATGTCTCAGGTAAGTTTCTACCTCTCCACATGTCGGTAGGTCTATCCTCCAACTATTTTTTGTGTTTGATTTTCTTGTTTTTGTCTTTATGTCGGAATATATCAGAGTTGTTGCCAGTACACGAAGTTACGAGTCGCTGCTTGTCACTCACTCACATATTGTGGTTTTGCGGGATTGGGATTGTGGCGCATTGCGACAACCCAATGGATGGTAGTTGGTTGCTTTTAGCGCCTGCTTACCAGCAGCACCAACCAACAACAGTCTGGCATAGCAAATGCCTAATGTTATTAGAAAAAAAATACAACAGCCACAACAAAACTTAACGCCGGCTTTGGAAGCTCAAGTGTGACATATTGCACGTTAGAAGTCACAAAATGAAGAAAAAACAAATTGAAAACACACCCGTCGCCCGATAGACAATTGCCTCAATGACAGCTGTTGAACATTCAGTGAACAGCCCTCTGGTGGTAATTCATGTTGTCATTTGTGCCGACGAAGACTCCGTCACCACCATTTGCCGTCATCAAAGTTTTAAATATAAAATGTTAAAAAAAAACTTGCAAAAAAAACTCAACAAAAAAACCTAGGAAACCAAGTATTTGTCGCGGGAAATCCATTAACGCCTACACCATTGGAATTTCAAGGTTTCTGTTCCGGTGCATAGTACAAAAGAATCGCTCACAATCGAATGAAGGAGTAAATTAATGAATATCGGCGGCGGGCGGCATAGACACACCGCATCAAAATATTTATACGCACAAAGCGTTTTATAATTTGCAATGTGTGAGAATGGTGGTGGTTTGTCGGAAGCTGTATTTCATTATTTTCAAAAATAATTGGTTTGAATTGCGTAATTTATATTAGACACTGGTAGATGTAATTTTTTCGAATTATTCTAGAAATTCTAATCAATTTGTAGGTTTATTAAATGATGTTGCAAGTTTTTTCTAAAGGTAATGAGAATTATATGACTTAAGAGGAATTGTTATGTACATTGGAGTAAAATACTGCAAAAATACATAGACAAAAATATACTACTTGACATAATTTTCGATGAATTCGAAAACCAGGATACTAATAGTTTTTATTTTTAATTAAAATTGTGTGAAGGTAAAGAGAATTATTTTCTGATTTTTCAAAATAGTCTGGCTTAATCCCTTTTGTTGTTTTAATATTTAAAACAACAAGTTTATTAGTGGAGAAGGTTTGGCATTGTTCGCCAAGGGGTAAGGCAAGGAAGACTAGTTTCGATCCACGCCACTGGATCTCATCAGTTCCCTTTGTTTCTTGTTTGTGGATATTCTCCACCGAAGTTATTTTTCAATAACTTCTTCAACAAGGAACTTTTTATACCCAAACATCAATCGTCAGCTCGAAGTATAAACGTAAACAAAGAAAACCCTTCAATGAGAAGTTTTTCTTTGGGTACCTAACACAACTCCGACGAAAGTGTTTACGAAACAAAGCAAACCTTCTTCCACTCGTATGTGTCGTTGATTTTTCAACAAATGCACATACCCAAATGCTGTTTGGTAGCTTATATACCAACAACACACAAAACCGTGCCAGTGTTTCTCAAATAGAACATTGGTGGCGTTTATTTAATTGGGATAGCTGTTACAATTTTGATTTTTCAAAATAGTCTGGCTTAATCCCTTTTGTTGTTTTAATATTTAAAACAACAAGTTTATTAGTGGAGAAGGTTTGGCATTGTTCTCCACTAATAAACTTGTTGTTTTAAATATTAAAACAACAAAAGGGATTAAGCCAGACTATTTTGAAAAATCAAAATTGTAACAGCTATCCCAATTAAATAAACGCCACCAATGTTCTATTTGAGAAACACTGGCACGGTTTTGTGTGTTGTTGGTATATAAGCTACCAAACAGCATTTGGGTATGTGCATTTGTTGAAAAATCAACGACACATACGAGTGGAAGAAGGTTTGCTTTGTTTCGTAAACACTTTCGTCGGAGTTGTGTTAGGTACCCAAAGAAAAACTTCTCATTGAAGGGTTTTCTTTGTTTACGTTTATACTTCGAGCTGACGATTGATGTTTGGGTATAAAAAGTTCCTTGTTGAAGAAGTTATTGAAAAATAACTTCGGTGGAGAATATCCACAAACAAGAAACAAAGGGAACTGATGAGATCCAGTGGCGTGGATCGAAACTAGTCTTCCTTGCCTTACCCCTTGGCGAACAATGCCAAACCTTCTCCACTAATAAACTTGTTGTTTTAAATATTAAAACAACAAAAGGGATTAAGCCAGACTATTTTGAAAAATCAAAATTGTAACAGCTATCCCAATTAAATAAACGCCACCAATGTTCTATTTGAGAAACACTGGCACGGTTTTGTGTGTTGTTGGTATATAAGCTACCAAACAGCATTTGGGTATGTGCATTTGTTGAAAAATCAACGACACATACGAGTGGAAGAAGGTTTGCTTTGTTTCGTAAACACTTTCGTCGGAGTTGTGTTAGGTACCCAAAGAAAAACTTCTCATTGAAGGGTTTTCTTTGTTTACGTTTATACTTCGAGCTGACGATTGATGTTTGGGTATAAAAAGTTCCTTGTTGAAGAAGTTATTGAAAAATAACTTCGGTGGAGAATATCCACAAACAAGAAACAAAGGGAACTGATGAGATCCAGTGGCGTGGATCGAAACTAGTCTTCCTTGCCTTACCCCTTGGCGAACAATGCCAAACCTTCTCCACTAATAAACTTGTTGTTTTAAATATTAAAACAACAAAAGGGATTAAGCCAGACTATTTTGAAAAATCAAAATTGTAACAGCTATCCCAATTAAATAAACGCCACCAATGTTCTATTTGAGAATTATTTTCATTAAAAGGCACATCACTGAAGCAGGAATCACAATAACTGATCTAGAGTGAAAGTATAACATGCCTAGAGTAAAAATTAGCGAACCAGTGCACTGTACGCGATTAAATTTAAACCTTAAATGCATTTTCATTGCATTGCCAGTTGATTAAATCGGATCCATTGCAGAAAGTCGACATTTTTTACTGCAGATTAATCAAGCAGTGAGTGGCGTCCAACTTGGGGCAGTTAGCAATAAATCTAATGAATTCTAACCAAAGACGCCTAATGGGATGTCCTTACATATCCTGCAAACTAATTTTGCTAGACAATAAAAGTCAAGGAATGGCGAACAACTTAGGGTTTAAATTTGAAACTACGAATTTTACACAGAGCGGCGCCCGATGTGTGGTTTATAGAAGATCGTCTTGGTGATGTTTTAATCGTTTATATTTAGTTCAGAATATTCCTGGCGAACATAGTCTGGATCCTAGAGTAAGGCATTAAATACTAATTACTGATACCCAAAACGTGAAGCTTAGCCGCAGTTATTTCTTACAAGTCGACTTTTTTACTGCAGATTAATCAAGCAGTGAGTGGCGTCCAATTTGGGTTAGTTAACAATAAATCGAATGAATTCTAGCCAGAGATGCCTAATGGGATGTCCTTACATATCCTACAAACTAAATTTGCTAGACAATAAAAGTCAAAGAATGGCGAACAACTTAGGGTTTAAATTTGAAACTACGAATTTTACACAGAGCGGCGCCCGATGTGGGGTTTATAGAAGATCGTCTTGGTGATGTTTTAATCGTTTATATTTAGTTCAGAATATTCCTGGCGAACATAGTGTGGATCCTAGAGTAAGACATTAAATACTAATTAATGATACCCAAAACGTGAAGCTTAGCCGCAGTTATTCCTTACAAAAAATCACTTAACTATTACCCCTTAAATATATTCTAAATGAGGCCGTATATTTGTATGAATAGGGTCAAACGTAGAACTTAATGAAGGGTCTTCAAATCTTGTCATGGTAGTAGAATGTAAGTTTTTGCCCCCATTTAAATGTTTAACTTTAGAATGGCGCCCGATGTGGGTCTTATAGAAGAGTCTCTTATTATTGCTACTTTTGTATGGGAATTTTATTTATATTCAGAGGTTTTAGAGTTATCATAAAGAACCCATTCGAAACCCTTGGATTATATAAGAAATAATTATGATTGGCGCCTAACGTGGGACTTAATCTACAGTTTAGCCGCATGTCGTGGTATCTAATTTTGATGTCGAATTTGTATGAATTTCTTTCGATGTGTGCACTTGGCGAGGATTCTATTAAAGGGAAAGCCGACAAAGATCTACCTCCAATCTATGAAAGAAAAATTCTTCGGACAGATCCAACATTGGCTACGAAAACCAAATTCAATCTCCCAATTTTTTTAGATAAATGAAAATTTTGGTTTGTGATAGTAGGGGTTTTTCGGAGTTATAATAGCACATATATCGGGAAAAATATACTTATTGCGGCAAAAATCTGAAAAGGTTCCAGATGGTGTTAATATTGAGATCATCGAACTTGATATAAGTTTGGAAGATATATTAGGTCATTCAATTCTTAGACCGAATCATTAATTTCGATCGAACATGGCTAAATCGGTTAGAAATTGTCTGGAACTGAATTGATCTTAACAGATATAACGTATTAAACTGTATATACCCAATTTAACCATAAGGCTGAAGGAAAAATTAATCATTTCATGATGCTACAATACATATGTATGTTCCCACCACATCCCCGAAGGAACAAGGGAGACTTCATCCATATCAATGAGTGCACGCCGATTTATGTTGGCTCAATTATATTAGACTTACTTTTTATCGCCGTGTTCGAACGCTGATTTACGACACCACTTGTGCCAACATTACACTGAGGGGATTTGCCACCGCCAAACATGTTGAAGTTCTCATCAGGAATTGATCAGTGTACCACGGTGGCTCTTATTTCCCATTTCATAATGCTGAGGTGTAGGTTTTTCCTTTAGTCTCAAGGTATCCTCACAAAATAATACTGTGAATTTGTTGGAGTTGAATATTGGAATAGTGTGAAGCTACATGTAATGTATTTAAACCTCAAAGCTCACCAACACCAGATAAGGCCTTTATGGCTACATTCATCAGTATGTACACCTATAAATGGCGCCCAACGTGGGGTTTACTTACTCTGAAGATAGGAAAATATTACTGATTGGCCCTAAAAAACGACATATATTTCCCACCATCATCCCCGAAGGAACTAAGGATACTTTCCCCATGTCAATGAGGGACTTCCGATGCAAATTCGGAAGGGATTTACATGATTCTAGCCTTGAATGCTCCAACTATTGTACCGTGGTTCGAGATTCGGCCTGTACCCGTTACATGGAGTACTCTCAGAGAATGTTACCTCTCCACACAGCCTTTAAGCCTATTCCGCAGGTAGCAATTCGAAGTTCCACTGTATATAGTCTGAACCCTCAGAGAGACGTGTGCATTTCTTTCTAATATTTTTTATAAATACGACGTTTGATGAAGAAAAATGTTTCATTTTGCTCCCATATTCAAAATATTATTTGCGCAAATAAATGGCGCCCAACGTGGGTCCTAACGCATCCATAGCTCTTTCAGATCACATGACCGAAATACATTGAAAATGTCGGCTGAGGGTTTTATCTTGTCACCGCTGAATATCTAATGTTGCCTGACCTGGACTTAGAACCCAGACCTTCAGGTGTGAACATACTATTGCTAATATTTTTATAAATACATCGTTTGATGAAGAAAATCGTTTATTTATACCCTCAGCATTTATGCTAACGAGGCTATATACACTTTCATACGGGCAAAATGTGTCTCATTAAATAAAGGTTTTAGACCCCAAGTATGTTTGGACGAAATGTGTTTCAGACAATTTGGAGTCGATTGAGCAGTGTCCGTCCGTCGGTCTGGGTGGAGCGCACGATAACTCTCGAATGGATGCCCAAACTTAGTTTAAGTTCGAAGACTCCTTCCGGTACCTCCCACACAAAGTACGAAAATGTTCGGAAAATTTGTGCGCACGATAACTCTTGAAGGGAGTAACCGATTTGGTTCATACTTTGCAAATCGTGAAATTTGTACCTGACATAGATAAGGTTTTAATATGGACTCAATTGGTCCTCTCCTTCGGCTATCTCCCACACAAAATTTCGGAAAAGTACAGTTTAGGACCATCTCTCGAATCGCTTTAATTTTTGTTTTAGCAACTTGAATTCACTGCCCCCCATACGACGGTACAAGTTTCATTAGCGGCAAGTCCATACTTCCCGACAAAATAGCATGAAAGTTGCAAAAAACCCCTATGACACCGTGTGAGGTGGTTGGAGCGCAAGCTAACTCTAGAACGGATCTGCTGATTCGGTCCAAAATTTGGCCTTTTTTAATATTTTGTCCAAACATAGTTTAAGTTCGAAGATAAGCCATATCGGTCCACACCTTTAGGAACCTCCCCCACAAAAGTTCAAAAATATTCGGAAAAATTGTTCGTACGGTAACTCTTGAAGGGAGTGGCCGAATTGGTCCATACTTTACACATCCTAATATATCTACCAGATGTAGATCAGGTTTAAAGTTGGACTATATTTGCCCATTCCTTCGGGTACCTCCCACACAAAATTTCGGATAAGTTCACTTTAAGACCTGATATAGAAGCAACTTGCATTAGCTTCCTCAATTACGATGGTAAAAGTTTTTTCAGGGGCAAGTCCATATTTCTTGAGCAAACAGCCCGAAGGGTGTAAAAACCCATATGGCACCATATGTAGTGGCTGGAGATCCACTTCCATAATGGTCAATAATGTCGATCCATTCCTTTTAGTATCTCCTCCGCAAAACTTTTGATCTTTAATCCTAATCAACATTTTTGTCGGTTCAAACGCCCAACATTTTTAAAACCCCCTAAATACATACGTTTTTTGGGAAAAAATTGTTTCAATATACACAGGCTGTATTGTTTCCATTTCCAAAAAATATTATTTGTCCAAATAAATGGCGCCCAACGTGGGTCCTAATGCATCCATAGCTCAGTTCACACGGCGTTTTTAAGAATATTAGCCTGCTGTTACATGGGGCAATACTATTAAATTTGTTATAATAATAATTGTTCCACAAACATCCCAGGCGGGACAGGGGAGACTTCTCTTCTTGGTGAAACGAAATTCGCGGAGAGAGATATTATGTTCCCAATAACACTGAATGATACTGAATGAAATTTCAGACATTATGTGAAGAATAATATAAGCATGTGTTTTTTCCTCTTCTTACAACAACATTACATTTTCGCTAGATCATAATTCACACAATGAGGAATAATTTTCCCCCTTACTTTAGTGATACTCCCAAGAATCGCCCATATGGCGCCCAACATGGGTCCAAATGTCTCTTATATCCCTTTCTGACTACATAGGACTGGTATATACATTATTTAAAGAAAATCTTGGAAAAAATGGCTGATCCCTAAAGAGAATATAACATTTTTGGTAGAACGTAATTAAGGTTCCACCTTACTCAAATGGCACCCAATGTGTGTCCAAATGTCTCTATATTTCGTGCTTCATGAGCAGATTATATAAGTATGAGATTTTGCAATCCATTAAATTTTCGATGGAGCTTAGTTCACCCAATGAGGAATAATATTCCACCATACATTGAATGTTACTATCATGAATGTATTTTATATATTTTTCGGAGTTCAAATCCAATCCATACCTCTTTCCATACCTCCATGGCGCCCAACGTGGGTGCAATTGTCTGTTATATCCCTTTCTGATGATAAACTGATGACTGATGATGACCACCCAATGATTGGAATTGCTGCCTTGCAATCGCTGACAAGAATATTACATCTGTCGGATTCGACGCTACTCAATATGATAGCATTATATCTTCTGCTCTGAATTGATCGAGTCATATAGTTTTAGGATTAAAATTGAACGGTAAATTAAATGGCGTCTAACGCTTGACATTAATGATAATCACGGAGCTAGGGGAAGCTGGTAATAACGATCTAGGTCGCGCCCAACGTAAATTATATCATTTAAAAAATCTACTTAAATTCTGTTGCTATCAGAGCCTTAGAGAGTAAGTGCAGTTTCAAAAAATCCGATTATTTTTGTACACATATGGCTGTGTACTTCCAGGTCAAAATCGCCACACAACTAGATAGGATGCCCCTATATTTAAGGTATCCATTATAGTTTTTAAGTTTTTGCTAATGCTGCGAAAGCTTGTGATTTTGGACATCGGCTGACGCCCAACGTAAATTGTATCATTTAAAAATCTACTCAAGTTCTGTTGCCAATCTCATTTGCATTGCGTATGCAATAATTTTATAAATTTTCTTGAAAAAAATAGAGTAAGTGGCGCCCAACGTGGGACTACAAATAATTAAACTAAAGATTAAAGACCTCGCCATTTCGGGAAAGAAGACTCTAATATCGCCTCTTGATTATAAGGAAAAAACGGAAACCAATAAATAGCGCCCAATGTAAAGAAACAAATTAGTGGTGTTTATTCGGTATTCTTGGCATACCTATAGAGGGTAAGAGTAGTGTAATCCAAAAAATAGAATAAGTGGCGCCCAACGTGGGTCTTATTTAGTATTTTCTCCATATAATTTTCTTCACGAAGTTAGACCATGTCTTGATCACCTAGTAATTAATTTGTTCTCTTTGTTACGCCCTTTAAAAGCAATCGGATCGCATGAGTGTACATTTCTGAAAAAACTTCATCGCCAAAGTGAACCGTCTTTTCGTTTAAGAGATATGTTGAAATCGGCGATTATTTCACCCACCTTACTCTCACTGACAAAACAAACATCCGCTTATCTAAAAAACACCAAATATGACCCCATTTCTAAGCGGACCCAACCATCTTCCTTCTTCCCTCTTTCAAGGGATCATCAAAAAAACGTATCACAATAACAAAAACGGCGGAAATTAGAAAAATATCCTCTCTAATTTCTATTTAAATATCAAACAACAATAACAACAACAAAAAAGGAATAAAATAAAAAAAACTTTTTGTGGGAGACTCACCTGTCGTATCCATGTAAACAATTAAAATGCTGAACACAGTCGCAAATGATAGAATACACAATGCGATTGGCAATAGTTGACGATAAGGCGATGGTCCCAGACGTGGATCAAATTTCTTAAGGTTTTTACTTCCGTTTGCCGAACAAGATGACGCTGTTATGTGGTGAAGATGAGGATGATGATGATGATGGTGGTGGTGATTGTTGTGGGGGTTGTGATGTTTGTGCTGGTGTTGTTGCTGCTGCTGATAATCGTGATCGTGCAGATGAAGATTTTTAGCTGAAATTGAGGAGGAGCAGGAATTTTTTAGTGATGCTGGCGTTGATGTTGAGGATTTTTGGCAACATGATGACTGATGCTGCTGCTGGTGATGATGTCGTGGCAAATGCTGTGGCGAAAGTCTTGTTGGCGTAGATAGGGGCGATGATACTGTACTGGCTGAGGGTGAACTAAACGCACTACTCATCCCACTGGTGCAGCCACCACCCCCAAAATCACTGAAACCATTATCCAAGGCAGAGGAGAAATTATGCCGCGCATTATATAATCCTGCTGCTGCTGTTGTTCGACTAAAACGATGCTGTAAATGATCGGGTTCATCATAGGACTCTAAACAATCTTTGGTTGTGGCGGCGGAGGAGTTTGCCAATCTTCGCCTTCGTGTTTCATCACTATCCACCTCATCGACAGATGAGGGGAGGTGGTAATCACTTTTTGGTGTAGCACTAATTGTGGTTCGATTACATGTCGTCGCTGACGTCGCCGCCGCAGCAGCAATTCGTTCTGTGCTAATCCTATCGGGCAGTGTAATATTTTCATATTCTTCTAATTTATTTGCTAAATCGGTAATGGAAGCAGACTTTACCAATGACGATTTGCTACAGACTCTCCCACTAAGAGAGCTGTGCCTTCTGTGTTGGGTGTGGGGACTGCTGGTGTGTTGTGATAGTGATGACAATGTTGTGGTGGTTGGTTGGGGGGTGGTACTGGGATTTTCACTTGTTGTGGACTGAACGACCCTTTCGCAACGTTGCAGTAGGTTCTGCTCATTTGCCAAAGCCTTTGCCGCCGCCGCCAGTGTTGTTGTTGTTTCAAGTTTAGACATAATTTTGTTACTCTCCCACCTCTCTTATGACTCTCTTGCTCTCTCGCGTTGTGTTGTTTCGTTTTTATTCCAATACTCGGAAGTTAATTATTTATAAATGTTGTGAAAATTTCGTAAATTGCTAATCAACATGTTTGCTGGGTTGTTGGATTCATTACTGGAACCACTGGATCACCACTGAAAATATAAAGAAAAGAAAAAGATATTAAAATTTTAGAAACAAAAAAAATTAAAGAACAAATGGCGCACAATATGTGGTTTTCTCAAAGACCCCTTAAAAAAGTTCATTAACATTGGATGGATGGATCGATGGATGGTTGGATGCAGGATGTTGGAGGATTTCAACGTCAACTTGAACTAAAGAAGAAGACCAAGAATCATTGAATTGTTAGAAAACAAATCTGCCGCCCAAACAAAAAATAAAACAACAAAGCAACAACAAAAAATAATATCTGAAGAGTGGCACTTCAAATGTTCTCCTACTCCTCCCTCATATGCTCCTCTTCTCACCGACATCATCTTGGAAGAAGACAATTGTTGGTCGGTCATATGGACTGAACCGAAATAAACACCACCTGTCAAAAATCTATACAAAAAAATTACAAAAACAAAAAACCGCATGCATGAGAGGTTCCGATCCTCCAAGAGAGCGAGAGAGAAGGAAAATCGAGTGAGAGAGATAGAGAGTAAGTGCAACAATCTACAAGATCAACATGCGGCATTTTCGACAAAAAAAAAACATTTAAAAACACAGACAGACCGACACACACACACAAACATAAGAACACTTTACCAACAATCGAAACGTCATGCCGCGGACAGACATACCATCGAAAAAAAATTGTTTTGTATTTTTCTTATTCTTCTTCTGTTTTCCAAATGTTACTGCTGCACACTAAAAACCGCCGCCGCAACGCGCTACAAACTCGTAAAAATTGTATTGTTGTTTTTGTTGATATTTTTTGGGTCTCGAAAAGAATGAAGAAGACAAGACGACGTAGAAAACAAATCCACACCACGCCAGAAAAAAGGTACGTTTGATGTGTTGAACGACTACAAAACAAATGAGGAATGAGCGCACAAAAAACCTCCGCACAACATTCCAATTTCAATTCAGAGTTTCAATACTCTCTGTATTGAAATAAGTTCAACCTATGGATGGCTGGATGGTGGTGGTCGTTGTTGTGATGCATGCCCAGTATACAGCAGCAAGTGGTATTGCTTGCTCCTCTCCAACGTTTACTCTCTTTTTCAAGACGGGAGAAAAACAACAGTCAAGCAGCAGATGTTTCTTCCTTTTTTCTTAAACAGACATTTTTGATGGCTCAAACGAAAAAAAAAAAAAACTCTCATCTTAAACTCAGATGTGCAGTGAAGCGGTAATAGTGGTGGCCGGCGCAAAGAAGCAACAGCAAAACAAAAACTCTGGACCAATCCAAAACAAAAAAAAATTGGAAATTGAACTGCCAACATTTAGTCAAATTGAAATTAGTGTTTAGCCAAACTAATGCCCATGCCTCTCGGCCAGCATCCAACAGCTACAATGTGGACCACCAAACTTTGGAATATCCTTTTTTGGCCTTTGTCTTAGCCAAGAGATATCTTCGCCTAAGGCCATAAGCATATTTTTCTTTGGCACAAATTATGAATTCCAAGCAAAGCATTGCTTGGAGCCAAGGTTTGCAGTGAATAAGCCAAATATGTTCCTGTCATTTCCCAAGAATTCCAATTATTTTGTTGTGGTATGCAGTCCAAGAAACGAAAACAAGAAAATGTTCAATTTATAATTGACCAAATTCGCATGGCAACAGCAGAGGAATTTTGAAAATCTTCAATAAAAGCTTGGAGGTGTTAAATCTATGAAATGAAGACCGGTCTCCATTTAGTGGAGTTTGAACATCGGGAATTGATATGATCTGCATTTTTATACAGGCAATCCTTAGTCATACAAACCCGTGCCCGGACATAACTTCAAAGAGATTTTGGGGCTTGTGTCCTTAAAAAATTGACTAATTTCAAAAATATTTATCCACAAAAATTTTAGGTATTTTTGAGAACGGCGCCCAACGTGGGGATAACATAATTATTAGAGTAACTCCATATTGTGTTTAGATCCAGTTCCTCTAAAGAAGTGTAACTATGCCAATGTGGCCCGACAAACAAGCAATATTTCCTCTGGTACGTAAAAATGCAAAGATCTCATTATACCCTCAGCATTTATGCTAAAGAGGGTATATACACTTTCATACGGGCAAAATGTGCCTCATCGAAATAATGGTTTTAGACCCCAAGTATGTTTGGACGAAATCCGTTTCAGACAATTTGGAGTCGATTTAGCAATGTCCGTCTGTCTGTCTGGCTGGCTGGAGGGCACGATAACTCTCGAACAGCGAGATTATGTTTTTCGTGGACAAGTCCATGCTTCCTGGCATACTGATCCAAAAGTTATACTATGATCGACTAAGTGACTGGTGGGCGCTATATCAATCGAAAAGATCCAACTTCCAAAATAAGATCAAATTCCATAACGGACTATGTCGGTCCATTCCTTAAATTACCTCCTCCGCAATATTTTGAACTCCACATTTTTGTCGGCAAGTTCAAATGTCCAAAAAGAGTCATAAAATTCTGTACGTAGATGAAATTTTCGATTCATATAGGCTGTAGGTATATCTCTGTCGGCAAAGTCGACTGATACTTTTTTTACTTGTTCATGTTTAACTTCTGATAGGCCTTATAATTCAACGGTGCCCAACGTAGGACCTACCAACCGGAAAATCGTTTATATGACGGCAGTATGCATTCATAGAGAACTAGTCCCCTATTATGTATTACTCCTTATAGAAATAAATCCAGCTGATTTTGCTTCTGCGTCCATCGATGGAAGCACAGCTGAGTGCTCAATTAGTACAAAAAATAGCCGTGGACAATTCAGCGGGTAGAGTTTCAATGCAAATATCCGTGGGCCTGTGGCTTGACGCTTGTTTTAGATTTTGTTAAATCAATAACCTCTATATTTTCTCTTAAAAACTAGGTCAGTCTCATCATTTAATAGAGATAACGAAGTTTAGTTTAATTCGTCTAGAGTACTCGTTTGGTTAGTGGATGAACTACTTTAACTATGCCAATTGCGGCCTCGTCGTTATACGGAAAGCTATAGTTGTCAAACAACTTTAACCTTTGATGATCTTTTAGAAGACCTTTATTTTCTCAAATGAAGACTACGAGCATATTATAGACCATTTATAATAAAACTTATCTAATATTCTAACCTTTGTAGCGAGTACTGCACCACTTACACTTTTTAAGGTTTTGAACTACTGGCACCATATTGGAGCCCAAACTTGGTCAGCTATGCAAATGAAGAGAATGGCGCCCAACGTAAGACCACCTGAGAAACTCATCAATTAAACGAACATCGTAGCTTTTCGTCGAAAGAAAGGTTCTGCGTAGTGAATAAGGCCGTGGACAAATCAGCGGGTTGAAAGGGAGAGTTTTTACGTAAAGTTCACATTTTTTCCATCTTTAGTTCAGATTGAAGACTATATTATATACCATTAATAACTTCTCTAATATCCTAATATTAACGGCAAGAACTGGTCGACTTATACGTTTTCATCAAGTATTGAGCTACTGGCACACAAACTTGGCCAGCTATGCAAATTGATTTACTATTATGACAATGTATAAATGGCGCCCAACGCGGGGCCCCCTAAACCACTCATAATTTTTATGAAAATTTTAGCTAGGCATAGGTATCTGGCTATTGCTATCACAGTGACGGCCAAACTAGGTCAGCTATGCAAATTAATTTTCTATCATGACAATGTATGTTATTAAAGAGAATGGCGCCCAATGTAGAGTTCCCTAAGCAATGTAGAATTTTTATGAAAATCTTTACTATGCATAGAGAAACCAGTTTTCATAGTATGATTCCACATGAGATGCTGTATTCCCACGTGGAATCATAATTCGTATATTTTGTTCTCGGGATAGACTAGCGATGCACAGTGGTTCAGAATCGTTTTTTCCTGGTGCAGAAGCTACAAAGAATTCAAGATCAAATTAAATTTTCGACTTTTTTATTATTTTTCATCAAAATGTGAGCGTTTTTGTGTTTTTATATCTTCCTTAATATTAAAAATTATCATATACAACTTCATAAACATTTCCATATGTGTAAAAAAGCTGTAATTAATACGGGAAACAAGTAAAAAAGTATCAGTCGGCTATGCCGACAGAGATATACCCTCAGCCTGTGTGGATTGAAATACTTTTTTCCCAAAAAAAAAAACTTATGTATTTAGAAGGTTCTCAAAATTTTGGGCGTATGAACCGACAAAAGTATAGATAGGATTAAACCTCAAAAATTTGCCGCGATAACGATAGATAAGTGTGAATGAACGTAGTATTCGGATCAAGCTCTCCAGCCACTACATATGGTGCCATAGGGGTTTTTTACAACTTTCGGGCTGTTTTCTCAAGAAGTATGGACTTGTCCCTAAAAACTTTTACTGTCGCGATTGAGGCAGCGAATGCAAGTTGCTTCAACAAAAACTAAAGTGATTCGGGAGCAGGTCTGAAAGTGAATTTATCCAAAATTTTGTGTGGGAGCTAACCGAAGGAGTGGGCAAATATAGTCCATATTCGAACCTGATTTATATCTGGTAGATATATTATGATGTGTAAAGTATGGACCAAATCGGTCCTTCCCTTCACGAGTTATCGTGCGCACAATTTGTCCGAACATTTTTGAACTTTTGTGGGGGAGGTACCTAAATGAGTGAACCGATATGGCTTATCTTCGAACTTAAACTAAGTTTGGACAAAATATTATCAAGGTCAAATTTTGGATCGAATCGTCAGATCCGTTCGAGAGTTATCTTGCACTCCAACCACTACACACGGTGTCATAGGGGTTTTTGAACCTTTCAGGATATGGTTTTGCCCCTGATGAAACTTGTACCGCCGTATTGGGGCCGTGAATACAAGTTGTTACAACAGAAATCAAAACGATTGGAGAGCAGGTCCCAAACTGAACTTATCCGAAATTTTGTGTGGGAGGTACCCGAAGGAGTGGGCCGATTGAGTCCATGTTGGAACCTCATCTAAGTCTGGTAGACATTTCACGATGTCCCAAGTATGGACCAAATCGGTTACTCCCTTCAAGAGTTATCGTGCACACAAATTTTCCGAACATTTTCGAACTTTTGTATGGGAGGTGCCGGAAGGAGTGGACCGATATAGCCCATCTTCGAACTTAAACTAAGTTTGGGCAAAATATTACGAAAGCCATAATTTGAACCGAATCGGTTCATCCCTTCGAGAGTTATCGTGCGCTCCAGCCAGACAGACAGACGGACGGACATTGCTCAATCGACTCCAAATTGTCTGAAACACATTTCGTCCAAACATACTTCAGTTCTAAAACCATTATTTGGATGAGGCACATTTTGCCCGTATGAAAGTGTATATACCCTCGTTAGCATAAATGCTGTCCGTGTGTCTGTTGAAATCAAGATAGAGCTTTGTAATTTATTACAGGAGTTTCTATTACTCCTAGGATGTTTGGTATTGCAAATGGGCTATATCGGTCCACGTTTTGATATAGCCCCCATAGAACGCTACCACCCGATTTTCGGATTTTTTTTTAGGTTTTAGCTTCATTATCACTCCGGGTGCCACCGTGGTGCAATGGTATGCACACCCGCCTTGCACACATAAGGTCGTGGGTTTGATTCCCCGGTCAGACAACATCAAAACACTTTTCAACGGTGGCAAAATACCCCTCAGTAATGTTGGCGACATTTCCTGAGTATTTCAGCCATGTAAAACTTCTCTACAAAAGTGGTGTCTTAGACACGCCGTCGGACTCGGCAATAAACTGTAGGTCCCATATCATTGAGCTAATATGAATCGGGGTGCACTCATTGATATGAGAGAAGTCTCCCTTGTCCCTTATGGGATGTTTGTGGAACAATTATTATTATATCACTCCGAAATGTCTGAAATTTGGTATTGAGTCTTCGTTGGAGGTATAAAACTTTCGCCCAGAAATTTGTCGATATAGGTCCACGCCTTCATATAGCCCCCATAGAACGGTACCTCCGGATTTTCGGTATTTTGAAGGTTGTGGCCACAATAATGGACCTAAATGGCTGAAATGTGGTATTTAGTCTTCGTTGGGGGTATAAAACTTTCCTCCAGAAATTTGTCGGTACCTCCGGATTTTCGGTATTTTGAAGGTTTTAGCATCGTTATCACATCGAAATGTCTAACATTTTCCATATGAAATTTGTCGGTATATTTCCACGCCTTAATATAGCCCCCATAGAACGGTACACAATAATCCATCGAAATGGCTGAAATTTGGTATTTAGTCTTCTTTGGGGGTACAACAAAAATTTGTCGGTACAGGTCCAAGCCTGCATTTAGCCCCCATAGAACGGTTCCTCCCGATTTTCGTAATTCTGAATGTTGTGACGTCAATATCCCACCGAAAGACTGAAATTTGTTATTTAGTCGTCCATGGGGTTATAAAATATTCCAGAAGAGAATTATCAGTATAGGTCTACGTCTTCCTATATCCCTATAGAATCATACCTCTTAATTTTCGGTATTTTGAAGGTTTCAGCCACATTATCGTAACGAAATGTAGGAAACTTGGTATTTACTCTTCTTTAAGTCTAAAATCTTTCCGCCAGAAATGTGTAGGTATAGAACGATGTTTTGATATAGCTCCCATATAACGGTACCTTCCGAATTTCGGTATTTTGAAGGTTAGCCACATTGTTTTACCGAAATTGATGAAATTTGATAATTAGTCTTCTTCGTAAACGAAAGGAAACGAATTGTTCCATTTTACTTCCATACAACTGGTGGTGTAGGGTATAACAAGTTCGGCCCGGCTGGACTTAACGCCGTTTTTACTTGTTTTAAAGTTGTTTTAGAGACATAGAGACAAAAATTGTGATTTTTTTAAAGAATATTTCCAAAGTGTCGAATTTGTAAGGAATATTTTTAAAGGACCTTAAGATTGGACTTTTGTGAGGTGAGATGTATTCCCTAATCGTCGATTTTTGTAAGAATTTATTGAATGTTTTTTAGAAATATAATTGTGTTTTTATACCCTACACCCCACTTATGTGCGGAGGGTATTATAAGTTGGTTTGGCCAAAAAGCCCATACATATATATACCAAAATGAATGTCTCGACGAGCTGAGTCGATTTGTCTGTGTGTGTCCGTCCGTCCGTCTGTCCATCTAAACCTTGTAATCACGCTATAGCTCGCAATGTTGATCGGATCGTCACCAAATTTTGGGTGTTGATGGGGGTCCCAAAAAAGAGTAAAAGTAAGAAGCCTATTGATTATGGTGATGGTCGGATAATATTTGGGGGTCGCAATAGAAAAGAGAAAAGTGTCCTAATATAAAAATCTCGTATAAAATCTGATGCAATTAAAGTCATAGTATTTGTAGGAAATCTCTGGGATACAACAGGTCATTTTTACTTTTTTGACATTAGTTTTCCAATTTTTGTTACTTGTAGGACGGACTTTCCTTAAATAATTTTAGTTATCATGTGAGTCTAAAATTTGTTCCCACACCTGATAAATTTCCATTAAGTTTCTATTAATATTTCTTTCCATCAACCCTTCCCTCCCAAAATAATCTCCAGTATATAAAGTAAATCATTTCTTTATATTCTTATTGAAAATCTTATGACTATTTTCCAATCAAAACAATAAAGAAAAATCGAAACGAAATGTTATAAATAGAAGTTCTGATAATTTAATTTAAAGACAAATGGATGGAAATTAAGATTTTCAACACTTTCGAATTGCAATTATCACTTTTGTTGAATTAAAATGAAATCTGGAGAATAAAACAACTTGATTCACACACCACACAGTACGGTACGGTACGTGAATATTGAAATATTGAAGAGTGAGGAAGGAGATTATTTCGAAGCACTTCATTTTATTCAGCTGTTGTTCAGTTCAGTTGTGCTTCAACGAAATACTTTTACGCATTTTATGCGATGATGATTCGGTTTGGTTCTTTATGCTTTTACTTTTTTTTCCTTTTTCTGCTGCTTTTGGTTTTTGGATGAATGAACAATGCCGCCAAATACCGTTGAGTGTGCTAAACTTCTTCGTCGCCGCCGCTGATTTGTTTGCTGGCTGTGGTGTTGGTTGCTGTTATATTTCCCATAGTTGTGAAATTTACAATGAAATGCCGGGTTAAAATGGCTTGCTTGCTTTACTTTGTTTTTTTTCGCCTAGCCACCATTCCAAAATGTTTTCTCTTTAACCCGTAGTTCTTTTTTTATTTTTCAATATTGAAATTTATGAATGATTTTTCATTACACTAATTGAATATGTCTGTCCACATGAAAATAGAGAAAATTATTATTGAATCATTCACACATTTTAGCAATGCGATAAAAAAGCGATGTTAAACTATCAGGGTCAGCTTATTCACACTTGTATTGAGAAGTATGTGAAAGATGGTTATAGTAGGAAGGGTGCGGATTAAGTGATACCCTACTCACGTGTATGTATATTATGAGCAAACGATATATAAAGGAATTGTGCAAATTAAGGATCTTTGAAGGACTTTCAGAAAAAAAATCATGGATTTTTAAGAATATTTTTGATGAACAAGTGTCCATATCTAAGACAAGTGCTTCAGAATAGCTGAGACGAAAGTCTCAGTAATGCTGAGACAAAAGTCTCAGTAATGCTGAGACAAAAGTCTCAGTAATGCTGAGACAAAGGTCTCAATAATGCTGAGACAAAAGTCTCAGTAATGCTGAGACAAAAGTCTCAGTACTGCTGAGACAAAAGTCTCAGAAATGCTGAAACAAAAGTCTCAGTAATGCTGAGACAAAAGTCTCAGTAATGCTGAGACAAAAGTCTCAGTAATGCTGAGACAAAAATCTCAGTAATGCTGAGACAAAAATCTCAGTAATGCTGAGACAAAAGTCTCAGTAATGCTGATACAAAAGTCTCAGTAATGGTGAGACAAAACTCTAAGTAATGCTGAGACAAAAGTTACAGTAATGCTAAGACAAAAGTCTCAGTAATGCTGAGATAAAAGTCTCTGTAACGCCAAAACAAAAGTCTCAGTAATGCTGAGACAAAAGTCTCAGTAATGCTGAGACAAAAGTCTCAGTAATGATAAGAGAAAAGTCACAGTAATGCTGAGACAAACGTCTCAGTAATGCTGAGAGAAAAGTCTCAGCAATGCTGAGAGAAAAGTCTCAATATAGCTGAGAGAAAAGTCCTAGTGTTGCAAGAGAAAAAGAGTCTCTCAGTATAGCTGAAACAAAAGTCCTAGTATACAGAGGCAACAGTCTCAGTATAGCTGAGGCACACAGTAATACTGAGACAAACGTCTCAGAAATGCTGAGAGAAAAGTCTCAGCAATGCTGAGAGAAAAGTCTCAATATAGCTGAGAGAAAAGTCCTAGTGTTGCAAGAGAAAAGAGTCTCTTAGTGCAGCTGAGACGAGAGTCTCAGTGTTGCTGGGACAAGAGTCTTCGTGTTGCTGAGACAAGAGTCTCAGCTTTGTGAGACAAGAGTCTTCGTGTTGCTGAGACAAGAGTCTCAGTGTCGCTGAGACAAGAGTCTCTGTAACGCCAAGACAAAAGTCTCAGTAATGCTGAGAAAAAAGTCTCAGTAATGCTGAGAGAAAAGTCTCAGTAATGCTGAGAGAAAAGTCTCAACAATGCTGAGAGAAAAGTCTCAATATAGCTGAGAGAAAAGTCCTAGTGTTGCAAGAGAAAAGAGTCTCTCAGTGTAGCTGAGACGAGAGTCTCATCTTTGTGAGACAAGAGTCTCAGCTTTGTGAGACAAGAGTATTCGTGTTGCTGAGACAAGAGTCTCAGTGTCGCTGAGACAAGAGTCTCTGTATTGCTGAGACAAGAGTCTCAGTGTTGCTGAGACAAGGGTCTCAGTAATGCTGAGACAAAAGTCTCAGTAATGCTGAGACAAAAGTCTCAGTAACGCTTAGACAAAACTCTCAGTAATGCTGAGACAAGCGTCTCAGTAATGCTAAGACAAAAGTCCCAGTAATGCTGAGACAAAAGTCTCATTATAGCTGAGAAAAAAGTCACAGAATAGCAGAGACTAAGTCTCAGTAATGCTGAGACAAAGGTCTCAGTAATGCTGAAATAGAAGTCTCAGTAATGCTGAGATAAATGTCTCAGTATAGCAGAGACAAAAGTCTCAGTATAGCAGAGACAAAAGTCTCAATATAGCTGAGACAAAAGTCTCAGTAATGCTGAGACAAAATTCTCAGTATAGCTGAGACAAGTCTCAGTATAGCTGAGACAAGTCTCAGTATAGCTGAGACAAGTCTCAGTATAGCTGAGACAAGTCTCAGTATAGCTGAGACAAGTCTCAGTATAGCTGAGACAAGTCTCAGTATAGCTGAGACAAGTCTCAGTATAGCTGAGACAAAAGTCTCAGTATAGCTGAGACAAAAGTCTCAGTATAGCTGAGACAAAAGTCTCAGTATAGCTGAGACAAAAGTCTCAGTATAGCTGAGACAAAAGTCTCAGTATAGCTGAGACAAAAGTCTCAGTATAGCTGAGACAAAAGTCTCAGTATAGCTGAGACAAAAGTCTCAGTAACGCTGAGACAAAAGTCTCTCTAGTGCAGAGACAAAAGTCTCAGTAATGCTGCGACAAAGTCTCAGTAATGCTTAGACAAAAGTCTCAGTAATGCTGAGACAAAAGTTTCAATATAGCTGAGATAAAAGTCTCAGTAATGCTGCGACAAAGTCTTAGTAATGCTGCGACAAAGTCTCAGTAATGCTTAGACAAAAGTCTCAATAATGCTGAGTCAAAAGTCTCAGTAATGCTCAGACAAAAGTCTCAGTAAAGCTGAGACAAAAGTCTCAATAATGCTGAGACAAAAGTCTCAGTAACGCGGAGACAAAAGTCTCAGTAATGCAGAGACAAAAGTCTCTGTATAGATGAGACAAAAGTCTCAATAATGCTGAGTCAAAAATCTCAGTAATGCAGAGACAAAAGTCTCAGTAATGCTAAAAACAAAAGTCTCAGTAATGCTGCGACAAAAGTCTCAATAATGCTGAGACAAAAGCCTCAGTAATGCTGAGACAAAAGTCTCAGTAATGTTGAGACAGTCTCAGTAAAGCTGAGAAAAAAGTCTCAGTAATGCTGAGACAAAAGTCTCAGTAATGCTGAGACAAAAGTCTCAGTAATGCTGAGACAAAAGTCTCAGTAATGCTGAGACATAAGTCTCAGTAATGCTGAGACATAAGTCTCAGTAATGCTGAGACATAAGTCTCAGTAATGCTGAGACAAAAGTCTCAGTAAATCAGAGACAAAAGTCTCAGTAATGCAGAGACAAAAGTCTCAGTAATGCTGAGAAAAAAGTCTCAGTAATGCTGAGACATAAGTCTCAGTAATGCTGAGACAAAAGTCGCAGTAATGCTGAGAAAAAAGTCTAAGTAATACTGAGACAAAAGTCTTAGTATAGCTGAGACAAAAGTCGCAGTAATGCTGAGACAAAGTCGCAACAATTACTAAGACAAAAGTCTCAGTGTTGTTGAGACAAGAGTCTCAGTTTGCTTAGACACTAGTCTGACAAGTGGCTGAGACAAAAGTCTCAGTATAGCTGGGACAAAAATCTTAGTATAGCTGAGACAAAAGTCTCAGTAATGCTGAGACAAAAGTCTCAGTAATGCTGAGACAAAAGTCTCAGTAATGATGAGACGAAAGACTCAATAATGCTGTGACAAAAGTCTCAGTAATGCTGAGACAAAAGTCTCAGTAATGCTGAGACAAAAGTCTCAGTAATGCTGAGACAAAAGTCTCAGTAATGCTGAGACAAAAGTCTCAGTAATGCTGAGACAAAAGTCTCAGTCATGCTGGGACAAAAGTCTCAGTAACGCTGAGACAAAGTCTCAGTAATGGTGAGACAAAGTCTTAGGGGAAAGCCGAAGTAGAAACCCAACTGAGACTACTTATCTGAATTTTAATTGAATGTTTCATATCAATTATTACATTTTTTCTGTAAATTAGAATTAATGGTTTATTTAACTTTTTTGTTGGAACTCCATTTAGTTTTGTTTGCCAAAGCTCATTTTGCAATTATCCTTTTGTTGATACATTATTGTTGCGTAGTACTTTTGCAATTATCCTTTTTTGATTTTATTACTTTCTCTTTATCTCTTGGCCAGCCATTTATCACCCAAGGGAACCGAACACAAAATTAGCCAAAACGCAATAAATCTAATGGATCAAAAGACTATCTTGCTGCGACAAAAAGGACTAAATAAGGATTCAAACTGAGTATAAATTACAGTTTGCAGACAATTTAATAGATGTGATTGTTGTGAAAAGCCACAATACAATGGGCAACAATCATCATCATCATCCTGCTGAATTTTATTATCCAAACGACGAGACAAAGGGTGTAGCTTACCATGCAATCGTTCATAAAAGTCCTGTAGAGAGAGTGTTTTTCTTTTCTTTTTTTCTCCTCCTTTGAATAAAAAGTAAATAAATTTGATTAGAGTGGAATACATTGAAAGAGACCCATGCCAGGAGTGAGTTCTCCCATTGTGTCACAAGACATTAAGTCGCAAGTCAAATTACTGCCAAAAAAGAATGAAAAATGACCAGAAACACTAAAAACTCATGATTTTTATGGCTGAAAACAACATTATTTTACGTTTCGTTGGAACACCAACCAGAGCTTGGAGAGAACAATAAATCACAGAAAAAGTTTTACTTTAAGGACTAAATCCAAGCAAGCGTCTGTCCAGCCTGATTGTGTGCTGTTAAGCATTCCGTGTTGCAAGGAATTTGAAAATAATTTCTTTTTTATTTTGTAGTATTATTCCTTAATTTAATGCATTTGCCGCCTTTTAGGTCCTTTGTTTTACCGTTATGAACTACAGACATGCTAATGAGTTTCATGAAAGAAAACGCAACGCAATTTCATTTGCATAGACTTCAAGATAAGAGCCGGCAAACGTCCACACATTTCATTTGTTAGGAATCTAAAAAGCAAAGTATGTCAGGCATTTCATTCTTGGTGTCTGGGAAGGAAATCACTTAACCCTTTCATTAAAAATTGCGGTGTTTTTATGCGAGGTTTTGGGATTCTTTCGTTTGAAGAAACTTCGTTACCAGGTCCTGATTTTTAAAAAGGCATCTATTTTCTTTGGATCTGAATATATTTTTCTCTTCCCTTTGACCTTTCTTAAATGGACAAAACAGATCCCATACCCAGCACAATGCAACTGAACTTTCATCCCGGACTCCAAGGGTTAAAAAACCCTAACCCAAATGCCTTTGGCCTGTACTAATTCATTAACTTCAATAAAAATTACGAGCCCCAAGAATTCTTGGGAAGTAAAAACGAACGAACGGCAATCGTGTTAATTTTGTAAAATTAGTTTTAGCATTTCTTAATAACTGGCAGACAGAAGAAGAAGAAGCAGACAGTCGTTTGTAAGTGGCATTGCTGCTAGTTGAGTTTTAGCACATGTCTGCTGCTTGGCGGTTTTGCCTTAAGGTTCCGCATTTTTTCTACAGAAATACGATATTCCTTATCAAAAAAACATTTAAAAATGCAATAAAAACTGGCCACACAGGTGGGATACTTTTTTCCTATGCTATGAGGAGCAAAAAGGACAGGAGCGCTCCTCTCACATGCATCATTATTAGGACAAGCAACAATGTTCAGCTCTTCTCTACCACTCCCTGTCTCTCTCTGCCTTGTCTTTCTGTTGCCGTTTGAAGTCAACATATGGATGGTAACAGCCGTCATCACTTTAATTTTTATAACCAGTTCATCATTCACAACAAGGACATCAATTCATTTGGAGGGACGAAGAAACTCACACACTCTTGCAGCACTGGGACATTCCACAGCAAGGGTAAATAACAAGTCCGCACAAGCAAAAAAAACGAAAATTAAAGATCACCAAACAGACGATCTTTATGGGTAGGTGGAGAAAAAAATTCTCAAAATATTTTGACCATAAGTTGTAATAGTTTTTTCCCACTTTATGGCCGCTTCAATGACATATGGGCACGCGGCCACTTAAATTATTGTTTCTGTTGTTGTTACTTTGGCTGTAGGAAGAAAGAAAAAATACTTCCCCTTTTCTTGTCTCTTCTTCTGTCACTGCTCTATATTCCTTTTTTACTTCCACTTGTCATAGAGCGAAGGAAGAAGCCCCTTAAATACTTCTGCTTCTTCTGCTTGCCAAGGTTGTAGACAAAAGATCTTGCTGATAAAATATTTGCTAGATGTCATGGGCAGAGTTGCCATTGAGTGGAGATGTTCCAAGTTTTTTTTTTATTATTATTTTTACATTTAAAGAGGGATCTACTATTTTGGAACTATTTTTTTTATAATTTGTAAACGTTTTTTAGGGAAAATTCCTGATAATAAGATTCCTGAATACAACAATACTTCTTCGCAACTTTACCCTAGCCGAAACTTTTATGTTATCCTTGCCATATTGTCTTACATTTTAACGCACTTAACAATCATTAACCGCGAAACATAGCATCGGAATGTTTTGTACACTCTATCTTCCCCTATCCTCAAACACACTCTATTCATTGAAAAGAAAACAATTGTTTGTCTGTTGAAAATAACCTTTCATTCTATCAACTATCGGTCTGCATAGTCTAACATTGTCTAACTTCATCTGAATGGCTTGCTGGACGTATGCTGGTGCAGAATTTACAATTTCCAGTTATATATTACATGGAATTATCAGCATCTACTATTAATACACTGGGTTATGCAGGACAAACAAATTAAATCACAGAGACTCGTGTCCCAGCACTACTGAAACTCTTGCCTCAACAAAACTGAGACTTTTGTTTCAGCAACATTGATGCACCTATCAAAGCAACATTGTACTCAGCAATACTGAGCATCTTGTCTCAAAAACACTGAGACTCTTGTCTCAGCACCACTATGACTAGTCCAGAGATGAACAAGAAGAGCGCACGCCTTTAATTAAAATCACGATTCTGCATACAAATGCTCTCACCGTGTTCACCTCTGCTCTAGTCTCAGCAACACTGAGACTCTTGTCGAGGCATTACTCTTGTATCAGCATTACTGAGACTCTTGTATCAGTATTAACGAGACTCTTGTCTCAACAACACTGAGGCTCTTGTCTATGCATTACTGAGACTCTCATTCATTGGTGCTCATAAAAGTTGGTGTATTAGTAGTGGTCATATACTCTTTCCATTGCTAAACAATGACATCTCAAAAATAAAGAGAGAATACGTTTGGTTTGTTTACACTTTTAAGTATGAGGGCGAGCACCACTGCTCTCATTACTGAGACTCTTGTCTCAGCATCACTGAGTCTTTTGTCTCAGCATTACTGAGACTTTTGTCTAAGCTATACTGAGAGAGACTTTTTTCTCAGCTATAATGGGACATTCGTCTCAGCTTTACTGAGACTTTTGCCTCAGCTATACTGAGACTTTTGCATAAGGTATACATAGACTTTTGCTTCAGTTATACTGAGACTTTTGTCTCAGCTATACTGAGACTTTTGTTTCAGCTATACTCAGACTTTTGTCTTAGCTATACTGAGACTTTTGTCTCAGCATTACTGAGACTTTTCTCTCAGCATTACAAAGACTTTTATCTCAGCATTAGACTTTTACTGAGACTGAGACTTTTATCTAAGCATTACTGAGACTATTGTCTCAGCATTACTGAGACTTTTCTCCAAGCAGTGCTGAGACTTGTCTCTCGGCATAAATGAGACTCTTCTCTTAGCATTACTGAGACTTTTCTCTCAGATAAGCCACAGTTATACTGATACTTTTGCCTCAGATATATTGAGACTTTCGTTTTAGCTATACTAAGACTTTTCTCTCAGCATTACTGAGACTTTTGTCTCAGCATTACAGAGACTTTTGTCTCAGCAGCACTGAGACTTTTGCATCAGCATTACTGAGACTTTTGTCTCAGCATTACTGAGACTTTTGTCTCAGCAGTACTGAGACTTTTGCATCAGCATTACTGAGACTTTTGTCTCAGCATTACTGAGACTTTTGCATCAGCATTACTGAGACTTTTGTCTCAGCATTACTGAAACTTTTGTCTCAGCATTACTGAGACTCTTGTACCAGCATTAATGAGACTATTATCTCAGCGTTACTGAGGCTTCTGTCTCAGCATTAGTGAGACTTTTGTCCCAGCATTACTCAGACTTTTGTCTCAGCATTACTGTGACTCTTGTATCAGCATTAATGAGACTCTTGTCGCAGCATTGCTGAGACTCTTGTCGCAGCATTGCTGAGACTCTTGTCTCAGCATTAATGAGACTCTTGTGCCAGCACTACTTAGACTATTGTCTCAGCATTACTGAGACTTTTCTATCAATGTTACTGAGACTTTTCTCTTAGCACTACAGAGACTTTTCTCTCAGCAGCACGGAGACTTTTGCCTCAGCATTACTGAGACTCTACCCTTAGCAGTACTGAGACTTTTGCCTCAGCATTACTGAGACTTTTGTCTCAGCATTACTGAGACATTTCTCTCATCATTACTGAGACTTTTGTCTCAGCATTAATGAGACTTTCGTCTCAGCATTAATGAGACTTTTGTTCAGCATTACTGAGACTTCTGTCTCAGCATTACTGAAACTTCTGTCTCAGCATTACTGAGACTTCAGTCTCAGCATTACTGAGACTTTTGTCTGAGCATTACTGAGACTCTGCCCTTAGCAGTACTGAGACATTTCTCTCATCATTACTGAGACTTTTGTCTCAGCATTACTGAGACATTTCTCTCATCATTACTGAGACTTTTGTCTCAGCATTAATGAGACTTTTGTCTCAGCATTAATGAGACTTTGGTTCAGCATTACTGAGACTTTGGTTCAGCATTACTGAGACTTTCGTTCAGCATTACTGAAACTTTTGTCTCAGTTATACTGAGAGTTTTGTCTCATTTTCACTGAGAGTAATGTCTCATCATTCCTGTGGCTCTTGTTTCAGTTTTTCTTTTTGCATTACTGAGACTTTTCTCCTAGCATTACTGAGACTTTTGTCTCAGATATACTGGGATTTTTGTCTCAGCTATACTGACACTTTTGTCTGAGCTATACTGAGACTTTTGCCTCAGCATTACTGAAACTTTTGTCTCGGCATTACTGAGACTTTTGTCTCGGCATTACTGAGACTTTTATCTTAGCATTACTGAGACTTTTGTCTCAGAGTAGACACAGATATACTGAGACTTTTGCCTCAGATGTATTGAGACTTTCGTCTCAGCTATACTAAGACTTTTGTTTCAGCATTACTGAGACTTTTCTCTTCGCATTACAGAGACTTTTGTCTCAGCATTACTGAAACTTTTGTCTCAGCATTACTGAGACTTTTCTCTCGGCATTACTGAGACTTTTCTCTTAGCATTACTGAGACTTTTTTCTCAGCATTACTGAGACCTTTTTCTCAGCATTACTGAGACTTTTATCTCAGCGTTACTGAGACTTTTGTCTCAGCATTAATAAAACTTTTGTCTCAGCGTTACTGAGACTTTTCTCTCAGCATTACTGAGACTTTTATCTTAGCATTACTGAGGCGTTTGTCGCAGAATTACTGATACTTTTGTCTCAGCATTACTAAGACTTTTGTCTCAGCATTACTGAGACTTTTATCTCAGCATTACTGAGACTTGTGTATCAGCATTACTGAGACTTTTGTCTAATTTTTACTGAGAGTATTGTCTCATCATTCCTGTGGCTCTTGTTTCAGTTATACTGAGTTTTTTGCCTAAGCAAGACTTACCACTGCTTTCTCAGGAATAGTGATATTATTGTCAACAATACTATTCTCTCAACAGCTCAGTGTTACTGAAGTTCAAGTTTCAGCTATATTGAAGCTGTACTGAGAATTTGCCTCTGTTTTTAATTTTTTAACTATGATTATATCCTCTAAACCACTGTCTCCAATGACACTTGGAACATATGCGAGATAAATGTTTTGCGCCAACTCTCGCACTGCATTCTTGGGATCACTTGTTGTGTGACCACAACTCTAAGGAAGTGCAACGCAACAGTAGAAGAAACCTTTTGGGTTCTTCCACAGCAACAAAACAACACGAGTATTACGAGTATTGTTGTTGTTTGCTGCTGGTTGTCATTCGTTTCATTACATATCGTCGTCGTTGTTGCTGCTGCTCCGCACATATTTTCATTTTTCTGATTCTTGGAAAATTTTGTGAAAAACAACTTAACAACAAATGCAGCAACAACAACAACCACATTAACTGAATGTTGTGTGATGATCATGAAACAAAACAAAAAACAACAACAAAACAGAAAACTAAATACAAATCTTCAGTTGTTTTAGTTTCAATTTAAAGTGAGTTAACCGCCAGGCCAGTGAGTGAGTGAATGGTGGCAATGATGATGGCTGGTGGTGGTGAGGTGATATGCCCTATGATGGTTGGTTGTGTGGCAAGTCAGTCTCGCTGCTGCTGCCGTTTGCTGTTGCATTCCAAATGCCTTTTTTCATTCATTCTTTTGCCCGGCTAGCTGGCTGTTTGGTTGGTGAAGAAGAATCTTTTGCAACAAATAATTTTATTTTTATTTATTTTTTTATTTTATAAACCTTGTCCATGTAGGTGAATGAGGAGAGTGATGGCTGTGTGCGTGCATGTTTTAGTTTTTATTATTATTATTTGTTGATGTTGTTCTCCTTGTTGTTGCTGTTGTTCTTCTTGTTGTTGTTGCCTTCACATTAACTTGTTCTAATGGTGGAATGTTGTGTTGCATTAGTTTCGTTTTTTTTATCAAAATGAAAATGTTTTCTGTGGCATTTGTGGATTTGTGATTTACAACAAGGGAGTAACAGAACGAAATTCACAGGTAGCCATTACCGCCTAAAAAACATTTACCTTTTTGATTTTGATACGTTTTTGGTGGGTGTTGGAAAAACAAAGGAATGCCAAAAATTGTAAGTGGGGGTGGTTGGTTTGGAAAGAACAACAAATTGATTTCGTCGGTGGTCGGTCGCTTGGGTGGTTAATCGGAGAAGGAAGGTCTAGCACTGATCTGAAGTGCATAGTAAAAAATTTAATATTGGTAATAAAACTATGTTTTTATTAAATTACAAGAAAAATTGATAATTTTATTGTTTCATTCCACTTCATATCAATTCCCAGCTAGTTATTTTTCAAGGTGTAGAGCGAGCACAGCAGGTTCCATATCTTATTTCAAAAATTATAAAATTTTACAAATATGAAGCTCTTGTAGTCTCATTTAATTAGTTTCAAATTTTTATTGCCTGTTTCATTGTGGAAACTCGTGTACCTACCACAATCGCCTTCATGGGTGGTGATGGGCCAACCACTTGATGATATTGAACTCATGAAAAGCATCTTCTTTTGTTACATGGTGATGAAGGTTTAAGTGTTGCTTTTTTATATTTTTGTATGGCGAGCAATCAAGAGGGCATTCGGGAACTATTTTAAAACTTTAAAATCAAATCGCTGAAGTTTGTGATATGTTTACTGAAAAAATACCACTATCAGATTGCACACTCCCACGATTTAATAGTACGATAAAACTATAAACCTATACTTGCCACCTTTGTCTCAGCTATACTGAGACTTGTCTCAGCTATACTGAGACTTGTGTTTTAGCTATTTCGAGAATTTTGTCTCAGCTATTCCGAGACATTTGTCTCAACTATACTGAGACTTTTGTCTCAGCTATACGGAGACGTGTCTCAACTATACTGAGACTTTTGTCTCAGCTATACGGAGACGTGTCTCAGCTATACGGAGACGTGTCTCAGCTATACTGAGACTTGTCTCAACTATACTGAGATTTGTCTCAACTATACTGAGACTTGTCTGAGCTATACTGAGACTTTTGTCTCAGCTATACTGAGACTTGTCTGAGCTATACTGAGACTTGTCTCAGCTTTACTGAGACTTGTCTCACCTATACTGAGACTTTTCTCAGCTATACGGAGACGTGTCTCAGCTATACTGAGACTTTTGTCTCAGCTATACTGAGACTTTTGTCTCAGCTATACTGAGACTTTTGTCTCAGCTATACTGAGACTTTTGTCTCAGCTATACTGAGACTTTTGTCTCAGCTATACTGAGATTTTTGTCTCAGCTATACTGAGACTTTTGTCTCAACTATACTGAGACTTTTGTCTCAGCTATACTGAGACTTTTGTCTCAGCTATACTGAGACTTTTGTCTCAGCTATACTGAGACTTTTGTCTCAGCTATACAGAGACTTTTGTCTCAGCTATACTGAGACTTTTGTCTCAGCTATACTGAGACTTTTGTCTCAGCTATACTGAGACTTGTCTCAGCTATACTGAGACTTGTCTCAGCTATATTGAGACTTGTCTCAGCTATACTGATTACTGAGACTTTTGTCTCAGCTATACTGAGACTTTTATCTCAGCTATGCTGAGACTTTTGTCTCAGCTATACTGAGACTTTTGTCACAGAATTACTGAGATTTTTGTCTCAGCAACACTGAGACTTTTGTCTCAGCAACACTGAGACCTTTGTCTCAGCAACACTGAGACCTTTGTCTCAGCAACACTGAAACCTTTGACTCAGCATTACTGAGACTTTTTTCTCTGCATCACTGAGACTTTAACTCAACATTACTGAGACTTTGACTCAACATTACTGAGACTTTTGTTACAGAATTACTGAGACTTTTGTCTCAGAATTACTGAGACTTTTGTCTCAGAATTACTGAGACTTTTGTCTCAGCATTACTGAGACTTTTGTCTCAGCAACACTGTGGCCTTTGTCCCAACAACACTGAGACCTTTGACTCAGCATACACTGAGACTTTTGTCACAGAATTACTGAGACTTTTGTCTCAGCATTACTGAGACTTTTGTCTCAGAATTACTGAGACTTTTGTCGCAGCTATACTGAGACTTTTGTCTCATCATTACTGAAACTTTTGCCTCAGCTATACTGAGACTTTTGAATCAGCATTACTGAGATTTTTGTCTCAGCATTACTGAAACTTCTGTCTCAGCATTACTGAGACTTTTGCCTCAGCTATACTGAGACTTTTGTATCAACATTACTGAGATTTTTGTCTCAGCATTACTGAGACTTCTGACTCAGTATTACTGAGACTTTTGTCTCAGCATTACTGATACTTTTGTCTCAGCTATTACGAGACATTTGTCTCAGCTCTACTGACACTTTTTTCTCAGCAATATTGAGACTTTTATCTCAGCAATACTGAGACTTTTGTCTCAGCTATTCCGAGACATTTGTCTCAACTATACTGAGACTTTGGTCCCAGCAATATTGAAACTCTTATCTCAGCAATGCTGCGACTTTTGTCTCAGCTATACTGAGACATTCGTCTCAGCTATACTGAGACTCTTATCTCAGCAATACTGAGACTTTTGTCTCAGCTATACTGAGATTTTTCTTTCAAATAATGCTCTGGTTTTTTCATCATCCCTGCACATTGCTTTCTATATGACTGTTAAAAATTTCCTATATGCATTCTCATTCCAATCTCTGTATTGGAATTTTCCAACTCTCTTTGATTTCCCGGCAAAATAACATATGGGGGGAGCTCTTAAAGTACTTGTGAAAATAATTATTATAGTTTTTAGTGGAAATCACGAAACACATGTTGTCATTCTCTCATTAGGCTCTCTTTCCCTTTTTTCACAATAATATTTGATCATTAAAACTCCTACGTTAAACTAAGGGGTGGCTTCCATCCTTCTCTTTTGGTTAGGATCTTACTCCGACCATTACCAACTACCTAGCACAAAAAACATCACTTCCACTTAAATGAAATAGGGCGTGAAGTATTGAAAATTTGTAACTACTTGTTTCAGAATGGACGGAGGGACGGACGGACAATGAATTGGACGGTTTATGGCGGTGCATAAAGCGGACAAGTGGTCAATTTGACAAAGGCTAGACGACATACATCATTGCTGATGGAACACAGCGTACGAACAATGGGCAACATATGTTCCGTTCCCTTGGGTTTTTTTTCTCTCTACAACACGTTTTTCTTCAGATAGGGAAATTAACACAAATGCAGTTAGTCGTCTACCTACAGGTGGTGTTGGTGGTGTGAAGTTGAAAACTCCTCTCGTTTTTGCTGGTGCTGCTGCTGTTTTTGAATTCCCTTACATTGAGTGTGTAAATAGCCACCAATTTCATCAATCCTGCTGATGCATTGATGAGCTGCGCTGCTGCAAGGGCGCGCGCATTGGGAAAAGAAATCTTGTTAATCTATTTCTTGTTAAAACTATGACGAAATCCATTAAGAGGAAGGAAACAAGAGGTAACAAGAAAATGGTTCCGATTTTTACACATAATCCCAAATTTACAATTTTTCACCTTCATCTAACAAATGACACCTGAGAGAGAAACTTGTTTCCTTCCTCTTTTAAAGAAAAAAAAAACGACAAAGAAGAAAAACAAATCCACACAATTTTGGGATATGTTCAAGGGATAAATGGGACAGACAAACGGATAGACAGAGCGACAGACACAGATATGGATATAAGACCAAAAACAAATATCATCATTATGAAAATGAAACAACTAATGCTGATGAATAGGTAGGCAAACCTCAGCTACTTATCTGCTCATTTGTGGATGTGAAAGACACCAGCAAAGGAAAGAAATTAACATTTCCGTAAATGAAAACAACAACACAAGCCCTAAAATCACAATGAAAGAAACTTGTTTTCTTAATCTCCCTTCTTCACTCAGTGTTACAACAAACCTTCACATGACGATCATCAGTGCCGCTCCTCTAGAGACTTCTTGATGTTACCATAAACCTTTCGCTCCCGCATATAAAAGAAAATAGTCATTGACAACAACACAACAATAATAAGCTACATACATATTTGTATGTCTGGAGTTTGTTGGAAAAATCCTGATTAAGTGAATTATTTTGTCCAGACATGTATGCTGACAAAAACTTAGATGAATGGATTTATGAGGCTGTTTGGAACACTAGATTCACTGTCAAGAAGTTTTTACAACGGAAATATTTTTTATAGGTAAGTATCAGAAATTTTGAAGACAATGTTTTCTCTATAGAAGGTGTTACCTGAAATCGGATTTTTCCAAAAAAAATAAAAGGGATAGGCTCCTGTAGACTAAATTTTATAGAACAAAATTGTCTATTCCAAAATACTAATTTTTTTCTTGCATGAGTTTTCCCAGCAGTATATTCCTATTTCAAATATCAAATTCCTTTCCCAAATTGCTTGTTGTTGCTCTTGCAATCGAAAATGTTCGTCAGACAAGTTGGTTACCTTCCCTACTCCGCCCTCCTCTACTCTTGTTATTGTTATTAGATTCGCTCGGTTGCATTTAGTACCTGTTAGAAAATATTCATTACCAACTTGTTAAGGTCTGTCAATAAATTTGTAAGAAAATTACCAACTATAGTTGCTGTAACAACAACAATGTTGTGAATGACGAAGGAGGAAAACAGCAGCTGGGCTCTTTGTTTAAAACCCAAAATGATAAGACGAAGCCGTTGTAAGTAAGCGGCGAGGGAGAGAGTATAACAAGTATTATTGGCTAATTGCAATTTAATGAACGTCGTCGTTCTTCGTCTCTCCTTTCTAATTTGTTATTCCAAGAAGAGGATATTTTTTTTAAAAGAGTAGATCTTTTTTCAGCGGGATTTTGGGTAAATGTTTCTTGGGAAGCGTTATTCTACAATCGCTACACATGTGGCGCTCAATGCTGTTTTCCATTAAAAACTTTTTCCACCAATTCAATAATTTAAAACCAATTTTATTTTTACTCAATGATATGGCCGCTGGTCCTTTTACCCTTGATTCCGTAAGGTGTGCCGCACATAACTGTTGATCTTATAGAGAAACCGAACTTTCTTTCAATGAAATATTGCGAATTAAAATGAAATAATTAGTTTTCTTTTTGTTACGAAAGTATCAATGTCCGCAGTTTATGGGAACCACTGGTAATTCGGTCAGAAAATGTAGCTAAAAGCCTCAAAATACCTTAAATCGGGAGGTACCGTTATATGGGACCTATACCAAAACGTGGACCTATCTTAAACATGTTTGGTGCAGAAGTTTTTTGATCTCTTGAAACTTCAAGTGTCAATTTGGGAGGAAAATGTAGCTAAAATCCTCAAAATCTAAAATCAAAGTCATTTCCCTTCCTATTTTCGTTGCCGTTAAAAAATTACCCGTCTTCTTCACCTATTACCGCCGTACTTTTCTGATCCAAGGAAAAGCTGATTGGCAAGGGTTCAGAGAATTTACCAACAACCGCTTCAAGAGCTGTCCACTCACTCAGATCCTTGGGTAGCTTAGAGAATTTTCCGGAACATCATCACAGCTGCAGCCGTCGAATACCCGAAATTAGACCAAATTTTGCAGCCGAGACGACGGTACTAGCCCAAGAGTGTGATGAGCTTCGTCGTACGAACTCTGAAGACCCAGGAGATAGAGAACATACTTTTGAAGTCCAGCGGATAGTAGTCGACCAAAAGCGGAAAAAGTAGCTAGACCAGCTGATGCTATGTAATATTGGTGCAGGTTTAAGTGAATTGTGGGTAACGGTTAAATTACTCTCGAGTCCGGGGTAGGACGATGGAAGAAGGAGAACTTCTTGATATAAAGAGAGAGGGGACCAAAGGTACAAACGAGAACCTCTAAATCAAGGAGCCTATCAGACATTTACACTTATGCAGTAACGCAGGGAGGCAGTCCAAATATACAGTGTGAATACCGTACTCGGACACCCCTCCATCTATGGTAACAGAAGAACGACAGCGGCGAAGGCAAACACGAGTGATTTTAGCCCAGTTACGTTTCGGACAATGCAGCCGCCTCAATTCGTATTGGCCGGATTGATGACACGAAAATTGAACCTGTGCATCAGCCCAACACAACAAGATGTCGTTACAGCAGTAATTGCTTGGGCGGTGAGTATCCCCAGACACCTCAGAAAAGATCTTCATGATTTTTAGAGAAGTACAAGCAAAAACCTCTAGATTAACGAGCTTAGTAGGCAGGCCTGAATAGCATTCAATCTGATGCAGTTTCGCTTGCAGTACAAAGGTACAGTGTGAATGCCGTAGTCTGAAGCCGCACCAGAAGAACGACAACAGTAAAGGCAAACACTAATGTTTTTAGCCAAGCTAAGTTCCGAACAATACAACTGCCTCAATTCGTATTGGAATTGATGGCACGTCGACATGCCACACATGTGGATTGGGACCGCAAGACACGCTACCCTTGTTTAACTGCCCAGGTAAATCCCACTCACCTATTTCCTGATTTTTTGTGGACGCTGGCAGTCCAGGTTGCAGAGAATGTTTTAATCTGGACACAGAGGAACCGGAACCAGACAACTACAAAAGATATACGAAATAACATATTTCCGTTACTACAACAACAACAACAACTTAGCAATGAGTAATATAAGTGGTCTTGCCTTACAAACTTTTAAAGAAATAACCCATTGTTTTTATACCCTCAGCCTTTAGGCCAGCCAAGAGAGATATAAAGGGTGCTTCTAAAGATCGTTTCCGAAAGAAAGGGTGCTTCTTTCTACAGACACTTTCCGAAAGGATGGGTGCTTCTAAAGATACTTCCCGAAATAAAGGTTGTTTCTAAAGACCCTTTCCGAAAGAAAGGGTGCTTCTAAAGACCCTTTCTGAAATAAAGGATGCTTCTCAAGACCTTTTTCGAAAGAAAATGTACTTCTAAGACCCTTTCCGAAATAAAGGGTGCTCCTAAAGACGCTTTCCGAAACAAAAGATGCTCCTAAAGACCCTTTCTGAAAGAAAGGGTGCTTCTAAAGACCCTTTCCGAAATAAAGGGTGCTTCTCAAGGCCCTTTCCGAAGGAAACTGTGCTTCTAAGACCCTTTCCGAAATAGAGGGTGCTTCTAAAGACCCTTTCCGAAATAAAGGGTGCTCCTAAAGACCCTTTCTGAAAGAAAGAGTGCTTCTAAAGACCCTTTCCGAAATAAAGGTTGCTCCTAAAGACCCTTTCTGAAAGAAAGAGTGCTTCTAAAGACCCATTCCGAAAAAGGGCGCTTTTAAATACCCTTTCTGAAAGAAAGTGTGCTTCTAAATACCCTCTCCGAAAGAAAGGGTGCTTCTAACGACCATTGCTAAAAGAAAGGGTGCTTCTAAAGACCCTTGCTAAAAGAAAGGGTGCTTCTAAAGACCCTTGCTAAAAGAAAGGGTGCTTCTAAAGACCCTTGCTAAAAGGAAGGTTGCTTTTAAATACCCTTTCTGAAAGAAAGTGTGCTTCTAAATACCCTCACCGAAAGAAAGGGTGCTTCAAAAGACCCTTGCTAAAAGGAAGGATGCTTTTAAATACCCTTTCTAAAAGGAAGGGGTGCTTTTAAATACGCTTTCTGAATGAAATTGTGCTTCTAAATACCCTCTCAGACAGAAAGGGTGCTTCTAAAGACCCCTGCTAAAAGAAAGGGTGCTTCTAAAGACTCTTGCTAAAAAAAGGTGCTTCTAAAGACCCTTTCCGAAACAAAGGGTGCTTCTAAAGACCCTTTCCGAAAAAAGGGTGCTTCTAAAGACCCTTGCTAAAAGAAAGGGTGCTTCTAAAGACGCTTTCCGAATAAAGGGTGCTCCTAAAGACCCTTGCTAAAAGAAAGGGTGCTTCTAAAGAACCTTGCTAAAAGAAAGGGTGCTTCTAAAGACCCTTGCTAAAAGAAAGGGTGCTTCTAAAGACCCATGCTAAAAGAAACGGTGCTTCTAAAGACCCTTGCTAAAAGAAAGGGTGCTTCTAAAGACCATTGCTAAAAGAAAGGGTGCTTCTTAAGACCCTTGCTAAAAGAAAGGGTGCTTTTTAAGACCCTTGCTAAAAGAAAGGGTGCTTCTTAAGACCCTTGCTAAAAGAAAGGGTGCTTCCAAAGACCCTTGCTAAAAGAAAGGGTGCTTCTAAAGAGCCTTGCTAAAAGAAAGGGTGCTTCTAAAGAGCCTTGCTAAAAGAAATGGTGCTTCTCTAGACCCTTGCTAAAAGAAATGGTGCTTCTCTAGACCCTTGCTGAAAGAAGGGCTGCTTCTAAAGGCCCTTGCTAAAAGAAAGGGTGCTTCTAAAGACCCTTGCTAAAAGAAAGGGTGCTTCTAATGAGCCTTGCTAAAAGAAAGGGTGCTTCTTAAGGCCATCTCTAAAATAAATGGTGCTTTTTAAGGCCCTCTCTAAAAGAAATGGTGCTTCTCTGGACCCTTGCTGAAAGAAGGGGTGCTTCTATAGACCTTTTTCTGAAAGAAAGAGTGCTTCTATAGACCATTTCTGAAAGAAATGCTGCGTCTTAGCCCCTTTTCGGAAGAAATTCTGCTTCTATAGACCCTATACGAACGATCATATTTGTGTTACTACAACAACAACTTTGTAATGAGTAATACAAGTGGTCTTGCCTCGTAAAATTTTAAAGAAATAACCCGCTATTTTGCAAACTATTGTTAATGCAGAAGTCTGCTTGTTTTAATTACTTTGTAAGGGGTTAATTGACTCCCAAATTATTTTCTGGATAGTTGCATTGTTGCAATGGATCCAAACCATATTAATGTAATACCACATCTAAGGACCATTGTAAGGGATATAATTTATGGTTAGCGATTTACATCATAACTATCATATTCTCAGGGTTTTAAACCCATTCCATACTCACCAAGGTATTCATTTTCACTATAACAATTTACTAACCTGTAAATAGAAGAAAAAAATATTAAATTAGAAAAAAATCTGGGCAATTTTGTGTTGCTATGCTAGGTTATTAAAACTAAAGCGGGATTTTCTAGCGCATTTTAACGCTAAATTATGAATGAAAAGTATGAATAAAAGATGACAACACTATTGCTATTGGTAGGACTTTACTGCTTAAGTCATTTCTGGTAAAAGACAAAAAGGAAAAGGGCAACCTAGTTCGAATTTGTCACGGCCGTTTTTTATTCTTTAAGAGTCTTCCAAAGCCAATATTTCTTGAACAAAGGCCTCAAATATTTCTAATTATTTCAGAGATTTTGTTTCTTTTTTCTGAAATGTCAGGATCATTTATTCCTTTATTGTTATTATTTACGGATTTTACAGTGTATTCTTTTTCGAAATAAGTTATGTGAAGAATAAAAGCAAAATAAAATTCTAAGGCCGAGAGAGTAATTTTTCTTTAAGGGAGCAGAAAATTGACTTTACGCATTAAAAATAGTTAGGTTGTGTAATAATGATGTCTTGCCTAAGCAACCATATCGATGATCGAAGGACCATTTACAATTGATCAAGAAAACAATGTTGAATCGGAGCATTATCTCGAGCTCAGTGGTCCTTTTTGACAAAAGAATCTATTCTAACAAATATGGTCCTTCGACCTTTATATTCTTATTTTTCCCTTACATCATTTCTTCTTCTTGTTCAAAACCAATTAGAAAGTCGACTCTTAAATTCTTGTTTAAAAAATAACTGTTAATTTCAATGTTTTTATTTTAAAAATTCTTTTTCAAATGTCGATAATGGTGATGATGCTGATTTGATCATTTCTATTTGTATCGGAATTACGGCAATCGTCAGCAATTTATTTGAAAATTAACAAGAATAACAAATAGACAAGCTGACAGGCGGACAGACAGAGAGACAGTCATGGCAACAAAATATCAATAATAAATGCGTGTTAAAACAACAATACAAAACAAAACGGGTAGTTAAAAAGCTATAAGTAGATCTCAGAGCAAAGCTTGGTTTTGAGGAAAAAAATTGGCAGCATTAACAACAACAGCATCACTAAGCGACAACAACTTTCAGCCATATGCCATTCAACAATAATGCCCACCACACAGATGACGACAATAATCATGACCATGATGCTGCTTAGGAGGATACCTTCTATGGTATCTTAAGCATCTCTCACAACAAAACCACGATATGAAAGAATTTCTTCCCATCAACAGCAGGAATGAGACCAAACGGCTGTGGCTGGCTGGCTATCTTCAACAGATAATCACAGACATATAAGTTACCTGATGTTTTTTTTCTTGTTGTTCTTTCGAATTGGATGGATGATGTCTGGACGACAATGAGACGAGACTTGTTTCTCATTTTGTTTAACTCTTTTATGTGTATCACATTATATTCTGGGATTCTTGAGCCTTCTTGCAAGAAGAAGAAGAAGACAAAGCTTAGTATGTTGCAGTGTTGTTACTTTATCGGCTAGCATTAGTGAGCAGAAATATGTCTGAGCCAAGCAAACAAAACACATCGGACAGACACATGGGGAAGTAAGTTATAATAATAAGCAGACGAAGTTGTAGTTGAAGAAGACACAAAAACGCCCAGATTGTTGTTTATACTACGATTTTTTTCAACTTCGTTCTTTTGTTGGCGTTTGCTGCTGCCAGAATCAATCTGATGGTGGTGTTGGTGTGGTCTAAAGCTTCGATAACTACTTTTGCTGCTGCTGCACCTATTCTTCTTCACTTGGCTTAGCCATGTTTTTTGTTTTTGTATTTCTTTCTTCGGCAACAAACAACAACATCATCATCATCGAACATGCAACGAATATCATCAACCATAAAGTCAATGATTACTAAACACCACACATATCCATCCCATCCGTAAGTATGTTGTCGGTATTCTTTGTCTCTCTATTGGTCGGTCTATAGAACAATAAGCAATGGTCAGAAGAAGTCTTTGAAAAAATGTTAGTCTTAATTCAAGTTTAAATCCATTTCCCACCTCTCAAACTCCTCTTGTTTGCTCTCACCTTTGCTGTCTACTGTTCTAAACTACAACAACAACATCAGTAATAATAGTTTTAATAATAACTGAAGCGTTTAAATTACAAAGAATAACCAAACAATTGCTAATACCTCTTGGTGAGTAAAGTTGCAAAAAAATGGAATAAAAATGGTCCTTCAAGTCGCAAGCAAGGCGTGGATATTTTAAAGAATTTTCAAACCACCTTTACCCAAGGCATGGATATTTTAAAGAATTTTTCAAACCACTTTTGCAACCAAGGCCGGGAATATTTTAAAGAATTTTTCAAACCATCTTTGCCCAACCAAGGCCGGGGATATTTTAAAGAATTTTCAAACCACCTTTGCCCAACCAAGGCGTGAATATTTTACAGAATTTTTCAAACAACCTTTGCCCAACCAAGGCGTGAATATTTTACAGAATTTTTCAAACAACCTTTGCCCCACCAAGGCCGGGGATATTTTAAAGAAATTTTCAAACCACCTTTGCCCAACCAAGGCCGGGGATATTTTAAAGAATTTTCAAACCACCTTTGCCCAATCAAGGCGTGGTTATTTTAAAAAAAAATTCAAACCACCTTTGCCCAACCAGAAAGGGTCTATAGAAGCACCCTTTCTTTGAGAAAGGGTCTATAGAAGCAACCTTTCGTTGAGAAAGGGTCTATAGAAGCAACCTTTCTTTGAGAAAGGGTCTATAGAAGCAACCTTTCTTTGAGAAAGGGTCTATAGAAGCAACCTTTCTTGGAGAAAGGGTCTATAGAAGCAACCTTTTTTTGAGAAAGAGTCTATAGAAGCAACCTTTCTTTGAGAAAGGGTCTATAGAAGCAACCTTTCTTTGAGAAAGGGTCTATAGAAGCACCATTTCTTTTAGAAAGGGTCTATAGAAGCACCATTTCTTTTAGAAAGGGTCTATAGAAGCACCATTTCTTTTAGAAAGGGTCTATAGAAGCACCCTTTCTTTTAGAAAGGGTCTATAGAAGCACCCTTTCTTTTAGAAAGGGTCTATAGAAGCACCCTTTCTTTTAGAAAGGGTCTATAGAAGCACCCTTTCTTTGAGAAAGGGTCTATAGAAGCAACCTTTCGTTGAGAAAGGGTCTATAGAAGCAACCTTTCGTTGAGAAAGGGTCTATAGAAGCACCCTTTCTTTGAGAAAGGGTCTATAGAAGCAACCTTTCTTGGAGAAAGGGTCTATAGAAGCACCCTTTCTTTGAGAAAGGGTCTATAGAAGCACCCTTTCTTTTAGAAAGGGTCTATAGAAGCACCCTTTCTTTCACAAAGGGTCTATAGAAGCACCCATTCTTTCAGAAAGGGGCTATAGAAGCACCCATACTTTCAGAAAGGGTCTATAAAAGCACCCTTTCTTTCACAAAGGGTCTATAGAAGCACCCATTCTTTCAGAAAGGGTCTATAGAAGCACCCATTCTTTCAGAAAGGGTCTATAAAAGCACCCTTTCTTTCAGAAAGGGTCTATAAAAGCACCCTTTCTTTCAGAAAGGGTCTATAAAGCACCCTTTCTTTCAAAAAGGGTCTATAAAAGCACCCTTTCTTTCAGAAAGGGTCTATAAAGCACCCTTTCTTTCAAAAAGGGTCTATAAAAGCACCCTTTCTTTCAGAAAGGGTCTATAGAAGCACCCTTTTTTGAGAAAGCTTCTATAGAAGCACCTTTTCTTTGAGAAAGGGTTTATATAAGCACCTTTTCTGTGAGAAAGGGTATATAGAAGCACCCTTTTTGCAGAAAGGGTCTATAGAAGCACACTTTCTTTCAGAAAGGGTCTATAGAAGCACCCTTTCTTTCAGAAAGGTCTATAGAAGCACACATACTTTCAGAAAGGGTCTATAGAAGCACCCATTCTTTCAGAAAGGGTCTATAGAAGCACCCATTCTTTCAGAAAGGGTCTATAGAAGCACCCATTCTTTCAGAAAGGATCTATAGAAGCACTCTTTCTTTCAGAAAGGGTCTAATAGAAGCACCTTTTCTTTGAGAAAGGGTTTATATAAGCACCTTTTCTTTCAGAAATAGTCTATAGAAGCACCATTTTTTCAGAAGAGTCTTTCAGAAAGACTCTATAGATGCAACCTTTATTCCAGAAAGGGCCTATAGATGCACCCTTTATTCCAGAAAGGGTTTATAGAAGCACCCTTTATTCCAGAAAGGGTTTATAGAAGGACCCTTTCCTTCAGATTCCTTCCTTCTAATATTCTTTCTTTCAGAAGCACCCTTTCTTCGGAAAGGATCTATAGAAACACACTTTCTTTGAGAAACGATCTATAAAAGCATCTTTTCTTTCCGAAAAAATATTCCTTCTCTGTCACCTAAGTAAGAAAAGTGAATCAGTTGGCCCCCAGTAAGGTGTTATTGTGTCTATGCTGACCCAGCCAATCAAAGCTGACACTTTGTTTCTGTCTCTAACAAACTAAATCAGGTTAAAAGCCTATTAACCTCTCTCAGAGCAATTAATTTGTTTAAAATATTCCGAGTAAATTGACTCCTAAACATGACCAATTTAAGATACATTTCCCATTCACTTCAGTCACTCCCCTCAAACACTTCAAAAGACACAAATCGGAAATTGTCATAACAGCACTTTTCACAATTTAAATTTTTTCTGTTATTTTTAAAATTGGCCCAAAAATGTTAATTTTAGGTCAACTAACTTTTGTTACGTGGAAGACATGGAAATTGAGATGTACAATAAGCGAACAAAAAAAACAAAGATCTGTTTGATGGAAATAAGATTATGATATCGTGTCGTGTCACATCATGTCATATTGTGGGGTAAAATTTCCACGGTCGCCAGCAAGCAAGCAACAACTGCTACAGACAGCGAGAATGGCTGCTGTTGATACCTATTTTATGGTCCGAAATATAACAATAAAAAACGAAGACGTCCAATAAATGTCAAATGATATTAAAGCACACCATAAATTGTTTCCAAAAAAGAATCGACAAGAAAAAGAAGGGGGCCAGCCGCCAGGTACTCTTCGGCTTCTTAGGGCTGAGGAAAGAAAACAAAACCTGAGAAAGAAGGGGAATCATTGCCATCATCATCGTCGTCGTCATCATATCACACGACAAATAAATATGAGAACTAAAACATTTCATTCGTTTTTTGTGAAATTAAAAGTTGAATGAAAGGTTAAATGATATGGAAACGGAGAATCACCACAATAAAGAGGTGAGGTGAGCAAAGGTGAGACGCTGCTGCCTTCATTCAATTTGGTGGTGGTTGGATGGCCACAAAAATAAAATCATAAACAACATTTAAATGCAAGACCTAGAATGTCAAACCATCAAAGGGTTGGGGAAAACGCACACATGGATGGGGGGAAAACGAGACAAATGAATAAAAATGAATGAATTATAAACAACACCTGCCTGATTTTTAACCCTTTGCTGCTGCTGCCCCCACCATTTAAAAATTAATCCATGCCACTTATTGTTGTTTTTGGCTGACTCAAAAAATGTGAGGAGAAGGAAAACCTTTAATGGAAGTAGGAACTTAAGACTCTTACCTCTGCTAGCGTGTGTGTGTGTGTCACCACTTAATGTCACATAAAATTACGATTACAACCAAAGTTTAAGTACTGCTCCTCAGGCAATGAAGGGTCAATCAAAAAGAAAAAACTGCAAGAAAATAAGTTCTGGTGGTTGTTTGCAAAACTTTCGAGAACAAAATTGTTTTAAGCAATAGTATCCGCAATTTAAATCGTACAATAAAGACCTACAGTGGTTAGGTGAGGTCCAAAAACAAGCATCACACCTTGGTTAGGCAAAGGTGGCTTGAAAAATTCTTTCAAATATCCCCGGCCTTGTTTAAGCAAAGGTGGCTTGAAAAATTCTTTCAAATATCCCCGGCCTTGTTTAAGCAAAGGTGGCTTGAAAAATTCTTTCAAATATCCCCGGCCTTGTTTAAGCAAAGGTGGCTTGAAAAATTCTTTCAAATATCCCCGGCCTTGTTTAAGCAAAGGTGGCTTGAAAAATTCTTTCAAATATCCCCGGCCTTGTTTAAGCAAAGGTGGCTTGAAAAATTCTTTCAAATATCCCCGGCCTTGTTTAAGCAAAGGTGGCTTGAAAAATTCTTTCAAATATCCCCGGCCTTGTTTAAGCAAAAGTGGCTTGAAAAATTCGTTAAAATATCCACGCCTTGTTTAAGCAAAGGTGGCTTGAAAAATTCTTTAAAATATCCACGCCTTGTTTAAGCAAAGGTGGCTTGAAAAATTCTTTAAAATATCCACGCATTGGTTAAGCGAAGGTGGCTTGAAAAATTCCTTAAAATATCCACGCCTTGTTTAGGCAAAGGTGGATTGAAAATTTCTTTAAAATATCCACGCCTTGGTTGGGCAAAGATGCCTTAATTTTTTTTTTGCTTCGAAGGACCAAATAAGTTACGAATTAAAGGGAAGCCTTAACTGATCGAAGGATCATTTTTTTACTCATATGTAAATAATATATTAAAAGACCAATAAAAGTCATTTCGTCTCCGTAATCTTAGAATCTGATTTTAAACCTACACCTGAAACCACTGTCCTTGGCTTCCCTCAATATGTTTGGGGTTAAATTGTAGAGAACTTTTTTTTCTGTTGCAAATTTCAATTTCGTTCTGTATTGCTTTATTTTTTATCAGATGCAGACACATCAACCACAAAATTGAAAAAGAAGTTCTTCAATCTACACACCACACTATCGTCCGCACTGCTTGATATAAGCGGTAAAGCCACATAAATTTCGGAAAGCGTGTTTTATAGCTGTTAGGATTAAACGCTCTTTTGTTCCATTCCCTTAAGAATAAATGCATACTTTATGCAGTAGTTATACCTTCTTCTTCTTCTTCTTCTCACCACACACAAGTTATGTCCTTAAACACGAATCGATTAAAAATAAAAAAGGGATTAAAATTTTGCAACTTTTTTTTTTTTTTTTTTTTGGTGTTTCTTATAACAGATTACGAGACTTGAGTAAGACAAATAGGGGTTAGTGTTTAGTGCCCTTATAAAAACTGTACGTGACACACGAACAAAGTGTTGCCGAAAAGAAATTACCTCATGAAACCCACAATAAAAATTGACAAAGTTCGTTTTAAGGTTGTATGTCGAAAGGGGATTTGATTTTGTCCTACACCTTTACGAGGGCATCAGAGAAATACTCTGCATTTTTAAGCATGGTAGGCAACCAACGACAACGAAAATATTGATGAATGTGATTCCGAGGAGAAGATCAGTGTTGATAACTGCTAGTCATTTATTTTATACTAGCAGACGCCGGTCCGCGTTGCTGACCCGTCGTAATGAGTTTTAATGACAACTTTTTATGGACTTTATGCTTGACAATTCAAAAATAGGTATTTTCTACCTCCCTTCTTCGGTCCATTGTCAAACTGAGGAGGATTTGAAAATTTATCAACAGATTTTGTCTGTAACCTTTCTTTTCTCTTACGGTCTTTGTCGGATTTTTCTCGAATTGATGCTGTTCAGAATTTTTTATCGTCCATGTCCCCTTTCCCGTCTTTATCCTAAAGCGATCTAATTATATATAAAAGTTAAAAATATTGTTATGTCCAATGGTCCATCAGCAAAATTTGTAGCCCATTTTAATCGGGGCCATCCCTGTACATTCCCTGACAATTTCCGAAAATCGGTTGAGTAGTTTTTGTAGAAAAGATAAAAATTGAAAATTGAAAAAAGAGGTCAAATTTTCATTTCACAAAAAGAATTATCCAAATCGGTTCAGCCTTTCTCAACTGATGCCATTACCAACGAACGACATTAAATTTTTATTCATAAAGATTCTTTATATTATTTTTTTATATTTTAAATTTTTTACATTTATATTGGTTTTTTATTATTTATGTATATTTATAAATTATTTTTTATATGTATTTATATCTTTTATTTTTTTTTCAGTGCTGATAACTGCTTGTTACTTATTTTATATTTTTTATATTATTTGTATATTATATTAAGTTTTTTTATATTTATATTACCCCGCCCCTCCCGAAATTCAACAAAATTTTTAGCCCATTTTAACCGGAGGCCATCTCTGTACATTCCCTGACAATTTCCGAAAAATCGGTTCAGTAGTTTTTGTAGAAAAGATAAAAATTGAAAAAAAGGTCAAATTTTCTTTGTATAAAAACCTAAGTCGGGTCATGGCGAACATTTCACAAAAAGAATTATCCAAATCGGACACACGAACGACATTTAATTTTTATTTATAAAGGTTTTTTATATTATTTATATTTCTTATATTAAGTTTTTTTAATACTTTTTATATTTGTATTTGCTTTTTATTATGTATATTTATAAATTATTTTTTATATGTATTTATATTTTTTTCAGTGCTGATAACTACTTGTCATTTTTTTATATTTTTTATATTATTTGTATTTATATTTTATATTTAAATTTTTAATATTATTTTATATTTTTGTTTGTTTATTTATTTTTTATATTTTAATATTTTGTAATATTTTTTATTTTTTGTAATATTTTAAATTTTTATATTTTTTATATTTTTTGTATTTATAATTTTTTATAAATTATTTATTTTTAGAAATTGTTTATAAATTTTATATTTATATTTTTATTTTTTTTATATTTTAATTTTTTTTCGTAATATTTTTTTATATTTTATTTTTTTTATATTTTTTATGTTTTAATTTTTTATATTTGTTAATATTTTTATTTTTCTTTTCAGTGCTGATAACTGCTTGTCATTTATTCTAAATTTTTTTTATATTTTTTCGGGTTATGGCGAACATTTCACAAAAAGAATTATCCAAATCGGTCCAGCAGTTCTCAATTAATGCCATTACCAACGAACGACATTTAATTTTTATTTATAAAGATTTTTTGTATTATTTATATTTTAAATTTTTTAATATTTTTATATTTATATTTTTTTATTATTTAAATTTGTTTATTATTTATATTTATAAATTATTTTTTATATGTATTTACATTTTTTATTTTTTTCAGTGCTGATAACTGCTTGTCATTTATTTTATATTTTGTATATTATTTGTATCTATATATTTATAATTTTTTAGATTTTATATTTTTTAAATTTTATATTTATATTTTTTATATTTTATATTTACTTTTTTATATTAATTTATATTTTTTGTTTGTTTATTAGTTTTTTATATATATTTTTTTTAATATTTTTTTATATTTTGTAATATTCTTTATATTGTTTTTTTTTTTTTAAATAGTCTGGCTTAAAACCATTGTTGTTGTTTTATTATTTTTTAAAATTATTATTTTAAAACATAAAATAATACATTTTTAAATATAAAATATAAATAAAAAGCTTAATATAAATAATATAAAAAATTAAAATAAATGACAAGCATTTATCAGCACTGAAAAGAAAAATAAAAAATATAAAAAATTAAAACATAAAAAAATATTAAAAAAAATTAAAATATAAAAATATAAATATAAAAAATTAAAAAGAAGAAGAAAATAAAAAATATAAATATAAAAAAGTAATTTATAAAAAAATTCTAAACATAAATAATTTATAAACAAATATAAATTCAAAAAGTATAAAAAATGAAAACAAATATTTCAAAAAATAAAAATATTACGAGGGGTAAGGCAGGGAAGACTAGTTCGAAAACTTGTCTTCTCTGCCTTACCCCTTGGCGAACAATGCCAAACTTTTTCCACTAATAAAATAGTTGTTTTAAAATAATAAAACAACAACAATGGGATTAAGCCAGACTATTTTGAAAAACAAAATTGTATAGCTATCCCAATAACAAAAGGCCACCAATGTTCTATTTTTTATTTTTTGAAATATTTTTTACATTTTTTATATTTTTTTGTATTTATATTTGTTTATAAATTATATACTTTTATAAATTACATTTTTATTTATTTTTTCTTATATTTTTATTTTTTTATATTTTAATTTTTTTAATATTTTATTTTTTTTAATATTTTTTATGTTTTAATTTTTTCTATATTTTTTTTATATTTTTTTAATATTTTTTATTTTTCTTTTCAGTGCTGATAACTGCTTGTCATTTATTTTATATTTGTTATATTTTTGATATTAAGTTTTTTATTTATTTTGTTTTTATTTATATTTTTTTATTTAATATTTAAAAATTTTTATTTTTTGTTTGTGTATATATATTTATATTTTTTATATTTTCTATATTTTTACATTTTTAATATTTTTTATATTTGTTAAATTTTATATATTTGTTATTTTTTATATTTTTTATTATATTTGTAAATTTTTAAATTTTTGTTCTATTTTTTATATTTTGTAATATTTTTTATATATTTTTTTGTATTTATATTTGTTTATAAATTATTTATTTTTATACATTTTTTATAAATTACTTTTTTTATATTTTTTGTTTGTGTATATATTTTTATATTTGTAAAATTTTATATATTTGTTATTTTTTATATATTTGTATATTTTTAATTTTATATTTTTTACATTTTTTTATGTTTTTGCATTTTTAATATTATTCATATTTTTATATCGTTTTATTTATATTTGTTATAATTTTTATATTATGTATATTTGAATATTTTTATATTTTCTTACATTTTTTTGTTTGTTTTATATTTTATATTTAATATTTAATTTTTTATAGTTCATATTCTAAATTTTATATTTTGTTTATATATTTTCATATTTTTTTTATATTTTCTATATTTTTAATATTTTTTTTATATTTGTAAAATTTGATATATTTGTATATTTTTTACGTTTATTAAATTTTTTATATTATTCATATTTTTATATGTTTTTATTTATATTTTTTATATTATGTATGTATATTTAAAAATTTTCGTATTTTTTATGTTGTTTATATTTTCTATGTTTTGTTACATTTTTTTATTTTTGTTTGTTATAATTTTTTATTTGTTATAATTTTAATATTTTGTATAAAAACATAAAAAAATATTTTTTACATTTTATATTCCATATTTTATATTTTTTATTTTATAGTTTATAATTTATATTTAATAGTTTATATTATATACTATATATTATATATTTAATTTTTTTATAGTTTATATTTAATATTTATATTCTATATTTTATATAATACTTTTGAAGGACTATTAAACCTCCCAATCCTTCAACATGATTTTCTTATGACCCCCGACCATTCATCCACATGCAAATTAAACATAAAGCTATTATTACAACACGTTTGTTTAACCCTTCCTTCCTGGTCTTTTACAAGTGACAACAACAAGAACATTGCTAGAGTTTGTGTGTTGTTTTCACTTAAATTTAATTAAAGAGCTTAGCAAGCAACAGCAACAACAACCCGAACTTAGGCAAATAAAGAAATAAAACAATGTGATTCTAAAGTTCCCTTGAAAAAGGTGTGTATGTGTCTGACGATGATGATGATGACCTGAACTCAAAGACTTCTGGCCCTACATCTCTTCTATCCACACCATGGATTGTGGCAGGTAAGCCAAAAACACAACAAATTATTGTGGGAAAATGACGGCTGATAAAATTCAATGGTTGGGAAGAAGAAGAAGAAAACTTCTTATTGTCATAGTGGGGCGACAACGACAAATGGGCACGCGTGTTTTTTTTCGTTTTTTATTCCTTTACATCTGCTGCCACCAACGAACCATAAGCTTTTGCAAAAATTTGCCAAAAATGAAACGAAGTTTTTATTGCCATTTTGCATTTGCCCAGCAACAAAAAATAACTAATTAAAATAAAAGCTGCTCCCTTTAACCAGCTATAAATCTCTCTCAACCCTGGTTCTTCTTCAACTTTGTTGTTGGTGGTGTTCTGCTTTCTTTGTTATCCAAAGGTTGGCTCTCTTATGGGGTTGTGTCTGTTTTAAACGTTGAAATTTAATGAAAATCAGTTCCATAACCTCTCGACCGGTAGAAGAAAAATGGCAAATAAATTTCAGGTTGGTAATAAAAACCAAAAGAAACCAAATACTTAATTACTTATTTACGGAATATAAACAAATTTACAGCCATTATCTGTTTGCCCAACAAATAAATATTTCTTATAATGGCCAATTATGAAATAATATTTGCATAATTATTTTGCAAAATATTGGCCAAGAAGAGGAGGAACGAAAAGTGAAAATGGTTTTGATTTTTTGGGGGAAAATGAAATAAAAGAAAGTTAAAGGGAAATTCTCCTTTTTATTGGCCATTGTTTAGAAAACGATTTTCGCAAAATTATTGCAAAACGGGACTAATATTTATGGCCTTGGTTTTATGAGCTTAATATGGCTTTGTTTTATGGTTAACACATACATAAATAATATTTATTATATATTGTTGAATTTTTAATAACAACTGTAATGCCCTATAAGAGAAAACGGTTTCATATTTAAATAAATATTTTGTTTTCCATTTGGCTATTTAACTGGTAAAATGAGGGAAACTGTAATCCGCCACTTTTAAGCTTGAACACGCTTTCAAATCTTCACAAATCCTATATCATTGAAGATTTCCAAATCTTGCCTTTTTTTAAATCCTATGAATAATTCGTTCCCACGCAATTAATGAAAATTATTTTCTCCCAACAAATTGTGGGAATTGACCGGGGCAGTCAGTTCTTGTTCCTGCGTCACGAAACCGAATTTTTCCCATCAATATTAATGGTCATTGTATTGTTATTCTTCTTAATTTGTAGAAAGAATGATTTCTTGCACAGCTACTGTGAAGATGAAAATCATTTCTAAATATTTATTTTCTTCCTCGTCCTCCTCCCCGACTTTTTATCGCACAAAGCTGTCGATTTTTTTGTTTATTATTGTTTCATTGTTGAGTATCATCTTTACTCATGTTTTGAACTAGAATTTGTTTTTGTTGGCCAAGTTAATAAACATTCAATACCCATGACCAAATTATTTACCCAAAAACGAAAGAAAAAATAACAACAAAAATGTTGCTGGTCAGCAGCAATAATTCTACTTTTTGTAGAATAAATAACCGAAAGAAAGAGCGAAAGGAAGATGGAGGGAGGAGAACAAGTGGTGCATTTAATTTATTTATTTGTTCATGTAATTTGTTTGGCTATTTACAAAAGTTAATTAAAAAACAACAAAACATTATTCTTCTTCAAATTGGAAAATACAAACACCCGTATGTATGTATGGATGTAGTATGTGCTAAATGCCCCCCCTCATAAATGAATTGTAATGATTTGAAAATAAATCTCAGCTACCTTCTTCTATTTAGTAATGAATTCTCAAATATTCCCATAAAACTATTTCTAATATTATATGTTAGAATTGACCAAGTGTTGTGAAAACAACAAAACAAACAGTGGAAGTTTAGTCTAAAAATTCAAACCGTGGATAATGGTGAACTATGGAAAAATATATAAATTAAGGTAGTACACCAACTTATGGACAATACTTTAAGGCGTCGATAACAACATGGATAATATTTTATGAGATGGATAACAATAATCCTAATCCTAATAATCCTTTCCATGATTATAAGACGTGGATAACAATAAAAATAATATTTTATAACATGGATAACATATTAAGAAGGAGATAACCATATTTTAAGACATTAATAACAATATGGATAATATTTTATGAAGTGGATAAAATATGGATACCATTTTAAGACGTGGTTAACAATATGGATAATATTTTAAGAGGTGGATAACAATATTGTTATTAAAATTCAGACGTGGATGACAACATGGAAGATATTTTAAGGCATGGATAACAAAATGGATAGTATTTTAAGACATGGAAAACAATGGAAAATATTTCAAGGAGTGGATAATAATATGGCTATTATTTTAAGACGTGGATAACACAATTGACAATATTTTAAGACATGGATAACCACGTGAATAATATTTTAAGACGCGGATAACAATATGGATAATATTTTTAGATATGCATAACGCAATGGATAATATTTTAACAAAATGGATATTTTCGAACGTGGATAACAGTATGTATAGTATTTTAAGACATGGATAACTATATGGATAATATTTTATAAAGTGGATAACAATATGGATAATATTTTAAGAAGTGGGTAAAAATTAGGATAAAATTTTAACATGTGGATAACAATATGGATAATATTTTAAGACGTGGATAATAATATGGATAATATTTTAAGACGTGGATAACAATATGGATAATATTTTAATACGTGGATAATATTTTAAGACGTGGATAACAATATGGATAATATTTTAAGACGTGGATACAATATGGATAATATTTTAAGACGTAGATAAGAATATGGATAATATTTTAAGACGTGGATAACAATATGGATAATTTCTTAAGACGCGGATAAAAATATGGGTAATATTTTAAGACGTGGATAACAATATGGATAATATTTTAAGACGTGGATAACAATATGGATAATATTTTAAGACGTGGATAACAATATGGATAATATTTTAAGACGTGGATAACAATATGGATAATTTTTTAAGACGTGGATATCAATATGGATAATATTTTAATACGTGGATAACAATATGGAAAAGATTTTAAGACGTGGATAACAATATGGATAATATTTTAAGACGTGGATCACAATATGGATAATATTTTAAGACGTGGATAACAATATGGATAATATTTTAGGATATGGAGGATACTATTTCAATACATGGATAACAATATGGATAATATTTTAAGACGTAGATAACAATATGGATAATATTTTAAGACGTGGATAACAATATGGATAACATTTTGAGACGTGGATAACAATATGGATAATATTTTAAGACGTGGATAACAATATGGGTAATATTTTAAGACGTGGATAACAATATGGATAATATTTTGAGACGTGGATAACAATATGGATAATATTTTAAGACGTGGATAACAATATGGATAATATTTTAAGACGTGAATAACAATACGTATAATATTTTAAGACGTGGATAACAATATGGATAATATTTTAAGAGGTGGATAACAATATGGATAATATTTTAAGACGTGGCTAACAATATGGATAATATTTTAAGACGTGGATAACAATATGGATAATATTTTAATACGTGGATAACAATATGGATAATATTTTAAGACGTGGATAACAATATGGATAATATTTTAAGACGTGGATAACAATATGGATAATATTTTAATACGTGGATAACAATATGGATAATATTTTAGGATATGGAGGATACTATTTTAATACATGGATAACAATATGGATAATATTTTAAGACGTGGATAACAATATGGATAATATTTTAATACGTGGATAACAATATGGATAATATTTTAAGACGTGGATAACAATATGGATAATATTTTAAGACGTGGATAACAATATGGATAATATTTTAATACGTGGATAACAATATGGATAATATTTTAAGACGTGGATAACAATATGGATAATATTTTAAGACGTGGATAACAATATGGATAATATTTTAAGACGTGGATAACAATATGGATAATATTTTAATACGTGGATAACAATATGGATAATATTTTAGGATATGGAGGATACTATTTTAATACATAGATAACAATATGGATAATATTTTAAGACGTAGATAACAATATGGATAATATTTTAAGACGTGGATAACAATATGGATAATATTTTAAGACGTGGATAACAATATGGGTAATATTTTAAGACGTGGATAACAATATGGATAATATTTTGAGACGTGGATAACAATATGGATAATATTTTAAGACGTGAATAACAATACGTATAATATTTTAAGACGTGGATAACAATATGGATAATATTTTAAGAGGTGGATAACAATATTTTTATTAATTTCAGACGTGGATGACAATATGGATTTTTTAAGGCATGGATAACAAAATGGATAATATTTTAAGACATGGAAAACAATGAAAAATATTTCAGGGCGTGGATAATAATGTGGATATTATTTTAATACGAGGATAACACAATTGACAATATTTTAAGATATGGATAAACACGTGAATAATATTTTAATACGCGGATAACAATATGGAAAATATTTTAAGATATGGATAACGCAATGGATAATATTTTAACAAAATGGATAATATTTTCGAACGTGGATAACAATATGGATAGTATTTTAAGACGTGAATAACAATATGGATAATATTTTAAGACGTGGAAAACAATATGGATGATATTTTAAGACGTGGATAACAATATGGATAATATTTTAAGACGTGAATAACGATATGGATAATATTTAAAAACGTGGATAACAATGTGGATAATATTTTAAGACGTGGATAACACTATGGATAATTTTTTGAGACGTAGATAAAAATATGGGTAATATTTTAAGACGTAGATAACAATATGGATAATTTTTTAAAACGTGGATAAAAATATGGGTAATATTTTAAGACGTGGATAACAATATGGATAATATTTTAAGACGTGGATAACAATATGGATAATATTTTAAGACGTGGATAACAATATGGATAATTTTTTAAGACGTGTATAAAAATATGGGTAATATTTTAAGACGTGGATAACAATATGGATAATATTTTAAGACACGTATAACATTGTGGATAATATTTTAAGACGTGGATAACAATATGGATAATATTTTAAGACGGGAACAACGATATGGATAATATTTTAAGACATGAATAACGATATGGATAATATTTTAAGACGTGGATAACAATATGGATAATATTTTATGACGTGGATAACAATATGGATAATATTTTAAGACGTAGATAACAATATGGATAATATTTTATGACGTGGATAACAATATGGATAATATTTTAAGACGTGAATAACGATATGGATAATATTTTAAGACGTGAATAACGATATGGATAATATTTTAAGACGTGGATAACAATATGGATAATATTTTATGACGTGGATAACAATATGGATAATATTTTAAGACGTGAATAACGATATGGATAATATTTTAAGACGTGAATAACAATATGGATAATATTTTATGACGTGGATAACAATATGGATAATATTTTAAGACGTGAATAACGATATGGATAATATTTTAAGATGTGAATAACGACATGGATAATATTTTAAGACGTGGATAACAATATGGATAATATTTTATGACGTGGATAACAATATGGATAATATTTTAAGACGTAGATAACAATATGGATAATATTTTAAGGCGAGGATAACAATGTGGATAATATTTTATGACGTGGATAACAATATGGATAATATTTTAAGACGTGAATAACGATATGGATAATATTTTAATACGTGGATAATATTTTAAGACGTGGATAACAATATGTATAAGATTTTAAGACGTGGATAACAATATGGATAATATTTTAAGACGTGAATAACGATATGGATAATATTTTAAGACGTGTATAACAAAATGGATAATATTTTAAGACGTGGATAACAATATGGATAATATTTTAAGACGTGGATAACAATATGGATAATATTTTAAAACTTGGATAAAAATACATATAATATTTTATGAAGTGGATAACAATATGGATACTATTTTAAGACATGGATAACAATGTGGATAATACCTTAAAATGTAGATATGAATGTGGATAATATTACAAGACGTGGATAAAAATCTGGATAATATTTTAAAATATTCTGTGCGTCAAATTTTAAGATTTTTATCTAGTTCTTGCAGTACTTGTGTCCTTTATAGCATCCGGACTATCCCTGAATTTTTCGTTCCTCTGACCACCATGCGTGCTCTCACACCCCCGTACAAAATCAATTAACCGACCATCGACATCAATAATAACTCATTTCGCACTATACAATTATGAAATTCAATAACTTAACAACATCCTGAGTAATGTCATGCGGGGGAGGAGGATTATATTCTAGGTACACAACATATAGAAGTGAAGTGCATTTACGATGATAAGGTGGGATAAGTATGCGTATGTGTAAGCCCAGTGTGTAAATAAAATTACACCTTGAGTAAGATAACAGCAACAACAACAACACAAAGTAAGTACAAAAAAAACAACAAAACAAGTTCATAATCTTATCTGTGGTATGCACTGACTGTCCGTTTGTCTTTCTGTCTATACACTACATTTGCCTTTGAACACACATTCACTGGAACCACTGGGTGACTGACTGACTAAGCGGCTCCACCTTGTCATATAAGTCATAAATGTTAAACAATTCATTGATGGATGACTATTGTAAATGTGACATATGTACGAGTATGTACGGAGGTATGTCTGCCTGATGGTAGTATGCCAGTTTGTGCAAACTCAAGACGACGTTATGTGAACAAGAAGATATGCGTGTTAAAATATAACGAATATGGCTCATAACTTAACAACATTTATTGATTTTTTACGGAGCCACCTCATATGTTCTTCATTTGATGAAGGTGGATGGATACCTTTCACTGAACTAGTCAACTAAAAATAGGTGTTAATTTGCAAATGGTTAAGCCATTTTCATTAGTTACCGAACACCACCACACAAAGTCAAATATTGGCGTCACTATCTTACAACTCTCATCTAACCTACAAATCACTCCATAAGTTACTTCATTCATGGTTTGTCCTCTTACCACCACCTTACCTTCTGCTCCTACGACGCCTTACTCCAAACACCGCCTACAAATTGTTTTTCTAGTTCAAATAACTCATTTATTTGTTAAGAAAAAAAAAACGAAAACAAGAACACAAAGAGGAGGAAACTGAAACACAATTTTGAATTTGGTATGACGACGTCGCCCCAACATCGCTACCATATGCCGCAGCCAGCCAAGCGGCCTCAAAGTATAGGCGTCTAATATTTTATTTATGTATGATCTCTTCCCCCTTTTCTGTGTTGTTCTTTTTAGCCGACTTCATTACTTTGTGTTTTGTTCCTCTTGCTACAATATAGATAAATAATTATGTAAACATTAGCAAGCAACAACATTGTTGTTGTTCTTGGTACTTTTTTTCTTTTGTTAATCTTTAATAAACTCCCCACAACAAAAATCTATGTTGGCTGTTGGAAATTTTTTTTATTAAAAGAAAAAAGAGGCGAGGATTAAAAATGAGTGTCATTTTTGGGTTTTATCAACCTTTTTGTATAATTGGATAAACCTTTTTGGAAGTGGATAAGAAAATGGATACATTTTTAGAAGGATGAGAATAATAAGGATAATATTTTTAGATATAGATAGTAAAATCAGGATTACACATTTGAAAGCGTGGTTAACAACAAACTCGACAATATTTAAAGACGTGAAAAGCAATATGGATAATATTTTAATATGTGGATAATAATATGGATAATATTTTAAGACGTGGAAAATAATATGAATAATATTTTAAAACGTTTATAACAACATGGATAATATTTTAAGACGTGGATAACAATATGGAAAATATTTAAAAACATGGATAATATTTTAAGACGTGGATAACAATATGGATAAGATTTTAATACATGGATAACAATATGGATAATATTTTAAGACGTGGATAATAATATGTATACGATTTTAATACATGGATAACAATATGGATATTTTAAGACGTGGATAGCAATATGGATAATATTTTAAGACGTGGATAACAATATGGATAATATTTTAATACGTGGATAACAATATGGATAATATTTTAAGACGTGGATAAAAATATGGATAATATTTTAAGACGTGGATAATATTTTAACACGTGGATAACAATATGGATAATACTTTAAGACGCGGATAAAAATATGGATACTATTTTAAGACGTTGATAACAATATGGATAATATTTTAAGACGTGGATAACAATATGGATAATATTTTAAGACGTGGATAATAATGTGGATAATATTTTAACACGAGGATAACAATATGGATAATATTTTAAAACGCGGATAATAATATGGATAATATTTTAAGACGCGGATAACAATATGGATACTATTTTAAGACGTGGATAACAATATGGATAATATTTTAAGACGTGGATAACATTATGGCTAATATTTTAAGACGTGGATAATAATGTGGATAATATTTTAAGACGGGGATAACAATATGGATAATATTTTAAGACGTGGATAACAATATGGATAATATTTTAAGACGTGGATAACAATATGGTTAATATTTCAAGACGTGGATAATAATGTGGATAATATTTTAAGACGGGGATAACAATATGGATAATATTTTAAGACGTGGATAACAATCTGGATAATATTTTAAGACGTGGATAACAATATGGATAATAATTTAAGGCGTGGATAACAATATGGATAATATTTTAAGACGTGGATTACAATATGGCTAATATTTTAAGACGTGGTTAAAAATAGGGATAATATTTTAAGACGCGGATAACGATACGGATAATATTTTGAGACGTGGATAACAATATCGATAATATTTTAAGACGTGTATAGCAATATTTTAAGACATGGATAACAATATGGATAATATTTTACGGCGTGAATAACAATATGTATAATATTTTAAGACGTGGATAACAATATGGATAATATTTTAAGACGTAGATAATAAAAAGGATAATATTTTAAGACGTGGGTAATAAAAAGGATAAAATTTTAAGATGTGGATAACAATATGGATACAATTTTAAGATATGGATAACAATATTTTCAAACGTGGATAACAAAATGGATAACAATATGGATAATATTTTAAGACGTGGATAACAATATGGATAATATTTTAAGACGTGGATAACAATATGGATAATATTTAAAGTCGTGGATAACAATATGGATAATATTTTAAGTCGCGGATAACAATATGGATAATATTTTAAGATGTGAGTAACAATATGGCTAATATTTAAACGTGGATAACAATAAGGATAATATTTTAAGACGTGAATAACAATATGGATAATATTTTAAGACGCGGAGAACAATATGGATAATATTTTAAGACGTGGATAACAATATGGATAATATTTGAAGACGTGGATAACAATATGGATAATATTTGAAGACGCGGATAACAATATAGATACTATTTTAAGACGTGGATAGCAATATGGATAATATTTTAAGGCGTGGATAACAATATCCACGTGGATAACAATATGGATAATATTCTAAGACGTGGATAACAATATGGATAATATTTTAAGACGCGGAGAACAATATGGATAATATTTTAAGACGTGGATAACAATATGGATAATATTTGAAGACGTGGATAACAATATGGATAATATTTGAAGACGCGGATAACAATATAGATACTATTTTAAGACGTGTATAGCAATATGGATAATATTTTAAGGCGTGGATAACAATATGGATAATGTTTTAAGGCGTGGATAACAATGCAGATAATGTATTAAGACGTGGATAACAATATGGATAATATTTTAAGATGTGGATAACAATATGGATAATATTTTAAGACGTGGATAACAATATGGATAATATTTTAAGACGTGTATAACAAAATGGATAATGTTTTGAGACGTGGATAACAATATGGATAATATTCTAAGACATGGATAGCAATATGGATATTTTAAGACGTGAATAATAATGTGGATAATATTTCAAGATGTGGATAACAATATGGATACATTTTTATTCATGGATAACAATACGAATAATATTTTAAGACGTGGATGAAAAAATGCATAACATTTTAAGAATCGGCTAACAATATGGATAGAATTTTCTGATGTGGATAACAATATGGCTAACATTTAAAGGCATAGATAACAAGATGGATAATATTTTAAGACGTGGTAACAAAATTGAGAATAGTTTAACACGTGGATAAAAACATAGATAATGTTTTAAGACGTGGATAACAATATGGATGCTATATTAAGAATTGGATAAAAACATGGATAACATTTTAAGACCTGGATAGCAATATGGATACTATTTTAAAACATGGATAACATTTTATGGGGTGGATAATATTTGAAGACGTGGATAACAATATGAAGAATATTTTTAGACGTGTATAAACTACAGTGCCCGGCATAATTATTTTGACAAAATTTACATTTGTCTTAAAAGGCATATAATTATTGTCAGCATTCATATAACGGGATATTAACAGCTTAGGGGTTTTCTTTGTCCTCTCAGCTAAATAAAAATTAGTGGTTCAAAAATATTCCAGCTTTATTTGTGATTAGGTAGGAGAATGTTTAAAAAGTGAGGCAAACGCAAAACGGCATAAGTATTTTGACATGCTATAATTATGTTATTTTTGGTACTTAATCGAACTTTTTGGTAACAAAATTAATTGATTTAGCTAAATTATTAACATTTAAGAAAAAATGTTCTTGACAGTCATAGATTTTTAATTCAAATAGGGTATGTTGGTGTCAAAAATTGTAGTGAAATTTAAAATTACAGTTTCGGTGATAAATGTAGCTATTATTTAGACATTGCTGCAGTTATCTATTTATTTTGAAACGAATAAATCTGAAAATACTGAAAACGCTGTAAATATGGTCGATCTAGGCAGAAAATGTGAAATTACAGAAGTTGCTCTCCGGTAAATAGAGCAGAATTGCAAATCTAATCTTACTTAAGCACACAAATCCTCATCTTCTGAATAATTTCGATGTCAAAGCAAACTCTCTATTAAGACTAGAACCTCTAAACATTAGAAAAAAATCAATTTGAAGTCATTTTTTGCTATTCCACTCGATTTATAAATCATAGCCACAAAAATTTTCAATTAGATTTTCAATAAAAATCACTTGCACCCCACCAATCATTGTGGAAGAGCATATTGTGGACTGATAAAAATAAATTTGGACATAATTGATCTTAGAATAACTTTTTTAGTATGCTTGAGTCAAAAAACCGCCAAAAAGTTTGATATCTTTGTGAAATAAATGTCCTTCTGATGCTATTGCCATGCCCAAACATTTCCAGGCATCAGAATATGTTGATCCACCATTTAAAATACTGTGATATTTAATTTTTATCGATAATGCTGTGGACTATAATGAATATTTTGGCATTTTAAACAATATTTCTTAACAACATGGTATTAAACCGATCGAAATGTTATGTATTCATTTGCAGAACACTGCTACTATGGTAAGCCTGAATGTTGTGGAGCAAGTTTGGAGCGTATTTCGGGTTCAAACTTAAAGTAGTCTCCTTCAAATATCACATTTGTAAGAGAAAAATCTTCTTACTCTCATTAAAAAGTGGAAATGTGGAAAATAATGGGAGAAAATCATCGAAAATGTTGTTTAGTGATAAATCCCTAAATCCTTGAAACATCGATCCGTAAATGGGTCCATAGCGGTAAAGATGTGTGTGAAGCATATTATTTTTACCGTAACTAATAATAATCATAAGTATAAATAAAACATTTTTAATTCTTGAGGTCTAAAAATCAATAAAACAATTTTGTCAAAATACTTATGCCACGCAGTGAAATTTTATTTACATTACAAAAGTGGAAGCGTAAATTTAAATTGATAAAATTTATTACTAATTATAAGTACTCTAGTAAAGGATTAGCCAGAATATTTTTTCATATTTTTGTAGAAGACTAATCCGGTAAAAAACCAAACATTTTTTCATTTTTTCAAACTTGTCAAAATAATTATGCCGGGCACTGTATGTATACTATTTTAAGAGGTGGATAAAAACATGAATAACATTTTAGAAATTGGATAAAAACATAGATAACGTTTTAAGGCGTGGATAACATATTAGGAACGGAATAAAGCCATAGACAAGACTCAGTAACCCATGTATGACTTTTTCGGTCCTGCAATACAAAGGAGCTCCCATATAATCTTAACTTATAATTCGAACCTGTCCAAGGTAATATTTGTACAGAGAGCCATATCGGATCTCATTAGAGGATTGGTAAAAAACGATTATAAGGCGGCCTTAAAGTTGTTCTAAATATTCAGCTGTTGGATATTCATGTTCACCACAGGCATCCATATGTTCTTGGAGGCTCATAGAGCTACATATGTGTCACTGATCATAGCTAGGGCATGCAAGCGTTCTTCAACGGATAGCCAAGATGGACAAAGTGACAGATGAGGTGAAACCGGCTCTATTTTGCCTATTATTGTCTTCGATTCAAGTGAGTGCAAGTCAGATGAATCTCGGACAGCTTAGCCATTTTTATCGAAGGGCAGAAGATGGATGAAGGAAATGGAGCTGGTATGTACTGCGAAGAATACATCAGACGATCATATAAACTTAGAAATCACTGCAATATTTTTCAGGAAGAAGATTTTGCAGTGTTGACGGCTTTAAAGCTGTTAGTGTGAATGACCGGGAAGCAACCATAGTGCAGAGGTAAGCAAGTCTGCCTTGCACTCAGAAGGGTACCTGACCACAACGACAAATTTTCAACGGTGTCAAAATACTCCTCAGTGTAATGTCGGCGACATTTCCTGAGTATTTCAGCCGTGAAAAACTTTTCTACAAGTGGTGTCGTAAGACACGCCAATATGAATGCGCGTGCACTCATTGATATGAGAGAAGTCTCCATTGTCCCTTGGGAGATGTTGTGGGAACATATGTATGTAGTGGGAATGACGCAGTTACCAGGTTAGGTTAGTTAGGCACTATGTAGAGTCTTTTGCCATAAAATCTAAAAATGTTTAAAAATGAACATCTGGCTTAAAACTTGTAATAGGAATTCTCAGCCACCATATCTACTTCTTCCTTGACAAACATAGGAAATTCCGCTGTGAGAAACCCGTAAAGATTTATGACAACGACCCTGCGATGTACCGACGTCAATCATCTCTTACTTACTATAAGCTTTACTTAATGTTGATTAATATTTTGAGTATTTTAGTGTCATCCTCTCTACAACTTATGTCCTTATATTTATCACTTGCAGCTCGGAAATGGCGGTAAGAAGGAATTCTCAATATCATTGAGAATCGAGCTATGTTATTTGCGGTAGTGGTCTCCTCGTATCCATACATGAAATTATAGGGGAAAATAATTTTTTTCCTTCCAAAACTTTGACAATTTTCTTGTATAATATCATGGAAACAAGTCCAGACTTCCCCAGAAGCATTTTTGTATATATCGTGTGTGTCTTGTACCGAGAGTGTACTTGTTCTAATGATTTTCATGCCGCCGCACAATATCATTAATATTAACAGCAATAACAAAAACAACAACAACATCAGAAATAATAACAAATAATCGAAAATCAACAGCAAAAACCAACAGTACTCTCACACCCACCTAAAACACAAGTGTTTCGCTTTTTCCTTTCCTTTCCTCGTCCATTATTATTTTGTTTAATATTTATTTTTCTAAATTTTTGGTTGGTTGTTTCTTTTTTGGATGTCTAATTTGTATTTTTCTGGGTCGATATTATCGATGATAATTTTGAGTTTATAAACATTTCAAAGAATAATAAGCAAACATTATAATTAAAAAAAATATATATTATAGAGGGAGTGAGGGAGGAAGAAGAGAGTGTGTAAGAAACTCTGCAGATTGACGTCAAATCATCTTTGGCTTTAATAAAAATTGAAGAAATATTGGAAATGGCAAAGATTAGAAATTTCTAATAGCCAAATATGAAATATGAATTGTTTAAACAATCAATTTGTCAATAATATTAGCCGGCGATGATTCACCATTAACAGTTATTTAATGGCAAATTTTGTGGCATGATTAATGGTCGGTATTAACCAAAATTGAATCAAAGCGAGAGAGTGGCATTTTTGCAATATTTTATTTATTGTTTATGCAGAGGCGGAAACGGAAGTAGAAAATCTTATCTTTGCTGTTATCATGATTATTTATAGATAATAGCAAACAAATTGTAATTCTACGAAAAATTGAAAATTTTTGTAAGGTAAAGAGTTCATAAGTGGGACGTTATCTATATCGTCTACTTAACATTGTTGACCAAAGTTGAGGAGGCAAAGTTTATGATATTTTGGAAGTCGGATAATAGAATAAAGAACAATTAGGACATGTATACAATATAACCTATAAAATATAAAAAATATAAAATATAAAAAATATAAAACTACCTATATAACGTAAGTGTAGACTTAAAGGTCCTATTAACAGATGTCTAATTTTTATACCCTCAGCATTTATGCTAACGAGGTATATAGACTTTCAAAGGGCAAAATGTGCCTCATCGAAAAAATGGTTTTAGACCCCAAATATGTTTGGACGAAATGCGTTTCACACAATTTGGAGTTGATTTAGCCATGCCCATCTGTCTGTCTGGCTGGAGTGCAGCTGCAAAAAACATGGTAGTTAGCAGTACCAGATTTAATCATCTCGATATTCATAAAGGCACCATGTTGTGATATATGGAAGACATTCAATGAGCGTGTTGGATGTACGATCGTTCCGAAGCGCAAACATTGATTCGGACCACTACCTTATTGCAGCAAAGGTACGTATCCGTCTAAACGTTGCAAATAAAGCACGAACAGACACAACGCGGAAGTTGGACATTGATAGGCTGCAAACACAACAGATAGCCACCGCATATTCCACTCAACTAGCCCAATTGCTTAATGAGAGCACTCATTGTCCCGATAACATATCAGCGCAATGGCAAAGTATTGCCCACTGCATGCAAACAGCCGCAAAATCCATACTTGGATACCAGAGACCTCCACCAAGGAATCCATGGTATGATCAGGAGTGTCGTGCTGCTACCGAAGAGAAAAATGCTACATATAGGGCAACTCTACAATCAGTAGCAATGCGTAGCGCACGAGAGAGATATCGAGAGAAAAAGGAGAGAGGGGAAACATCTCCAGGAAAAAGAGGGAGATGGAAAAGCGGGAGTGTGAAAAAATCGAGATGTACAGGAACCAGAATGAAGTCCGAAAATTCTACCAAAGAGTGAAACATCAAACTGATGGCTTTGGAACTAGTACATCCTCCTGTAAAGACCAGCAAGGTAATCTGGTAACTGATACAGATAGAGTGCTAAGGATATGGAAAGAGCAGTCGACGAAGATACCATAGACCCAATCACCGACGTAGCCCATAGGATATTAGCTTATATTGCACATTTTTTTTAATTTTTGAGTAAAATGTTAAAATGTGATAGATGGAAGACATTCATCGAGCGTGTTGGATGTACGATCGTTTCGAAGCGCAAACATTGATTCGGACCACTACCTTGTTGCAGCAAAGGTACGTATCCGTCTAAACGTTGCAAATAAAGCACGAACAGACACAACGCGGAAGTTGGACATCGATAGGCTGCAAACACAACAGATAGCCACAGAATATTCCACACAACTAGCCCAATTGCTTAATGAGAGCACTGCTTGTCCCGATAACATAACAACACAATGGCAAAATATTGCCCACTTCATGCAAACAGCCGCAAAATCCATACTTGGATACCAGAGACCTCCACAAAGGAATTCATGGTATGACCAGGAGTGTCGTGCTGCTACCGAAGAGAAAAATGTGGCATATATGGCTACTTTACAATCAGTAGCAACGCGTAGCGCACGAGAGAGATATCGAGAGGAAAGGAGAGAAGAGAAACGTCTTTTCCGCAAGAAAAAGAGAGAAATGGAAAAGCGGGAGTGTGAAAAAATCGAGATGTACCGGAGCCAGAATGAAGTCCGAAAATTCTACCAAAGAGTGAAACATCAAACAGATGGCTTTGGTACAGGCACATCCTCCTGCAGAGACCAGCAAGGTAATCTGGTAACAGATACAGATAGCGTGCTCAGGATATGGAAGGAACATTTCTCCAATCTGCTGGCGTCCAATAGTAGCGAAGACGATGATACCACAGATCCAATCCCAGAAGATGGTATAGAATGTATACCACCCGGCCAAAATGAGGTAAAAACAGCAATCAACCGGCTGAAGAATAATAAAGCAGCAGCAGCCGATGGCCTACCAGCCGAGCTGTTTAAAACCGGAGGCGACGAGCTGATAAGGTGTATGCATCAGCTAGTTAGCACCATCTGGCAGGAAGAACGCGTACCCGACGATTGGAACCTGAGCGTCCTGTGTTCCGTCTACAAGAAAGGAGATAAGGCTGTATGCTCCAACTATAGGGGCATAAGTCTTCTCCCTATTGCCTATAAGATAGTGTCAGGGATATTGTGCGAACGACTAAAGCCAATGATCAACGAAATAATTGGACCATATCAATGTGGCTTTAGACCTGGCAAGTTGACCAGATATTTACCCTGCGGCAAATCCTGGAGAAGACCCAAGAGATGCAGATCGACACATATCACCTTCTTGTCGATTATAAAGCAGCATTCGACAGTCCCCTCCGATCAAAGGTATTCCATGCAATGTCTGAATTTGGTATCCCCGCAAAACTTATCCGGCTTTGTAAAATGACTTTAACTGACACGAGGTCCTCAATTAAAATAGGGAAGAACCTCTCCGAAGAGTTTGGTACCAAAAGAGGTTTCAGACAAGGAGACAGCCTTTCGTGTGATCTCTTCAACATCCTGCTGGAAAAGGTTATACGAGAGGCAAACGTCAAAAGATGTGGCACAATCTACACCAATAGTCACATGTTACTTGCTTATGCTGATGATATAGACATCATGGGCCGATCAGAAAAAGAAGAAACTGATACCTTTATGAAGGTCGAAGGAGAATCTGCTAAAGTGGGTCTGGCGGTAAACGGTGAGAAGACCAAGTTGATGTTGTCGACGCGCAATGCGTCCATTGAGCTCGGACCGACTGTGGAAGTTGGTTCCTATAATATTGAGGTAGTAAAAGACTTCGTCTACCTCGGCACCTCCGTAAACACAACAAACGACATCAGTTGTGAAATAAAAAGAAGAATTGTATTGGCCAACAGATGCTATTTTGGTTTAAGTAAGCTGTTTAAAAACAAAGCCACATCTCGTCAAACAAAAATAACGCTCTACAAAACACTGATACTACCCGTGCTGATGTATGGATCCGAAGTCTGGGTACTTGCGCAAGCAGACATGGCAGTGCTTGGTGTGTTTGAGAGAAAAATTCTTCGAAAGATCTACGGACCAATCTGCGTTGACGGAGAATATCGACGTCGCATGAACCACGGGCTGTATCTGCTATACAACGACATGAATATTGTTAAACGTATCGAGATGCAGCGATTGCGTTGGCTAGGCCATATCATAAGAATGAGCTATGATGAACCTGCTAAAAAGGCGTATAAATACGGACCGCTGGGCGGTGCACGCAGAATTGGCAGGCCAAGGAATAGATGGCGCAAACAAGTGGATGATTAGATGAAAAGGCGCGGTATTCCAGAATGCGAAGCAACAAATAGAAAGAAATGGAGATCTTTTCTTAGTTCGGCCTATGGAACAAATGTTCTGTAATGGGCCAGCTAAGTAAGTAAGTATTTGGTCTTAACACATGTGGGGTCTAAACCATTATTTCAATGGAATACATTTCAGATCGTGACAAAGTGTATATAGCCTCGACAGCCATAAGGTAGAGGGATTAAGAAACATCAATTTTGGAACGACATTGTAACCTCTCTATTATATTTTTATTTACATGTTGTTCATAATTAATAACATGAAACTAACAAAAGAAGAAAAAAAAACAAACTTGAATGAAAGAATAAGGTAGTGAAAAAAAGAAACAAAACTTACAACCACAACAAAAGTAGCAACAACAACTACATAACTTTGTACAGATATTTGTAGTAAAGTTAGTTTTTTTTTTTCATTTTACATAGAATCCGTAAAAATACCAACAAAAATAACATTGGTCGTAAAAATGTAAAGTTAATAAACAACAACAAGAAAAAGAAGAAGAATGAAACGCCATTCGTTGAGGAAGGAAGAAGGTGACCGCTCTCTACTGGGCTCTACTGTGGCAGAAACCTATTACACACTTTCAAACTAAGTACAGTGGTAAAGTAGTAGCACTTCGTCATCGTCATGAAGAACAGCAGCAACAACAACATCATTATTTTGTTGTTATTGTGTTCCTGTAATACACAAGTGTATAAGTAAACCATTCTTTGGTTGTATTTACTTGTTTCCAATCTCCCCTCCTCCTCTCCTCTCTCCCTCTCTAGGGGTATGACACTATGAAGTACTTGTAAAACATAGGAAAAGAACATGATTGTAATGCGTTTTTTGCTGTTATTTGTTGTTGTTGCTCTTGAATAGTTAACATTTTCCCTTTAACATGATTTTGTTGTTGGTTTTTATTGCTCCCCCTTTTGCGGTAGTTATCTAGTCTATTGGAACCAACCATCAACATATAGAGTACTGGGCTACTGTATAAGCCAGGCATGGCAGGCAATCCATTCAGGTATGTGAACCATATGTGTTTGGTTAGACGAACATCATTCGCCAAGTGTTTGTTTGACACTGTCACCGAAAATAGTTTTTTTGTTGATTTCTTCTTTCGTTTCAATTTAAACATTTGACATTTTTGTTTTTGATTGGTGCTTAAATTTGATACGAATACCGTTGCAACCATTAAAAAGGAAACAAAAAGCGGTAGTTATGAAGGAAAGGTACTCTAGGATAGTATAAAGAAGGTAATAAGGGTCGAAATGCTTTGTAAATTAGACTAACAACACATTCAAAATAGTTCCCACGATCATAACAGAACGAAAAGCTGACATGTACGCGATTCTGTTTTGAATACAAAACATTACCCCCGAAATAATGTGTACTCCTTGTTATCGCCAGTATGTCTTATGTATCAAACAAAAATTAAAAAAATCTCTAACTGGGACTTAATCATCTTGAGAGTACTCATCTCTGCAAAATGTTGTTCCATACCTTAATGAGGCTTGTAAATATTCCGAATTATATAAAAAATGCTTCGTAATATTTTAAACTGGCAATAAAAAGGATCTGAATGCTTTGTTATCACATTTTGGTTCAAATCTCTTCCAGCTTGGAGGATTGAAATTTTATTTTATAGGTACACTTTTTCGGGATCAGAAATATGCTTCAATACGACGATCCAGCCCTATCTAATTTGGCAAAAACTGTTTTAGATCGTAATATTTTATTTTACAAATTAATGGTTCATGCGATGGGTATATACTCGTAGTTTTAACATCAACGAAGATCAATTTACTATTCACGTCGAAGGACCACTTTTACTCATATAAAAGTATTCTAGTAAGTATTTGATTATTTATCACTTTCGTGGTCATAGCACCACTTCGAAGGACCATTTTAACTGATAAAAGTTAATTTTACCGATTTAAGCCATAACCATCATACACCTAGGGTCTTCATCCCCATTTTTACTCACCAAGCTTGTTGATTAAAAATGTACTAACCTGAAAGTAAATAAAGAAATCAAATTAGTAACGTGTTCAATTAAAAATAACACACTTATTTTTCTTGTTTTATTAAGAAATTTATTATTAGTTTTGGAAATAAGTGCAACTTTCAATTTAGTTAGAAACACAGTCATTAGTGGAAAAAATTTTAAGGCCTTAGGTATATATTTTTGTAAATGATAACAGAAAATGAAATTTCCTAAGGAAGCTTAAGGAATGAGGATGCAAGAATGGTACAATGCCGTTTGTACACGAAGAAACATATATTTGTTTAGGACTGGTTGCATATACAGTGTCGACCAAAACTAAAGCAACCCCACAGTACATTTTTTTAAAATGAGAATTTTTTAAGAAAACAAAGTTATTAATTTGTTTTTTATTTTTCTTTTTTATGACACAAGCACATCTTTTAGGCATGGGGGATACAAAATTATTAATTATTGCAGGGGAAATAATTGATTTTCGGAAAATTCAGTTTAAATCCTCAAAATACTGAAAATCGGGATGTACCGTTATATGGGGGCTATTCCCAAACGTGGACCCAGGTCCACGATTTTTGGTGGAAATGTTTTGTGACCACTAGGAACCCCTAACCCTAAATGACAGCTAATTTAGTAGGAAAAAAATACCGAAGATCGGAAGGTACCGCTATAATGGGCTATACAAAAACATTAGCCGATATTGTTCATATTCATCCAAAAATGATGCTACAGCACCCTCTGATCAAATACAAAATCGCTTAGATTTAAAAATTAGCAAAAGAATGATTCACAGAAGAACGGTAGACGCCGGCTTATTCATCCGACGACCAGCAAAAAAATCGTTCATATCGACAAAAAATTAAGGAGCCAGACTGGAATTCGCCAAGACCCATCTGAAATGGATTGTAAAAAATGGAGCACTGTGATGTTTTCCAATGAATCTATGTTTAGTTTAAAGTATTCATATGGTAAAAGGCGTGGAACAAATGGGAAACGGTCAAATCCTAAATATTGCAAAGACACTTAAAACATGGCGGCGGAACAAAATGGTCTGAAATTTTTTTTCTCGGCCAAGGGATTGAACCAATTTATAAAATTAATGGAATTATGGATCGTGTCAACTATCGTAACGTGAAGAAGATATATCACTTAGATGGACCTTCCAGGAAGATAACGAGCCAAATCATGTATCGAAAGTGGTTAAGGAGTGATTCCGAAACAATTCGACAGAAGTTCTCCATTGGCCTTTCCAATACCCACAACTTTGCTCCCGATTGAGACTTGTGGGAGATTGTTAACTCAACAAGTAAAAAAGTATCAGTCGGCTTTGCCGACAGAGATATACCCTCAGCCTATGTGAATTGAAACCTTCATATACGGTCAGATCGAATGTATTTACATATGGTATTTTCATTATTTTGTGGCCTTTCTTGGACATTTGGATTAGGATTAAAGTTCAAAAGTGTTGCAGAGGAGGTACTTAAAGGAATGGTCCGACATAGTCCATTATGGAAGTGGATCATTTCAGTGGGTCATAACTTATATTTCAGTGGGTCATCGTATTATGGTATGCCAAGAAGCATGGACTTGTCCACGGAAAACATAATACCGTTGTAAGCAGGGCAACAACGAACAGCATCGGCATACGTTTCCAAAGGATCTTCTAACAGACCTTAAACTGCACATAAGCACGAATGTTGAACTTTTGTGAAGGAGGTTCCCTAAGTAAAACTAAATTTAGACAAAATATTAGGAGATCCAATGTTTGGACCAAATTTGTTCAAGAGATATCGTGCATACCATTTAAGTGACATTTGTTAAATATTCGGGGGAAGTACCGGAAGTTGTGGGCCGGTATTGCCTATCTTTGAACTTAAACAATGACAAAATATGACGAAGGCCAAATTTTAGAACAAATCGGTTAGTTCGATAGTTATCGTGCTCTCCAGCCACTAGATATGATACCATAGGGGTTTTTACACCTTTCGGGCTGTTTTCTCAAGAAGTATGGATTTGTCCCTGAAAAAACTTTTACCATCGTAATTGAGGCAGCGAATGCAAGTTGTTTCAACAAAAATCAATGTGATTCGACAGCAGGTCTTAAAGTGAACTTATCTGTAATTTTGTGTGGTAGGTACCCAAAGGAGTGGACAAACATAGTCCATATTCGAACCTGACATATATCTGGTAGACATATTAGGATGTGTAAAGTAAATCAGTCACTCCCTTCAAGAGTTATCGTGCGAACAATTTTTCCGAACATTTTTGAACTTTTGTGGGGGAGGTACGTGAAGGAGTGGACCGATATGGCTTATGATGGAACTTAAACTATGTTTGGACAAAATATTACGAAGCCCAAAATTTGGATCAAATCGGTTGATCCATTCGAGATTTGTCTTGCGCTCCAACCACTACACACGGTGTCATAGGGTTTTTTTGCATCTTTCAGGCTATTTTCTCAGGAAGTATGGACTTGCCCTTAATGAGACATGTACCGTCGTGAGCGGGACAGGGAATACAAGTTGCTACAACAAAAATCAAAATGATTCGAGAACAGGTCCTAAACTGAACTTTTCCGAAATTTTGTGTGGGAGGTACCCGAAGTAGTGGACCGATTGAGTCTATATGGGCCAAATCGGCTACTTCCTTCAAGAGTTATCGTGCGCACAAATTGTCCGAACATTTCCGAAGGGGGAGGTATCGGAAGGAGTGGACCGATATAACCCATCTCCAAACTTAAACTAAGTTTGGACAAAATATTACGAAAGCCAAATTTTGGACCAAATCGGTTGATCCGTTCGAGAGTTATCGTGCGTACCAACACACACGTGAAACACATTTCGTCCAAACATACTTGGGGTCTAAAACCATTATTTCGATGAGACACATTTTGCCCGTATGAAAGTGTATATACCCTCGTTAACATAAATGCTGAGGGTATAAAAACATACTTTTACACACATAATGCATATTTTAACCGATATTGCTTTTAAAAAGTAAATAAATGAAAGATTTTGTTAACCTTTGGAATTCATTTAAAATTGTTCGATTTAGATATGTTTTTAACATAAACTAAATTATTTGAAAGGTCAATAGTATCTACAGTATTATTTCATATTCCAAGCAATTTGGCATCATAAAATAAGGAAATTTTAAATTTATTACTTAAATAAATTAGTTGGTGGTATAGTCGGCAACTATTACCAAATTGTCGGCATGCCACAAACGCAAGCACTTCAAAATAGGCCTATTATAGCCTAAAATAGCATAAAAACTTTTTTATTGAAGTTTTTTTTATTAATTAGACTTCGAAGTGTTTATTTAACACATTTTTAGATTTATTTTTTATTTTAAAACTAATTGACAAAGCGCAATTTTTGCACCCCATGCCGACTACTGGCAAACTTTACATTTTGTTGTCCCTAATGTCGGCATCAGCTAAATTTTTTAATAGTTTCTATTTCTAATGTTCTCTTTTGAATATTATCTACCATCACAACAACATTTTTATTGAAAATTTTTTCATTTTAATATAATTACTGACATTATTATGTTGACGTCTCCACTATTTTTTTTTTTCTTAAGAGACATGCATTTTCGGTTGTAGTGAAAAAGACTCACTAAAAAAATTAAATTCCGATATAATAAATGGTCTAACCTCAATGAAATTTTACACAAAGCTAGATGACAATATTATTAAAGCATTTTTAAAATCATGTTCATATTTTGTTATAGTAATTTTTAGTTATTTGTTTTCAAATACAAAAGATGCCGACTACTGGTTCCTACCGGACTTAGGAGCACTTACCCTACATACCGGACTTAGGAGCACATACCCTATAAAACTAATATTTAACTATTTTCTCTTATTTTTTTTATTATATAAACTAAATGTAATGGACAAATTCAAACTACCCATCTCTGCACAACGTTCCCCCTCATACCCATATGTTGCTTTTATTAACCTAAAATTTAAACATAGATAGCTCTATTGAAATAATTTCCAATACAACAGTTGCTTTTATTGTCGGTTCTAGAACTGCAAGAATCTACTAATTTTCACCATTTTTTCGATATCATTAAGAAAAAATGTTATCGTAGTAAAAAATAGTATCTTCTTGCAGGTTCTGGAACAGACATTTAGTTTCCATTTCATTGTAAAACTTTCCCTCAATTCAACAAACTCCCGCTTGAATTATTTACTGCAAGAAAACTCCATCAAATTCATTATCATTCTTAAACATTTCCATCCCTGCAAACTGTAACCTCAGCTTTGTTCCAGAACTAAAAAGTTTTTACAATTTTTACGACTTTTACACATTTTACCCGAAAAACCGTTCCCGTACACAAAAAAGTTGTAAAATGTTCACTTCTCTTTGAACAAAAATGGCGCTGAATGGCACTCTCTTTAAAAACTTTTTACTCGACAAATTTGAGCGTGTAAAAAATAGTAACATGGTTGCCGGCGTCTGATTGGCTGATACGCCTACTTTGACATTTATTCCAGTTTTTTTTTTTTTTTTTTTTTTGACGTATTTTCCATTTTTCCGTTCCCGAACTATTTCAAAAAACTTTTGTGTGAGAAAAAAATTTTTACAGTTCTGTCTTTTACGTGTTTTACTATTAAAAAGTGCGAGAACGAAGCTCTCCTTTATGTGTCATATTTATGAAGCCACTGTGACAGCAATACTTTATTATTGTGATTGTATTATTGTTCTCCTAGTTCATTGCAAAACACAATGGAATGCAATTATGTTTCATTTGTCACATTTCGTAAAATTGATCCTTGTCCTAAAACCCCCAGGATGGTAGTTATATTTTAGAGAAAAGTTATCTCCCCCAACTCACTGATGGGCAGAAATGCTCTGCCTCACACACAAAAGTGTAAAAAATACATGAGTCTCTCGAAATTTGCCCATCAGTGCCCCAACTTCACATTCTAGCAATGACAACCAGAAATGTCTGCAGTGTTCTAGTGTTACAATTTAATCACAACCTCTTCTCTTTTCGTGCAAAAATTGTGCACTCCCTCCTCTCAGTGCATTTAACACTCTTGTTCACAAGTAAATGATTTAACCACAAAAATGTCTCAACTTTGGTAGTCAAAAGGAAGGGAAATTATTAAAATTATGGCAAAAATTATATCTTTAAAAACAATCTGTAAAAATAATAACAACAAAACAAGTAACAAATTAAAAAATATAACCACAAATGATGAGCCAAGTCCTGAGTAATGGAATAGAAAGAGAGAACAAGATGGTGTGAGACTCCGGAGAAGCACCACAAATATCAACCAACAACAAAACAAAACCAAAAAACCAGCTAACCGAAAATTACTGAACCACAAAAATTAAACCTGAAATAAACACGAAATGTGGCTTAAAAAACAGCAATGTTCTAAGGTGTTGTTATGGTTGTTGTTACTGCTGCTGCTGGTTGCAACAAATTATAGGTAATACAATCAAGCCATCACATAGTAATGCAACATGCTAACAAAACACATGGGGCATAGCAACAACCAACCAAAAATACAAAAATAAAAAAAAAAACTTTATGAAGAGGAAAAAAATAAAAGCGGAAATTAAGAGAAAGGTTTTTTCTCTACTGCTGCACTGCTTCTGTTGTTGTTGCTGTTTAGTGTTAATAAAACAAAACATATTTGTTTATTGTTGTTTTTGTTGCTGTCATTATGATTTTGTCGGCTTATTTTATGTATTGCTGCCATTCATGTTGTTGTTGTTGCAGTTCTACACGTGCATATTAATCATCAAACTTCAATTAAAGCCCACAAACACACGCATTTTGGCGCACTCTATGACTTTTGCCACACACTAAAATGGACAGTTAGTTCTCACAACAAACATATTAAGTGAGCATAATAACACTACGAAGAGTGAGTGACATAATAATGTGAAAGAATCAACTGCGTAAATGACTGCAAATCAATTGAATTATCAAAAACAGAGACAAGATCAACAAACAGTTAACTTATTTTTTAATGGTAAAATAATTGCATGCCAAAAATACAACCCTGTAATGCCTATGCAATAGAGCTGGCCAACCATCGATATTGCCAACATTAGATATTTTCGATATAATGTTTTTAAATATCGATTGGTATAGATATTATCGTTAAGTTGTCATCGCCATTAATTTGGAGATGAAAATGGCGGAAATGTCAACGATTTTCTTGAAATTATGCAAAAGTAGTTCACAGAAATGTAAGGGAGAATAAATAGCTGCTTTTATTTTATAAAAAAATGTAAAAAAAATACATTTTATTTTACCGAAAAATGTGTACGTGTGACTACGGACTTAATTTCTTACAGACACATAACCGAAAAGCAGCGAAATTTCTATTTATTTCAATGGATTTCAGGTTAGGGGTTTTTATTCCGATAATATCGATAGGCAAAACTAACTATCGATATTGAATTTTTAAATAACAAGTACAAAAGTGTCTTCGGTTTTGCCGATACATATATCCCCCAGCCAATGTGAAGTGAAACTTTCACCTACGGACAGATCGAATGTATTTTAGGTCTCTTCAGAATTGTGTGGCCCTTTTTGGACATTTGAACTTGCCGACAAAAATGTGGATTAGGAATTAACTGCACAAATGTTGAACTTTTGTGGGGTAGGTATCCTTAGGGAGGACTGATATGGGCCATTTTGGAAGTTAAACTAAATTTTGACAAAATATTACGAGATCCAAAGTTTGGAACAAATTGGTTGCCTCATTCAGGTGATATCGTCCTAGCATTTTTTTAAATATTGGGGAGATGTACCGGAAGTTGTGGACCGGTATTTCCCATGAAACTAAGGTTGGATATAATATAACGAAGACCAAATGTTGGACCAAATCGCCACATATGGTGACATAGGGATTTTTTACACCTTTCGGGCTGTTTTCCCAAGAAATATGGACTTGCCCCTGAAAAAACTTTTACCGTAATGAAGGTAGCGAATGCAAATCGCTTCAGCAAAAGTCAAAGTGATTCGAGAGCAGATCTTAAAGTGAACTTACCGAAATTTTGTGTAAGAGATACCAGAAGGAGAAGACATATATAGTCCATATTCGAACCTTATCTATATCTGGAAGATATATTAGGATGTGCAAAGTATGAATTACATCGGTCACTCCCTTCAAAGTTATCGTGGGCACAAATTTTCCGAACATTTTTGAAGTTTTGTGGGGGAGGTACCTGAAGGAGTGGACCTATATGGTTTATCTTCAAATTTAAACTATGTTTGGACAAAATATTACGAAGGCCAAATTTTGGACCGAATCGGCAGATGCTTTCGAGAGTTATCTCATGCTCCAACCACTACACACCGTGTCATAGAGGTTTTTGCATTTTTCAATCTATTTTCTCGGGAAGTATGGACTTGCCCCAGATAAAACTTGTACCGTCGTATGGAGGGCGGTGAATACAAGATGTTACAACGAAAACCGAAGAGATTCGAGAGCTGGTCCTAAACTGAACTTTTCCGAAATTTTGTGTGGGAGGTACCCGAAGGAGTGGGCCGACTGAGTCCGTATTGAAACCTGATCTAAGTCTGGTAGAAATTTCACGATGTACAAAGTATGGACCACATCGGTTACTCCCTTCAAGAGCTATCGTGCGCACAAATTTTCCGAACATTTTCGAACTTTTGTGGGGGAGGTACCGAAAGGAGGTGACCGATAGCATCTTCGAACTTAAACTAAGTTTGGACAAAACATTACGAAAGCCAAATTTTGGACCCAATCGGCTTATCCGTTTGAGAGTTATCGTGCGCACCAGCCAGACAGACAGATGGACGGACATTGCTAAATCGACTCTAAATTGTCTGAAACACATTTCGTCCAAACATACTTGGGGTCTAAAACCATTATTTCGAGGAGGCTAACTTTGCCCGTATGAAAATGTATATGAGGAAAAGTCAAAATTTTTTAGTTTCCATGAAGCCAAGGTTTGCACTATTATAATACGCGAACTATTGTAGTTTACCAGTAACTATGACTATTGCTGGATTATTATTTTAGATGTTTTTGTACAAAGCTCAAAAATTTAGCAAAAAAATTTAATTTACGTGGTAGTTACGACCGCGTAAAGGAAAAAACATAGGTAAAAACACGTTGTAGCTAAACAGGTTTTTTACATTGCTATTCGATTTCTGATTAAACCATTCAAATGACGGACATCAGTCCAAAGTAAAAGTAGGAGAATACAAAATGAAGATTACACTTCTAATGTATCACTTTCCAAAATTTCCACTGCATCCACCTTTTATGGATGCTGACATTTTGAAGCCGGATTTCAGGTGTTTTTTGTATTTTTTATGGTACTGGGACGCGCATTCGGATATTTCGAAAAACCAATTATAGGATTAAAGAACTCGCGATTTTGCATAATCTGATATGTATATTGAGTATGTAGCCCACACAGCAGCAGAGTAATCTACTGCCAAAGGCCAAAATTTAGTGCGATATTTTTTCTAAAAAACCTATTTTTTGGGTACATTATTTACAATATCGTCTTGAGTGTGCTGGTACCCCGCGATATTTTAGTTTTTCGACGATCCGGATCATATGAATCACAGATCGTAAAAATCCATCTACTAGAACGACGGAAATGGCTACTGCAAAAATTGAAAAATTTGCGAAAAATGTTTTTCAAAATATCGCTGACTAATTCGCGTTTTATGTGGATCGTTTCCATTTCAATGAAGAAAGTGAGTCATCACTCGCGTTTGTGCGGAAACAGCGGTTTGAAAAATTTAGTGGCATGGGAGCTGTATCCGATTTATCCAAAAAATACTGTGTGATGCTACATCCAGGGTTCTTGATGGAATTTATTGAAATATGTTTAGATCGATGTAGTTTTTCACGGTTGATAGTGAAATCGGATGCGCATAAAAAGTGTATGCACTTTGTGCAAAATATAAGCGTTATACAGTTTGTTGCACACAAAACTGCAGACGATGCTACATCTTAGCGGCCAAAGTAAATCCTGGCAAATGTGTACAAATTAAAAGAGAAGAATTCGCTGTATTGGTAAACCGCATGCGCATCAAGTGATTTTGAGGATTTCGCGATTTACACGCATTTCAAAATGAACATTATCCGATACAATTTTATTTCAAGATTATACCCCATTTAAAGGAACCCAACATTTATTTGAAAGATATCCATATCTTCTGCTAGATGTTAGCGTGTTTTCGAGAAGTGATTAAAATAAAACATGTGATTTATTGCGTGGAATTTAACTAAAATAGAAGAAAAACTCCGACCTATTTTTCTTACATTTTGTTCAACTAACTCACAAAATAAATTTTAATAAATATTTTCTCTTACAAAAATTTTATAAATTTCTTCAATATATTTTTTGTTTTTTGCTATAATATGCAAACCGCTAAACGGATTTGTATAGTTTTGGGTTCATTTGAATCTACGCGATGTTTAGATTACGTACATATTTTTTATATATTTTTCAGATGCATAAACAGCTTGAATTTTATTAGAACAAGTTGTAAACTACCAATTGTTTTGAATGCTTTCCTAATTTCCGCGAAAATTTACACCTTTTTCACTTAAGTTATGGGACCTCAGTAAACATATAGTATGTAGGGAGCCCCTAATTAAGAGAGTTTCTCAATATAATGATTAGGGTCTTTTAAAGATTTTTTTCTTTTTATCAGAATTGAAACCGCCATAACTTTTGCGCGCAACAACCAAAATTAGTATCTCGAACAGATTTAAGAATGGGATTTTTTTCCCCAATCTATGTACCAAAAATCTTTCATGTAGCTTAAAAAAAAATTTTTAATTTTTTTTTTATGGAAAACTAAAAAATTTTGTCTTTTCTTCATATACCCTCGTTAGCGTAAATGCTGAGGGTATAACAATCGATGTTATCGATAGTGCCATCGATTTTTTGCCAGCTCTACTATGCAGTGTTTTCCTTTAACCCAGATAAAGCCACTGCTCGTTTAAACGCCACAAAAAATGGTTGCAAAAATTGACGTAAAACTCTGGTTTTTCGAATATTTTTGTTATAGTTTTTAAAAATGCTTAAAAAGTCTCCAAAAAAATTTTTCATAAACAATTTAAAGTTTTTTCGCAAAAAAATTCTCGGCGCTAAGTGGGTTAAAAAAGAAAGAAATTGAAAAAAAACGGATAAGCGAGGTTGATGGGTTATGCCAGACAACTTCTTCGATACCTACCTCACAAAAGTTCAAAATATTCGTTTATGTGTATTGTGCTCGTCTCCCTTAAGGGCGTCTACGATGTACTTCCCAACCCTGCAAAACCATAGTTGACCACCAAACACACCATCTGGTAATGAATGCGTTCCCCTTTCATTTGAAATTGCATGCCTACGAAAAGACAAACTTTTAAAATAAAGTTGTATTGAAAACAAAAGAAATCCGTTCTTAAGCAATTTCCTCAACGAAGAAAACAAATCATCAACAATTCATTATTAAAAACGACACTAACATCAAACAAAATATTAGAGAAAATAGAAAACAATAGAAATGAAAAAAAACGAATCATTAGAAAACCGTTTTTTTATTACAAATTTCAATTCAAGGGGGCATTTTTTCTAATAACGTACTCAGCAGCAGTTTTTGACTGACATTTGTAGTGGAGTGGAAATCAACAAAAAAAAAATCAACCAAATTTTGTGAATTAGGCTGAAGTGCTGTTGCTTCGAAACATGAAACAAAAGCAAAATGCCTACAAAGCGCAACTCAAAAATAAAAACAGGGAAGAAGTTGTATTTCATTTCTTTTTGTGGCTTTTGTTTTGGTTTTTTTATTTGTTGTTGTGTGTGATTCCATTGAGATCCCATAATTTGATTTTTTTTTTTTTTTTGAAAACCGGAAAATCCCACTAATGTTATGTTATGGTAACGCTTTGCCATCCCTGGCTTGTCAATATATGGAACTCTTTTTTATGACAGCTCGCATCACATGTGAGTGCTTATGTCTTTTGAAATCGTTTCTGACAGATGTTGAAATTCCTAGGAAAAGGAACAAATTAACTTTCTCTCCATCTCTTTCTCACACATACTTAATTTTATTTTTATGGGGCCTTATTATATGAATTAAAAAAAATACTTATGTATGGAGTTCTTTGGAGTTGTTCACCTTTTTCTCTCTCTCACTTAGTGGAAGGCAGGCGGGTTTGCCAGAGTTAGGGAATTCTAGTGGAAATAGGAATTCTAGATGTAGGTAATTTTGAATTTTGTTCTCAAAAATTGTATCACAGCCCTTAATGTTGACCCCACTTCACAACAAAGTCGCCATGTCATTTCCAAAATACCCCAATATGTTGTGGCAACACTGAATGTCCGACATGATCACTTGTTATCTGATATCCTTCCCCAAAAGAACGCACCACACACTTCTTCAGTGTTAACCTAGTCTAGTCTCTACAGAGTTGAGAAAACAAAACCAAACAGGATCAACCATGTGTATTTCCTCTTTATATCCCTTAAGACATTTTGTGACATTTTCTTTCTTTGCTTACCCATTAAGTGTTAGGAATTAAAATAATAACACCACAGTCACTACCTGCTGCTGCCGTTGTTGGTGACCTGACTACCGTATGTTGTTTTGCTTGGGTATTTGCCTCATGTCGCGCCATCAGACAGACAAGTGTTTGTCTGTCTGTCCGTTCGCTTCCATCATTAAGCATCTGTTCCAATTAAAACTAAGTATGTTTGTACATGACTACAATGTCCATGTCGTCCATTGTGACATGTGTGATTATTACTAATTTCAAGTTGGCCACGATAAGCAAGTTGTTTTCTTTCTGTATAACTGTCATTTGTTTTGATGACAATTTAGAAAAAGGAGGAAATTGTCGTAGAAAATTAAAACAGCAACTAAGAGAGGAATAGAGCACTTAGTAAAAGTGTTGTCAACTTTGTGGAATTAAAAAGGTATTCGGTTTACATTCTTGCAATTGGAAAATAGAGGCAGAAAGAGAGACTTATTAAAGGTGTTGTCAACTTTGTGGAATTAAAAAAGTAGTAGAAATATAGGTCTTGCACGTTTTGTTAGGTTGTCATTCTTGCCATAGGAAAATAGAGGCATGAAGAGAGACTTTGTAAAAGTGTTGTCAACTTTGTGGAAAAATAGTCAATTTTATTTTAGCCCTTATAATCGTTTGGCGCTTTTATAATTTGCCATAGGAAATAAACGATAGAAAGATCTAGTGAAAGTGTTGTAACTTCTGACAATTCTAAAAACGAAATTGTCATCGGAAATTAAAAGAGAAAATAATAGAGGACTTAGTCAAAGTGTTGTCAACAATGGGGGTTGAAAAAGTAGCAAAAACATAGATCTTAGGCTTAGTACAACCTTCTTGTCATAGGAAAAGACGACCAGAAAGATAAACTTAGCAAAAAAGTGTTGTCAACTTTGTGTTGCCACTTTTGGACACAAGGTTTTATCATATAACTGGGAGTTATGGGATACAAAACCTTTGACATATAGTCCAAAGACACCTTTTCGGCATCTAGTTAACGTTTTTTCGTAGTAGGCTCCACATCGTGTATGTTTTCGTTATAAAACCACCCAATAATTAATCGGTCATAACCAGGGTTTAAAATGCTAACGCCATATTAGCAAAAGCACCGAATATTTGCAGCTTTGCCTGCTAAAATTTCTTCGAAATATGTTTAGCAACAATGAACAACGGCAACGTGTAGCAACAAATTTCACAAAAATATTATATTCAAAATATATTCCTTTTATTTTTAAACAATAATAATTAGTATTTTTTAGGTTCTACCATATGATGGGAGCATTTTGACATTAAATGACATCTTTTTTATTACTGCGTTGGCAACTCTAATGACAAAAAACATCCTCTCTGGCTAATTCGCTGCGACGAATGGTCAGCCGACTGCTAAATATGTAGCGTGGTTGTCGATTATGCCTAACGAAAAAAAGATTAGGCGTAAAAAACGATATAAGCAAAAATGTACAAAAATAAATATGCGTTCGGTTGCTTATTTAGCCGTGTGTGTGAATATTGTGTAGCAGTTGAAGTGTACCGCTAATGCTATGTTTTTAGATGCTGGCTTTTAAACCCTGGTCATAACGCAAGTCATTGTAAAAACTAAGCGATAGGTGGCAACTTCGACGAACTAGACCTCAAAACTCAAAAATAATAGCTCAAAATAATGGAATCACATAATATCCCAAGAGCTACAGATGTGTACTGAGTATATCACCAAAGTAAACGGTATTTTGATAAACATAACATATCAAATTAGCAAGAATTTTGTGTGTCCTATATATAGGACGTTGGGCATATCTGGGTTAAAAGAGAAAATAATACAGGACTTAGTCAAAGTGTTGTCAACAGTGTGGGTTGAAAAAGTAGTAGAAACATAGATCTTAGGCTTGGTACATCCTTCTTGTCATAGGAAAATACGGCCAGAAAGAGAAACTTAGCAAAAAAGTGTTGTCAAGTTTGTGGAATGAAAAAAGTATTAATAATAAATTTTAGCCGTTGGGGGTTTGGACAGGTCGAGATTCTCTCCATAGGAATTAAACGATAGAGAGAGGTAGATGTGTGATGTAAGTGTTGTCAACTTTTGAGGAGTAAAGAAATAGAAAAATCACATTTTTGGGTAAATTCTGAGAAAACATTTACAATATCCAAAAATGAAAAAGAGCGAGTAACAGTACATATAAAATCACCACAAAAGAAATTGACCAGCTTTTAGAGGAAACAAATATATTTTAGGGCAAAAAGATGATGTTTTCCTTTGTATTGATTAGAAAGTTATAACACCATACATTTTGGACCATTGGTTTTGACAGGATTAGACATGGAACTTTCCCATTCCATAGCTGGAATATATTGAACCTGGATGGAAATTTGGCAAATAAAACCTTGTAAATTGAAATTAAGATATATTCAACCTAGTTTGCACCAAAAAAACACATTCCTTCTTATATTGAAAAAAATACCACTTGGGCGAGGGTTTTCGAATATTCGGCCATTATCGAGAGAAGTATGGAGAATAAGTCAGGGAGCATTGGACTTGTCAACAAAAAAAATCTAGGCAATCATGAATATTTCCCTCGGAATTTTTCCGCACAAAAAATAATTTAAAAATGTGAAATTCTCTAAAAGTCAATATTTTAAAAAGTGGAAAACTACTAGAATCACCAAATAACCGAATATTGTCACCTAATATTCCCTTTAGGACATTATAATAAAAAAAATGTGAAATTGGGGAAAAGGAACAAATTCCCCACGGAATTTTTATTCATGATTGTCCTGATTATATTGTGGTACTCAGAATCACAAGTACTACCTTCGATGTACATTTCAGAACAATCTTCGAACAGCTCCGCAATAATCCTCGAATTGCACTTCGTCGGGAAGTCTATTTTGGAACTTAATTTAAGTGTGAACAATTTTAAACTTTTGTGGGGTGTGGACCGATATGGACCAGTTTCGAAATTAAACTAAAATACGAGACAAGACTCGAGAGTTATCGTGCGCTCCAGACAGACGGACATACAAACATGACTATATCAATTCTAAATTTCTTGAAGCGGATTTCATCGAATCATACTTGATGACTAAACTTATTATTTCAGTGAGGCACATTTTTGATTGTATCGAAGTGAATATACCGGCAGTACCCTTCAAGGGGAAATAGAAAAGTTTCTGACAACGACGCGTGTTGCCAGGCGACATTTGAATTCTTTTTTTTTTTAAAGTTTGACAGTTTTGAAGAACAGCTTGCCATACGACAATGTGTTGTGTTGTTTACAGTAAAAAAATACTACATCTTTGTGTTTATTTCAGCTTTAGTCCATATTTTGTTGTATTCAAAAAAAACGCCAACAACGTAAAAAAATACTTTGCAAAAAATTGAATTTACTTGTGAACATTTTCGTCCTATCATTTTACACAACTTTCGATGTGGATAATCACGGCAAAAGTGCATCGATAAAATTAAATCTTTGTAAGTCGATAAAGGGCCGCCGTATAACAGCACTATGAAAATCTGGTTTAATGAGGGTCGTCGTGAGGGTCGCACAAAATCGACCGTTGTGCCAGAAACAAAACGAAGCCGTGCTCGAACGGATAATGCAAGATCGCCATGTTATATACCGTGAGGTAGAGGCATCTTTGGAAATTTCTTCCACTAACTAACATATCGCACCTATTCAACAAAAGGGTAGTAACTCAAAATTTTGAAATTTGTACTTTTTATTAAAGACGATAGATAATGATCAACTCCACCCACTGTAAAAACCTCCAATTATTTTGTCTACTCTTTCGTCAAAAAATGCCGTTATTTCACTCTGCATGTCTGTAGAATAACTACTGATTTGTCAACAGTTTTTTGTCTCTACTTAAAAATAGAAAATTTCCAGTTACAAGCCTTTTGTTGAACAGGTGCGATATGATATTGCATGAACACCTGGCCGCAAAAATGGATTTTTCTCGTTAGATCCAACAAAATTGGACAATGACTCAAAAAAGCTCATGTGGATTGGTGCAAAGAAATTGTGAATAAAATCGATCGCGGCGCTTCAAATGACGTTTATAAGATTGTTACAGACGACGAATCTTGGATCTATGCTTAGGAGCGCGAAACAAAAAAGGAATCGAAAGTTTAGGTCTTCGAAAGCAAGCTAAATCCCACGAAAGTTCTTCATGTAAGAAGCACTTCGAAGCAAATGGTCGCCTGTTTCTTCGAAAAAAAAAACTGACCATGTTGCGACTATACGACTTGAGAAATGTAGGACGGTCAATTCTGAGTGGTACACTACAACATTTTTTTTGCCTGAAGTCTCCTGAGAAATTCGAAAAACAAACCAGAGAAGATGAATCATTTGGCATCTTAACAATGCGAGCTCTCAAACATCGATTCAAACCAGTGACTGTTTGACCGGACAAAACGTGGAGCTGATGGGCCATCCGCCGTACAACCCTGAACGGTCAATTTTTTGTCAAAAAATCGAAAATCAAAGCCCATTTTGACTGTCGATTTTTCGGAACCATCAATTGCTGTCAAACTGTCCTATAATCATATAACATTTTGTTGTTGCCTGAGCACTGACAGATATGAACGGCCACACTGGCAAGCAACCGATATTTGACCGAAAATTGACAGTCAAAACTGATGGCGTATACCCCGTATTAGTCTATCTGAAAAAATAATTATAAAAATGAATAAAACACCTAATTAGCATCCCTGCCTGTTGCGAAAGACAGTGAGAGCGAAGTAGTAACACATATCATCGGTGTCATGCTTAAGTGTTCCATACGCCATTTTTGATTTTTTGAGATATAGGTGGTTTCCAGTGTATGCTCTTTCTGGGGCCTAATTACGACATTCGATTCGATCGATTATTTGCTCGTGAATAAAAAAATCAAACTATGAAAACCTATGCGTTCATGAAAGAACCCGAAGAAGGTAGATGGTAAAAAATCATGATATAAGTAAAGAGGTAGATTTAAATGAAAAAATCTACAGAACCCTTGTTTTTCTTGAATTCTTAAAACTTCAAAATAAAAGCAACAATTGGGTTTGTTTACAATGCATTTTTTGAGCATTTTATTAAAAACGCGAAAAATGAATGAAGAGTTAAGTTTTATCCACATAATCGAGTTTTGAATATGATAAACTGATTGTTTCTATGCAAATCTCACCAATTTCTTCCATAAAATGGTCTAAAAACAATTTTAAAAATCATTGAATTCGATTGATTTTAAAATTGTTTGGCATATTATTCAAACACCACACACACTACACAGTTTGTTTATATTGTTTTGAAGTTTTAGGCATACTCGAATGAAAAAAATTTAAATTGACAAAGCTTTGGCTAACCTTTCTTATTAAACCATGGTAAAAAATGTTTTTATTTTAAAATAAAAACTAAAAAACAAAATTATGAATGAAAAAATGTAAATATTTGTTTAAATCGTTGAACAATACTTTGGATAATAATTTCCGAATGAAGTTGTGATAGAAAAATGTACGAAATTATTTATTTTTGTAAAACTTTGTGACATTGTTGTAACATAGCTAATGTAACTACTCGCGAATAGGCGCGAATAGGTTTTCATAGTTCGATTTTTTCATTCACGAGCAAATACTCGATCGAATCGAATGTCGTAATTAGGCCCCTGAATTTTTGCTCGACTTTTTCCTATCTGCTCTAGTTTCCGAGATGTCCACCTTTCGGATCGAAAGCTTAAGTACTTTTCAGGTATAAAATTAATATTTTAACAACTTACGAATTTAGAACTTTAATTCGATTTAGAAGGTTTGAATTTATTATGGCAAAGATGGGGAAATTTGTTTGTTACTTTGTTCCATGTGATTTACAATATTTTGCATTTGTGTCATAAGTGTGGATATGGAACAATTCGACAAAAATCCAAAAGATATTTCTCTAAATGTTGGTAAAGATGTTCTATATACTATTAATAATAAATCTTGTCAAAATTATAAATATTTTCTTCATTCAGCTCCAAGCAGTTGTGACGCAAAGATTAAAATGCCATTGTCTCAAAACGGGAAAATGGCGTATGGGGCACGATATGGAAATAGATGGCAGTGACATTCATGTTATGATTTTTCTAATATTTTATTTAGCTCAAAGAATTCTCTCGCCATTTTTCGCGATAATCTGTTGCATACTGATTCATTGCATTTACTAAATATTCCGTAAAATCATCGTGTTTAATATATTGACGTTTTTATATAATATCAACTCCAAAAAGTTGTAAAATCACCATATTGGCATCACTGTACACTAAGTGAAAGAGAAGAGCTGGCGAGAGAGCGCCATACAACAAGAGCAGCCATGGAAATATAAATGATAATTGTCATTCAAGTTCTAGTTTTTCATAAATTTTATTTCGTTGACGCCATTCGTATGATTTTATGTCATAAACTGTTCCATTCATTGCTGCTAGCAACTGAACAGAACAGAAGAGTGAATGATGTTATGTTAGTTGATTAGTTGGTTGGATATGGTCGGTGGTTATTAAACACAACAATTAGTTAGTGTCTGTCTGGTTTAAGGCAGATAAAACAAATAACTTACTGGAAAATATCAAGCCTCCTTTTGTGGGAATGAATGAAAATGACTAAGTATGAGATTTATAGAGATACCAAGCAAGAGATGGGGGTTATGAGATACAGACAGGGGCAGGCAAAGACGGCGTTAGGTTCAATTGGTTGCTGTAATTATTCAATTGTCTTTGATTAAATGTGCAAATTTTCCTCGTTTTTTGCTTAGATTTATTTTTTTTAATTTGCCATCTAATCACCACGATTATTGCTATTATTATTATTTTTATTATCATCAGCCATAAGATCACACGGAGTGAATATGTGAATATCTTGTGTTGTCATAATCATCTTCAACGAGTCTTGTCATCTCCATCAAAACGTTCGGTTCGTTCGTTCATTCAGGCCATGTAATCTTTGTTTGTTTGAATTTTGTTTTTAGTTAAAACGGAAATTGCAATTTATAAACGATTTACACATTGCTATTATTATTATTAGTTGTAGTTGGTTGGTTGTCCGGAGGCTACGTCGCTTCTCTAGGTTAGCTTCTTGATTTGTTAAAGACAAACCAAAATATAAACGCGGCAACTAGGCGACGACGATGTTCGTGGCCATGTGGAAAATTTATTAAAATTACACACTCTTGGAAAATTGTAAGAAGAAACACAGAAACAGCAACAAACAAACGCTTGGCTATAATAACAATAAAATAGGGGGAATTCTAATTTTTGGAATATTAAATGAAACACCGAAAGAAAAAATACTTGAAAAGAAATTTGATTAAAATGACATTTTTGCTAAAGTAAAGAGTGCGGAATTTCAGGGTTTTAAGCCACACAATAACATTATTTTATGCAACATAATAAAAATTAGTTTGACTCACCAAATATTCCATAGAAATATAATTTTTACTGACCTGAAAGTAAAAGAGATTTATTTAAATCAGATTTATTTTTAATAATAAATGCTTAAAGCTTACGAAATATTTTAAATTATCTGATACCGATATATGGATTCTTCCCCTAGAAAAACCGAAACTTTAAACTGCGTTCAATTCGATTGGATTAAATCTTTAATTTCTTCAAACTATCAAATGTCGGACGATTATGTCCCATGAAGATAAATATCAAAACGCTTTGGGTATACGTGGTCCTAAACAGACAATTCGCTGCTGGATTTCTATATTAATTTATGAAAAATGACTAATTGTGATAAAAATGTCGGCTTTATTTGATCAACTTATTTAAGACAAGATAGGATGTATAAATGAAATATTAACCCACGTAGTCCAACCAAAAATAACGAAAACCAATAACTACATGTAATGCAAGTTGTCAAATAAATGATTTCGAAATGTAATGGAGGTTCCAAAATACCGCATATTTCGGAAAATATTTGAAAATCATCACAATTTATAAATGTTATTCTTAACAAGGATTAACTACTAACAAGAATCAACAATATTAGGCATAGAATATCACTACCAAGAGGGTTACCATATGGACCAAGAGAGTATTACATGTAAACAGGGTCTCCTATAGTTCTTAAACCGGGAATATCTGAAAACTATGCTGGTTTATGAGTTTTTTAGTTCACAAGGATGGACTGCCATCAATTACAATAATTATGTGTGGTCGTTTATTCAAAATTTGTACAAATTGTTACTGGATGTTGTTCGTTTACTCAACAGTACCATGTAAAAGACCTTAGTCAATTACAAGAAGTTACTGGACTTGCACAAATTTGTACAAATTGTTGAGTAAACGAACACACCTAATATTATCTACAGAATAGTTAGATCAGGAGGGTTGTCAGATCGAATAAAAAGGTGCCAAGTTATATAAACAGTAAACAAGACAACCTGGATCCATAACCAGGGTTTATTGAACTCAAATTAAAGAATATTAATATTTTAGGGTGTTACCAACGGAATGCAGAATTTAAGAAGGTGGATATTAAATGTGATTTTTGTGATTGCCGATTATTACGAAAACGTCAAATTGGCATCACTATTGTCTTAAAAATATTTCTCTTCTCATATAGGGTTGTCGCAATATCAATGGAGGAAGATATCAACATACTGAAATAGCGCTTTTGTGCAAATATGTAAATATAGCCGTTGGTTACTGAAAAGTTGTGAGCAAGACACATTTGTATAAGGTAGAAGTGACAATCAGCTGTAATTTTATTTATTTATTTTTTTTTTTTTTTGTAAATTTTGTTTTCAAAATGTAATAGGGTCTACTCATGAAATTTGAAACTTCGAAATTTGCTACCATAAAATACTAATAAAAATCGTAAACGTGTAATAACAATGACCTACGACAGTTCTGAATGCTTTATAATTACAGTTTAATTCAAATTTGTTCTATTTTAGAGGATTTTTAAAATGTATTTATGTTTTTCCTGAGAAAATTTTTAGAACGACCCTAATATTCAATATTTTCATTGACATCAAATTTTCTATAACAACAATGTAGTTTTTGTAAATTTGTTAGTTGTTGTAATTTATGCATTTACCTTATATAAATATGCCTTGAGTATTCTGGGATATTACAAAGTCCGTGTTTAGACACACGGGAAAGTAAATTCAGTTTTTAGGCAATAGGGGGTAGGAAAGAGTATTGAGGAGCTCTTTCCTCTCCGCTCTCTCCCAAAAACTCAATTTACTTTCCCGAGAAATTTGTGTGTCTAAACACAGACAAACGAAATGACAACTTTATGATAGAGAGTATAAAAAGAGTATTATGATTGCAGATCCTAAAAAACGCCATATTGGCATCACTATTGCCTTGGATATTATTTTTCTTCTCATAAATGGTTGTCTCATTCACACTGAGAGGACGTGGCAAAAGCGTTTTTGTAGGAACATGTCAATATAGCCGTTGGTTACACAAACGTAACTGTGACGTAAAGTGTTGTTATTAATATAATATTTTTGTGTTTAAAAAAGTGAAAACAGTACTTGGCACTGAAAATTTAAAGGATGTTTAATATAATAATGAATGAATATAACTAATGAATGGACAGGGCAACCTATTTTAAAAATGTTTTTGAAGTTTGGAGGTGTTTTGAAGTACGTAAAATATTTGTGTTATTAGAAAAATTGGTTATGCTTTTAAAAAAATATTTTTGGGGGACTTTCTCATAACGAATCATTGATTTCGTAAATACAATTTTTTGTCAGACCTTCAGAGCACTAAACATCAATTTTCTTAGAAAATATTTAAAAACTGCTGGGACCTTAGAGCTTTAGTCAGGTATTTTTTCAAGATTTTAGAAAGAATTTCAAAGCAATAATTGAAAGATGTTTTTGAGCGAATTTAAGAAAAATAATCGTGGACTTTTTAAAACTGTTTATAGGGATCTTCAAAAAACATAGCCTTGATTTTTTTTAAATTGTTTAGGGGAATATTTGGAACAATAATCGAATTTCTTAAAGATTATTTTTTGGGGAGAACTTCAGTAAAATAGTCGCGGATTTTCGTAGATTTCAGAGAAATAATGGCTCGTTTTTTTACAGATTGTTTAGAGAACTTCAAAGCAATTATCGTGGATTTCTTAGAGGTAGTTTACACTATCTATCAATGTCATATGACACGAAATAAAAACATTCCATATTTACCCACGGAGGCAATGTGGAGACGTAGTTTTTTTACATTTTTGCTGGTGTGGACGCACAGGGTAAATGGCGTAAGGAAAATCTCCAATATTACACATATTAGCGAATATATAACGATGTAAAATTGCATGTCATATGACATTTACATATAGTGTAAGCTACCCCTTAAAGGTTTTTTGAGGAAACTTCAGAAACGTGGTTTTTTTTGTAGATTTTTCGAGAAAAGTTCAGAAAAATAATCGTGAATTTTTTTAAAGATATTTTGAGGACATTTCAGAAAAATAATCCTGGATTTCTTAAAGATTTTTTTAAAGCGCGATCTTCAGAGCAAGGGACCTTCAGAGCAATAATCGTGAATTTTTGAAGAATTTTTCGAGGGAACTTCAGAAAAATAGTCGTCGAATATTATGGTGGACTTTCGGATAACGAATCGTTGATTTCGTAAATACAAATTTTTGTCAGACCTTCAGAGCTGGGACCTTAGAGCAATAGTCCCGTTTTTTTAAGATTTTAGAAATGTTTTTGATGTTTTTGAGGGAATTTAAGAAAAATAATCGTTGACTTTTGTGGAAATTGTTTATAGGGATCTTCAGAAAATTTAGCCTTGATTTTTTTTTCCAAAATTTTTGGAAAAATAATCGAATTTCTTAAAGATTATTTTTTTGGAGAGAACATCAGGAAAACGTCAGATTTCAGAGAAATAATGGTGAGTTTTTTACAGATTTTTTAGGAAGCTTTAAAAATTTCTCAAAGATTTTTTTGATTTGGATTTTTTAAATATTTTTCGAGGAAAGTTCAGAAAAATAATAGTGGAGTTTTGAAGAATTTTTCGAGGGAACTTCAGAAAAATAATCGTGGATTCCTTAAAGATGTTTATAAAGCTATCTTCAGAGCAAAAATCGAGGATTTCTTAAAGATTTTTCAAGGAAACTTCAGAAAAATAATAGTGGATCAGAAAAATAGTCTTGGATTTCTTAACGATTTTATGAGGGAACTTCGGACCAATAATCATGCTTTTAAAATATTTTTTGGTCAACTTCGGAGCAGTAATCGTGAATTTTATTGATCCAACTTCGAGATTTTTTACGATTTTTTATGCAACTTAGTGATTTGTTTATGCAACTTCTTGCATTTCATAAAGATTTTTTAATTGACTTTTTAAAGAGTATTTTTATGAAACCTCGGGGATTTTTTATGCAACTTCGAGGATCTTTTAAAGATTTTTTTTTTTTTTGACGCATCTTCGTTTATTTTTTAAAGATTTCTGATGCAAGTCCATGGGTTTTCTAAGGATGTTTTGATAGCAACTTCCTGGATTTTTAAAAATTTTTTGATGGACTTCGTGGATTTTTTTCGATCCAACTTCCTGAATTTTTTGGTGGAACTTTTTTGATTTTTTTATGCATATTTCTTAATGCAACTTTGTGTATTTTTAAAAATGTTCGTGATTTTGTCCGGGATTTTTAAACATTTTTTGAAAGCAAATTTGTGGATTCGTTATGTTTTGAAAGATATCTCTACCTCCTACGGAGATCAATTAAAAGGGCTAGCGGTATATCTCAAACTTAAATCAATTTCGAAGATTTTATATATCGGAGAACCCTTTCGGGTACCTACCTCCATCACAAAAGTTCAACATTTCACCTTTGTGCGGTTTAAGAACTATTGGAGGAGGCACACTGTGGGCGAAATCCAAATCTAGCGGGGAAAAATTAATAACTCCCAAACTAATTGAGATACGCGGCTAAAATTTGGTACAGATGTTACTTATATATATAGCTATTATTACACTGTATATGGGATATGTAGCTCGCCGCTATAGCATATCCTCCTTATAACGGTACCTATCCATATAAGATATTTTGTGTACTTAGACAACGTTTTGCAGTCAATGTAAATTTGTATTTGTAAATTTGTATTTAGGGTCTTCAGGGGGTAAAAATCATTATTTCCAAAAAATAAGAGTCATTGGTCCAGGTTTTGGTATAGCCCTCAGATTTTAGGTATATTGACGTTATTTGCCAAAATTTCCAACCAATTTGTCTGCACATTGATATTTTGAGCTACATTTTAAGACCAATTTTTGATATTTACCCAGGAAAAAAAGTCCTCCCAAAATCATGGGTTTTTTAAGGGATTTTTGGCAGCCGTAACTACTCGCAAACCCCCTTTCTTCCCCATTATTTTTACAAGGGCATGTCGCACTCAGTTTGTAGTTATTTTATGACCACTAGAATAACTAGTTATTCTGTGGCCACTAGAAGTTGAAAAGTAAGTAGAAAAAATTCTATTTTTAGAAGAGTTGATGTAGAGATTTTTTTTAATTTCATCACACTTTCTTACTTTTATTTTACTTTACTTTATTTCGATCGCTGTGCGAGTTGAACACACGAACCCTCTGATTTCTAGCCAAAGACACTACATACTATGCCACGCACACGAACATTAAGTGTTGCTTAAGAACTTAAATGTGCAGTGAACATGTGCACCACGAACTGTTTTTTTTAATTAAAAAAAAAACTCGCGTGCTGACAGTGAGCGTTGAACACACACCCCTAGGATTTATAGTCGGACACACACTCACTGTGCCACTCACCTTAGTGAGGAGCAAAGTAAGTAGATTTGCCTTGTAATTTTTTTAAGAAGTATCTCATTACTTTTCAGATTACTTGTAATGGGAAAAGAAGCTTGTTTACATTACTTTGTAATGGGTTACGTAATGACTACTGGATCCGAATTATTGCTGGGTAGGGTTTAAGAAAGTTATCTACCAAGAATTGTGGACATGTTTTGGAATTCCAATTGTCAAATTGTCCAGTTTAGTAGGAGCTATACTCTCTATTTGGTTATTAATTTTCTCAACTTCAATTTGAATAAGTTGACGTGATTCTTGTTCATACTTCAATTTAATGGGCCGACAGAATCTCGTTGATGATGGCCGAGGATTTTTCCAAATAACAGTTTCGTCTACCTCGAGTTGTAAGGGTACAAGACAAACTGAAAACAAAAATGCATCAGATGCGTTTTGATTGTTGTCTGCAAATTTTTGTTTATATATTGAATGATTCGAACTTCCATCACAACCCCATTTGTATATCATAGTTATTTTACTATTCTCGAACAAGTTTAGAGAGAATTCATGGGCACTAAATAGTCTCTGCACTGTGTGATCTACAAGGGCTTGCAATTTGACTTCAGCGCTAATATCGGATATGAAAATTGAACTATTTTCCGGATAACAGTCTCTTTTAACCTTTTTAATGGAGTCGTAAGATGGATAAATATTTGCATTTCTTTCTTTAGCCCCCTTTTTGCATTAAAATATAGGTACTTTTCGTATATTTGCCATCAATATACAGGGCCAAAGCTTCCTCAGGTGTATATGGTTTCATTTGAGATTTATTCAAATTTTTCCTTATCGTTTTAGAAGATTCAGGACATTCTTCTATTTCAAGCAAAATTTGAGCTGCATCTCTTTTACCACGTTTATATAGGCTTAATCTTGTAGCACGGACGAGCTCATCATCGGAAGAAGCTTTAACCAAGTCTGATGATTTTCTTTTTTTAGAAGCTTCACTACACTCTGATTACGACTTCAAAGGTCGTCCGATTATTTGTTTTTGACTGTTTTCAACATTTATTTGTTTTGTTGTATTTCGTTTAAGTAGATCTACAACTTCTTCATCTAACCATTCCGCATTTTTACGTATAAAATATCCTTTACTGCGCTTGGAAGCAGTCCATTTTTTGAAATTGTTTACACAATTGCTTGGCTATGTATTGAACCTTTTTATATGCTTCATTGTCTTTTTCCAGAATAAAATTTAATTTTTGTAACATATATTGTAATACTGCTGAATGTTGTCCAGTTGTTTTATCACGGTTCAGCCACACTTCGAACAGCTCACTTATTTTGATGACCATTTTCCTAAAAAGGCGATAAAATAGAGAGTTGCAAATAGTAGCAGCCCAATTTTTCGGAGTAATTACCTCGAAGTACGTACTTAAAAAAAAAATATCCGTATGCGAATCCCCGTGAATCCTATATGATATACTCTATATAATCCACTTGTAGTCGAATATCTGTGTCTTGATATTTAATAATATTTTTTTTTAATATTTACAACAGTAAGAAATCTTGTAGTCACTTTCTTTTTATAGTAACACTTCCAAACTATTAGAAAAAATTAAATTAAGCACTGTTTACTTTCACTTCTTGCACATAACAGAACGATCAAAGCAAGTATAAAAAATCGATTTGCAATTCCCAAATAAAAACTCCAAATGTATGTACCGTTATAACGGTACAAAAACAGTAAAACGCGATATTGCTTATTATTTTTGGGTTCAGCAAAATGTTTAGAATAAGACAGCATCAATTATTGTCATATAACTCAAGGTTACTTTTTCGGACTTTTGCGCCGCTGGATTTGAATTTCGCCCACAGTGAGGCAGTCCTTATAAAAAATGGAATAATTCGAATTACAAATGGAATAATTCAAATTTCAAATAGAATAATTGGAATTACAAATAAAATAATTCGAATTACTAATGGAATATTTTGAATTTCAATTGGCATAATTCGAATTACAAATGAAATGTTGCGAATTACAAATAGAATTCTCGAATTACAAATGAAATGTTACGAATTACAAATAGAATTCTCGAATTACAAATGAAATGTTACGAATTACAAATAGAATTCTCGAATTACAAATGAAATGTTACGAATTGCAACTAAACCGTTTCGAATTACATCTGAAAAACGCCTAGTCAGTAAACACGTTACTGTAAAGTGACGTAAATAGCCAAAACAACTATAATCAATTGAACATTATAGCTTTGTTCCAGGACTAAACAGTTTTTACAATTTTTACGACTTTTACACATTTTACCCGAAAACCCGTTTACGTACACAAAAAACTTGTAAAATGTTCACTTCTCTTTAAACAAAAATGGCGCTGAATGACGCTCTCTTTAAAAACTTTTTACTTGACAAATTTGAGCGTGTAAAAATTAGTAACATGGATGCCGGCGTCTGATTGGCTGGTACGCCGACTTTGACATTTGTTCCAGCTTTTTTGGCGTTTTTCCATTTTTGCGTTCCCGAACTTTTTGAAAAAAACTTTTGTGTGACAACATTGTTTCTCTCTTTTACGAGTTTACTATTAAAAAGTACGGGAACAAAGCTTATTATAACACCTCTTTTTGTAGCAGATTAAATATACCTTGGTTGACATCACTGTTTTCTCTTCGTTGTAATTTATGACGTTTTTTTAAAGATGGCTCTGAAAATAATTCAAAGTTAGTGAAAACGTAACAATAAAGTAACGTAAATGTTTTAAGAAGATAAAATCAACAGAAAAAGGATATTTTTCAAAGGAACTAATAATGTTCTTTCAAGGACCATTACACCCCAAATCTTATATGTTTTTGGGGAAAATTGTATGAGAGACAACAAAAGATAAAATAATTGTTGATTTCCTCAAAAATATTTTGCAATTTGTGAGATTCTTATCGCACATTTTCCGTTATTTACATTTATTGGCTCAAAACTGTCGCGGTTGGCATCACTTTCCCCCTTAGAGGTAGTTTACACTATCTATCGATGTCATATGACACGAAATAAAAACATTCCATATCTACCCACGCAGGCAATGTGGAGACGTAATTTTATTACATTTTTGCAGGTGTGGACGCACAAAGTAAGTGGCGTAAGGAAAATCTCCAATATTGCTCATATTAGCGAATATATAACGATGGAAAATTTCATGTCATATGATATTTACATATAGTGTAAACTACCCCTTAGCTGTAATTTATGAAGAGTTTTTAAAGAGCGACCTCAAAATAATTGAAAGTTGGTTAGTGAAAACGTGACCGTGAAGTAAACCAAATGCTCTATATCTTTGTTCCCGTATTTTTTAATAGTAGAACTTGTAAAAGAGAGGAAGAGAGAAAAATTGTTTTCACACAAAAGTTTTTTTCAAAAAGTTTGGGAACGCAAAAATGGAAAAAAAAAACGTCAAAAAAGGCTGGAACAAATGTCAAAATCGGCGTATCAGCCAACGCCTACACCCATACTATTTTTTACTCGCCCAAATTTGTCGTGTTTGCTTGTTTAAAGATAAGAGAACATTTTACAACTTTTTTGTGAACCGGAAAGTTTTTTCGGGTAAAATGTGTAAAAGTAAAAACATTGTAAAAACTTTTTAGTTCTGGAACAAAGCTTATGTAGGTAAAATCAACAGAAATAATATGTTAAAAGGATCCTAATAATGTCCTTTCAAGGAATGTTATACTTTGGTGGAACAATTGCGTAATGGATCACAAGGATAAACACAATTTTTTCAATCTTGTTTTGAAAAATCTTTAATATATTCTACGCTGTTTATACTTCAAAATTAGTCAGAAACATTTTTGGAATTTTACTGAGCAGAAAGCGAATGTAACTTCTTAAGGGAAGATCAGACCATCACGAAATTTAAAAAAAAAAAAATTAGAGTAGTTTTCTCGAAGAATTTTTTGTTTCATTGAAATATGGGCTGACTTCCGTATTGTCAGTTGCTTTGTATTCGTGCATGAAACTAGGGGTTCTTAAATCGAGTTCCATACTAGAGTAATTTTATGAAATTGCAGTAGTGGGAAATCGATTTAAGAACCCCTAGTTTCATGCACGAATACAAAGCAACTGACAATACGGAAGTCGGTCATGCTAAATCAGTCTATGCCTATCGAAAGCGAAAAATTTTTTAGATCCTCAATTATCTTCAAATTTTCCATGACTTCTTAAATAAATCTAAATCTATTGAGAGTTGTTTTCCCTTTGTTTCTTTCGGTGTTGAAATGTTGATAATGATAATTTCTATCTGATTTTGGATTTTTCTATTTTTGTTGATGAGTTTTTTTGTTTTGTTTACAAGTTCATATAATTTGTGCAGCAGCATTGTTCTGTTCTGTTCTGTTCAAAGATCTTTTTTTTAACAAAAATGCTAATTTTTGTGTTAAACAGCAGTTTTCTTTGTGGTTAACTTGGTTGGTTGGTTGCTTAGTTCCACATTTCCATTTCCATTTGTTTTTTATTGTTGCCATTCATTCATTCTATAAAACAAACATCACGTTTACATTTTTTCTCCAGTTTTTGTTAATAGAAAGAGGCGTTTTAACTAATTTACCTAAAGCGCAACACCACGTAAATTAAAAACAATCAAAAAAATCCACAAAAAATTAGAACTAAAACAAAACATGCTGTTTTTGATGCTAAATATAAATAGCATTTCGGAAAAAAGAAGAACCCCTTTCTTTTTTTGTGATGGGGATAAGAAAAAAGTCTTCAATCATTTTCACATTGACAAATAAAAATGATTTCCGAAGGTGGTTCCAATTTGTTGGCAATAATTAGTCATTTGTCTATTTTAAATCGCTTAGAATATTTAAGATCTTAAAAATACATATGGATGGATGGCGAGATAGGTTGGCGGGCTGGCTAATTTCTTATTGTTTGTCTAGCTAACCGGCTGGCGGAATTATTGTTGTTGTTGCTGCTGCTGTTGGTTTTGCTTGCGAGAACAAGATGAAAGCGTTTCACCCAGAAACACAGACAATAATCTTTTGACGCCATAAAATAAAATCACCAATAAATCTTGCACCACACCACATTTTAACAATTCACACACAACAACAAAAACATAACAAAAAAACTGTAAGAAAAATCAACAACACTTGTTGGCGGTAAAAAATTAAGTGGCAGTCCAGCCACAGCTAATAAAAAATATAATATGCAAAAAAGAAACGCCAACAACAATAGCTACTGCTACCACAAACAAAAAAGAACTATTCAAACAGAAAAACAAATCAAAATCAGTTGAAACAAGGAAACCGGAACCCCCAAACAACGGCAGCAGCCGCAGCATGGTAGGCATGCTGCACCACCACCACACATCACAACAAATCGCATGGTGTGGAAATATACGCAAATGTATTGACTTAACGCTGTCAGAGCAAAAGTCAATCATATTTATGAATGAATTGAAATGATATTGATCTTGAGTAGAGTTGCCATTTTCGGTTACAGTTTCTAGGCAGGTATATTTGATAGATACTCAATGAAGTTGGTAACTTAAGTTGGGAGTTTTATTATTATAACACTGCTCAACAAAATTGAAAAAGTTGAATGTTTCAGACGAAGTTGCAGTTGTTTCTAGATGAAATCGGCGAGTTATTTCCAAATCCGGTCCCGGTTTTTCTCCATCAGCTCTTGTTTTTGAGATATAGCTCAAAATCGGTTTTTACGAGTTTAAGCCAGACTTTCGTTATTTTCGGATTCACACAAATATTTTTTGTGGGTTTTTCGACATTAATATATTAAGGAGATGTTGTACGCTCGATACAAATCGTTTTTGAAATAGGTATGGTGAGTACATATCAAACAAATATAGAAAATATACGACGGACCTTGTAAAAATTGCTTATTTTGAGTAATTTAAGCTGTAATTACGTCATCGGGGGAAGTCATAGGATCTTCATATGGCAATGCGGATATGCTTAGGGTGTCTACTATATAGTCCAGTATTTAAATATATAATATAAAGTTCATAGCTCCCACGATTCGGCCATAACCTAAAAATCATCATGAAGACTGCCATTAAAAAGTAAATGGCTTATGTGGTAATGATATCCCTGGTAAATTATTTCCCTTTAGCAGTCTTCATGGTGATTTTTAGGTTATGGCCGAATCATGGGGGCTATGAACTTTATATTATACATTTGAATACTGGATTATATAGTAGACACCCTAAGCATATCCGGAGTACCATATGAAGATCCTATGACTTCCCCCGATGACGTAATTACAGCTTAAAGTACTCAAAATATGTAATTTTTGCAAAGTCCGTCGTATATTTTCTATATTTTTTTGATATATACTCACCATAACTATTTCAAAAACGATTTGAAGCGAGCCTACAACATCTCCTTAATATATTAATGTCGAAAAACCCACAAAAAACATATTTGTTTGTATCCGAAAATAACGAAAGTCTGGGTTAAACACGTAAAACCAGATTTTGAGCTATATCTCAAAAACAAGAGCTGATGGAGAAAAACCGGGACCGGATTTGGAAATAACTCGCCGATTTCATCTAGAAACAACTGCAACTTCGGTTGAAACAAAAGTCCTGTTGACCAGTGTAATCCGTTGGGTGAAAATGCGATATAAGTTTGAATCAAGAAAAAATTCTATTTGGTAGCTGCATCGCAACATCCGATGAAACATTGGATTGTCAAAAAATGTTGGAAGTTATAACCACATTTATTATGGCTATTGTCGTTCAAAATCTTCTTGACATTTCAATGTTCTATAACCGCTGCTGATACATCTACCTTAGTTCATTCTGACTTGGTTTGGTTGGCATCACTGTTTACAATAGTTGTGGAACTTTTCCGTTTAACGCATTTTACATTTAACATGTTTTTTTTTTTATAAAACATGCATCATTCAAGTTGTCAATTGCATAAAATATCTGTCAAATAAATGACGTAAACTCCCTAAACATCTGTGTTAATTGCAAGTATAAAATGCGTTATATATGTTCTTGACTCTCTAAAAGATCTCTAACAAAGAACAACCCAAGTCAAAAGAGTTCATTTTCAAATGTGTCCAAAAGAGCTCAAGTTAGTGAAAACGTACGTAACTCACTGTTACATTGCTTCACTAGTAACGTAAATGTGCCTAAATTAAAAAATTATTATTATTCAGGTTATTTTTGATGACATAACAAATAAATTTTGCCAATGTGTCAGACCTACAATCTTGGATTTCCTCGAAATATGTCAATATTGTCTACAGTCAGTGAAAACGTAAGGGTAAAGTAACGTAAACTTTAAGGTCGTCTATTAAGACGACTAACGTCGTCTATTAAGACGACTTTAACGTCGTCTATTAAGACGACTTTAACGTCGTCTATTAAGACGACTTTAACGTCGTCTATTAAGATGACTTTAAGGTCGTCTATTAAGACGACTTTGAGGTCGTTTCTTAAGACGACTTTGAGGTCGTCTCTTAAGACGACTTTGAGGTCGTCTCTTAAGACAACTTTGAGGTCGTCTCTTAAGACGACTTTGAGGTCGTCTCTTAAGACGACTTTGAGGTCGTCTCTTAAGACGACTTTGAGGTCGTCTCTTAAGACGACTTTGAGGTCGTCTCTTAAGACGACTTTGAGGTCGTCTCTTAAGACGACTTTGAGGTCGTGTCTTAATATATTTTAAGGTCGTATATTAAGACGTCGTCTATTAAGATTTAGTTAGCCTATTAAGACGACTTTAAGGCCTTCTACTAAGACGACTTTAACGTCCTCTATTAAGACGACTTTAACGTCCTCTATTAAGACGACTTTAATGTCGTCTCTTAAGACGACTTTGAGGTCGTCTCTTAAGACGACTTTGAGGTCGTCTCTTAAGACGACTTTGAGGTCGTGTCTTAATATATTTTAAGGTCGTATATTAAGACGACTTTAAGGTCGTATATTAAGACGACTTTAAGGTCGTCTATTAAGACGAAGTTAAGGTCGTATATAATATAATTGTTCCACAAACATCCCAGGCGGGACAGGGGAGACTTCTCTCATATCAATGAGTGCACCCCGATTCATATTAGCTCAATGATATGGGACCTACTGTTTATCGCCGAGTCCGAACGGCGTGTCTAAGACACCACTTGTAGAGAAGTTGTACAAGGCTGAAATACTCAGAAAATGTCGCCAACATTACTGAGGGGTATTTTGCCACCGTTGAAAAGTGTTTGATGTTGACTGGCCGGGGAATCGAACCCACGACTTTAGCGTGCAAGGCGGGTGTGCATACCATTGCACCACGGTGGCACCTAAGGTCGTCTATTAAGACGAATTTAAGGTCGTCTATTAAGACGACTTTAAGGTCGTCTATTAAGACGACTTTAAGGTCGTCTATTAAGACGACTTTAAGGTCGTCTATTAAGACGACTTTAAGGTCGTCTATTAAGACGACTTTAAGGTCGTCTATTAAGACGACTTTTAGGTCGTCTATTAAGACGACTTTTAGGTCGCCAATTAAGACGAATTTTAGGTCGCCTATAAAGACGACTTTAAGGTCTTCTATTAAGACGACTTCTAGGTCGCCTATTAAGCCGACTTTTAGGTCGTCCATTAAGAAGACTTTTAGGTCGTCTATTAAAAAAACTTTTAGGTCGTCTATTGAGACGACTCTAAGATCAGCTGTTATAACTACGAACCTATGTGGCTAATAGCGAATTTCTAGCAAATATGCTATGCATTGGAGCCATTGAAGTTACGCCTTTCCATCTTTATGATGTATTCTATTCATAAAAGTCATTGTGGAGATTTTCATATAAGGCCACATTGGATTCCGTATGGAGGCTTTTTTAGTAGAACGTCACCCATACACAGAAAACACCGTTAAGAAGCCTTATTCTACATCTAAAATCCGTCAAGAGGTCTTCCATTCATACACGGTTGAACGGCTTCCATCTATATAAGGGCCAAATCGAAGGTCTTCCATCTATATAAGATCCTATTCGAATGTATGCCATCCATATAAGATTCCGTTCGGAGGTGTTCTATCCATAGAAGCACCTGTGAAATGGTATGGTAATCATGTGGATATTAAAAATATGGATACAAACATATTGTAACGGGGTCTGAACCCCATATAAGACTTCGTGGGTGTCGCGTGCTTTATATAAGACTCATTAGGTAAGTTAGTGGATCTTCCATGCCCATTAGAGATCTTCTTTCAAATATCTTCTATGGACATAAGACACCGGAGGAGGAGGTCTTCTATTTATAGAAGACACATTAGGAGATCTCCTATCCCTATGGAACCCCATTATTGGGTATTCTAGGCGCTACAGAGACCTATAGGGAACCTTCTAACCATAGAAACCCCGTTACAAGGTGATTTCTAGGCTAACAAAACGCTGTTAGAATATTTTTTGCCCACAAAAGACCCACTAGGTGGCTCTCTATCCATTGAAGACGTATTTATGACGACGTATTTAGCCTTTTATTTATGGAAGACCCGGCTATGTGGTCTGCGGAATAAATGTCTTTTATCCAGGGCTTCGGAGTCGAGCCATTTTTGGCCAGACTCCGACTCCGGTCCAATTTTTTTCTCTACGCCGACTCCAACTCCGGAGTCGACTCCGATAAAATAAAATTCACAACTTAAATTACAGTCATTTCAGTTTGAACTTTCAAGATACATTACATTGGGAGGATACCAAAACATATACCTATATTGTTCGTTTTTTTCGTTGACAATACGGAATATAAAGTAACAAGCACTCCAGTATACTTCACACTTCAGAACATGAAGCAAAACCCTTCAAAGCAACTGCAATAGGACAGTATCATTAGAAGGTTTCTCTACCTAAACACCTACATACGAGTATATTTACAATTTTCCGAATTTGACTTATGTACCCAATGAGACTCAAAATATCAAATTACCATAATTACTGTCCGGTAACACTCTTTGTAATTTTTTGAGTTATGGAAAATAAACGATATTTTAACATCGCATCGTGATTGAAGATCAAAATATTTTCCCTTAACACACACATTCGTGGTTAAGGTTACTTGAGGTTCACATTTTTAGGTTTTTTTATGTTTTCACGATTTTGCTCGAAAACGGTAAGTCCTATCGAAATAAGGCTAAAGAAAAAATTGTTGCTGCAAAAATTCACTAGATGATTGACCTTTATAATTTGTTCGTAGGTTTTACCATTTTTGAGATATAGAAGTTTAGGTCACATTTTTAGGTTTTTATTGTTAGGTTTTTGCTCGGGAACGGCAAGTCTTATCGAAATGGGACTGGAGAAAATCATATAGCTGTGGAAATTCTCTACAAGACCGACTTTTCCAATAATTTCCTAGGTTGTACCATTTTTGAGATATATAAGTTTAAGTTGGTAAATTGTAGTCATGGTATAGTTTTATAAAGAGGCGATACAGTCAGTGCATTGTCCCAATTTGAACTATATATCTCAAAAACGATAAAACCTACGAAAATATCATGAAGGTCAATCTTGTAGAAAATTTTCACTGCTACAACATTTTCCTTACACCCATTTCTATAGGACTTGCGGTTTTCAAGCAAAATCGTGAAAATTTAAAAACCCCCTATAAGTGTGAACTTTGACCGCGATTTATTTAAAAAGCCCTCCGGCTATTGCAGTTTCAGAATCCGCAAAAACTTCTCAGGTGTACGCTCCTTCCATTTAAATTTGGTTAAGGGGCACCGTGGTAGGTCTTTCGTATGATTTCCCTTAAAGTACTACAAGGTCAGACATAAATGACTTCTAATAAAAAACAAGAGAAGACCAGTGAGTCTTCCTTAAAATGACCTGTAAATCTTCTAAAAGATCTTCCCCAAGTATATTTGGAGCATGCAATCATTATTCCAATCAATTGATTCAAAAATGCTTCCGATATGAATTTTGTAGTCAAAATAGAGATTAAGAGTTTTTTTTTTTTTAACTACGATCATTTAATTAATTTAAATTGATTTGACAAATTTTGATAAGTGTAGAACAGATTGTTGCCCGGAGTCGGAGTCGAGCTTTTTTTACGACTCCGGCTCCGACTCCGACTCCAGCAAAATTTGCTAGACTCCGACTCCAGACTCCGACTCCAACTCCGACTCCGAAACCCTGCTTTTATCAGCACCACGCATTTTGCCGCCTTTACACTTAAGTCTCCAAAGATGCGAAAGTTTGTGTCCAATTTATATTTATTTTGCCTTTAATTTACACAAAATCTAGAACATCAAATTTTGGGGTTTAAGACTTTCTCCTTTACCTCGGAAAATTTAAATTTCGGGGAAATTTGAAATTACAATGAAAAGGTCAACTTTCGATAAAAAATATGGTCATCCTTAAGGTGCCGCTAAAAAAGGAATAATATGCCGCAGAATGGCACCCACAAATAGGTCGACTTCTCTGCCTCCCCAGTTTATCCCATATATAAATCGAAATCTTTTCTAAAATGCCCATTGGCAACTCTATTTCCAACCCTGTACCTATTTGTCACAAAAACAAAAAACAACAATTAAATTAGCCAAGAAGACCTTTGTCTTTGCCATGTTGTTCTTTTTTTATAATTTTGTATTGTCGGTATTTTTGTTTCATTTGTAAAAAAAACGAAATGAAGCTAAAAATCAATTTCAAGTTTAAATTACCAATCAATTCAATAGCTGTGTCAGTGAGAAGCTGACTTTGAAATAGTTTCGCATTTTTTTTTTTCTTCTTTAAACCGCAACAATGTCAAAAATTGCAACAACAACAATAAAAAACAGGGAAATACAATAGCAATAAAATGAGTGACGTCATGACAAAATATGGAGGGTGTTTGCGCGATCGTTATGAATTTCAACGCAGGTTGTAGGTATGTGTCATACTAAGCTTACTTGGAATTCACAATGAATGAATGAAGAATACAACGAAGAACAACAACAAGAATAGCAATAATAAGCAAGCCCTGATTTTATTTGTTACCAATAACAAAGTCAGTCCACACCATTTTGGTATGATCAATTGTTGTCAGAGACTGTGTTTTTTATGCTTTTTTTCTACTTATAAAGAAGTACAAAAATAACTTGCTGTTGAAAACAAAATTACAATAGTTTCACCTTGATGCTCTGAATTTCTACATGGGTGAATTTAAAAAGAGCAAGAATTGTGGTGGTGCTTATAATTCTGGAAATAAGAGCAACAAAGTCACAGACCGACCGACCGGTGTTTAGCCAATTATTCACAAAGAAGATGGTATTTTATTAATGAATTTCGGTATTCTGTTTTACATTCGTTTTCACATCAACACCTTTAATTAAAACCACAAAATTTTGAATTAAAGCATGAAATTATGTTTTTTTCTACATAATTTCATTCATGAATTTCGAATAAAAGGTTTTTGTTAATGGGTCACACCGCATGATGGACAGGCCACCTTAAATCTATTGTTTGTTATAAACCTGAAGTTATTATTATCTTCTCTCCATACATCACATGATATTGAGAGATAATTTTAACACTCCTGATAATTGGGAGATTTTATGGAGTAACTCTTTTACCGTTATTTTTTTAAAGGAATGGGAGAAGTGCGACCTAAACAAAATACGTGTTACAATGATTGCCTTAGCAATGACAAAATATATTAAAGACACTGGTGACACATTGATTTATGGAACTTTTTAAATTTAAACAAAAATGACAATATTTTATAAAACTCAAACAGGTGAAAACCACAAAAAAAGTAGGAATGAAAACATATAAGGCCAAACCACAAGAAGAAAAAATGAGAGTGTCTATACATTTTTTTCTCAAACCGCAAATGTAGATAGGTATGTATTTCCATGGAAAGAAAACAAGGTGGAATATTACAAATCACTGAGTAACTAAAGAGGGCGGAAACCTTTATTTTGCCTACCATTTCCCAGCTTAAAGAAAGCAAAACATGAGAAAAGGTATTTCTATTGAGTTGTCTGAGAAGTTTCATAATTTTTCGGGTGTTCGAAAACTATGACTTGCAAAAATTTTGGAATTATTAAAATTACCGCCGCTGTTTTGAAATAACAAAATCGCAAATCATGTTGGGAAAATGTTTTAAGTAAAACAAAAGGAAAATCACACGCTGGCCATGACGACTACTGTGCCGAATGAGAAGTGAGAGGGAGCAGGGTAAAAGAGTTTATAGAGTGTGCGGGTCTGATAAATCAAAAATAACAAATGAAGTTGGAAAATATTACGTGACCAAATGGGAAATATGCCAGCCAGCCAACAAAAGCAAGCAACGACATTTGGACACCACCACGATTATATTTAGCAAAGAAAATGGAGGGTGGTGGTATTGGATTAAGGAGGTGGTGAATTATGTCAGTGTTTAGTCATGGCTTTTTGTATGAAATGATGAAATGACAAAATTTTGTCAGCCAAACTCAATTCCGACCACCCTCTTGAAGGGGTCTTCTATAGATAGAAGACATTTGGTAGATAGAAGAACTCCTTAAGGGTCTACTGTAGATGGAAGACCTCCTGAAAGTGTCTTCTGTAAATATAAGACCTCCTTGAGGGGTTTTCTAAAGATTGAAGGACTCCTAAAGAAAATATCTGTAAATCGATGACCTTCTAAAGGGGTTTTGTAAAGATAGAGTACATCTTAAAAGTCTATTCTTTAGATAGATGAATTCCGAAAGGAAACTTCTATAGTTAGTTATAGTTATAGTTAGAAGACCTCATAAAGGGGTCTTCTCTAGTTATAATACCTCCTAAAGGGGTCTTCTATATTTAGAAGACCGCCTAAAGGGATCTTCGATATTTAGAAGACCTTCTAAAACGGTATTTTAAAGTTAGAAGACCTCCTAAAGGGACCTTCTATAGATCGAAACCTTCTAAAGGAGGCTTCTAAAGATTGAAGACCTCCTAAGGAGGTTTCCTATAGGTTGAAGACCTCCTAAAGAGGTCTTCTACAGCTAGACGACTTCCTAAACAGTTTTCTATAGTTAGACGACCTCCTAAAGGGGTCTTATGTGTTTAGTAGACCTCCTAAAGGCCTCCTAAAAGGGACTTCTAAAGATTGAGGACCTCCTAAAGTGGTCTTTTATAGTTAGAAGACCTCCTAAAGGGGCCTTCTATAGATAGAAGACCTTCTAAAGGGGACTTCTAAATATTGAGGACCTCCCAAAGTTGTCTTTTATAGTTAGAAGACCTCCTAAAGGGGTCTTCTGACTTTAGAAGACCTCCTAAAGGGGCCTTCTATAGATCGAAGACCTCCTAAAGGGGACTTCTAAAGATTGAGGACCTCCTAAAGTGGTATTTTATAGTTAGAAGACTTCCTAAAGTTGTCGTTTATAGTTAGAAGACCTCCTAAAGGGGTCTTCTGACTTTAGAAGACCTCCTAAAGGGGTCTTCTGACTTTAAAAGACCTCCTAAAGGGGCCTTCTATAGATCGAAGGCCTCCTAAAAGGGCCTTCTATAGATCGAAGACCTCCTAAAAGGGACTTCTATAGATCAAAGACCTCCCAAAGGGGTCTTCTAAAGATAGAAGACCTCCTAAAGTTGTCTTTTATAGTTAGAAGACCTCCTAAAGTTGTCTTTTATAGTTAGAAGACCTCCTAAAGGGGTCTTCTGACTTTAGAAGACCTCCTAAAGTTGTCTTTTATAGTTAGAAGACCTCCTAAAGGGGTCTTCTGACTTTAGAAGACCTCCTAAAGGGGCCTTCTATAGATGGAAACCCTCTAAAGGGGACTTTTAAAGATTGAAGACCTCCTAAGGGGTTTCCTATAGGTAGAAGACCTCCTAAAGCGGTCTTCTGTAGCTAGACGACTTCCTAAACAGTTGTCTATAGTTAGACGACCTCCTAAATGGGTCTTCTATAGTTAGACGACATCTTAAAGGGGTCTTCTATAGTTAGACGACATCCTAAAGAGGTCTTATATATTTGGTAGACCTCCTAAAGAGGTCTTATATATTTGGTAGACCTCCTAAGGGGGTGTTTTATAGATCGAAGGCCTCCTAAAAGGTCCTTCTATAGATTGAAGACCTCCTAAAGGGGACTTCTAAAGATTGGAGACCTCCTAAGGGGTTTTCTATATGTAGAAGGCCTCCTAAAGAGGTCTTCTACAGCTAGACGACTTCCTAAACAGTTGTCTATAGTTAGACGACCTCCTAAAGGGGTCTTCTATAGTTAGACGACATCCTAAAGGAGTCTTCTATAGTTAGAAGACCTCCTAAAGAGGTCTTATATATTTGGTAGACCTCCTAAGGGGGTGTTTTATAGATCGAAGGCCTCCTAAAAGGTCCTTCTATAGATCGAAAACCTCCTAAAGGGGACTTCTAAAGATTGAGGACCTCCTAAAGTGGTATTTTATAGTTAGAAGACTTCCTAAAGTTGTCGTTTATAGTTAGAAGACCTCCTAAAGGGGTCTTCTGACTTTAGAAGACCTCCTAAAGGGGTATTCTGGCTTTAGAAGACCTCTTAGAGGGGCCTTCTGTAGATAGAAGACCTCCTAAAGGGGACTTCTAAAGATTGAGGACCTCCTATAGTTGTCTTTTAAAGTTAGAAGACCTCCTAAAGGGGTCTTCTGACTTTAGAAGACCTCCTAAAGTGGTCTTCTGAATTTAGAAGACCTCCTAAAGGGGCCTTCTATAGATCGAAGACCTCCTAAAGGGGACTTCTAAAGATTGGAGACCTCCTAAGGGGTTTTCTATATGTAGAAGGCCTCCTAAAGAGGTCTTCTACAGCTAGACGACTTCCTAAACAGTTGTCTATAGTTAGACGACCTCCTAAAGGGGTCTTCTATAGTTAGACGACATCCTAAAGGAGTCTTCTATAGTTAGAAGACCTCCTAAAGAGGTCTTATATATTTGGTAGACCTCCTAAGGGGGTGTTTTGTAGATCGAAGGCCTCCTAAAAGGTCCTTCTATAGATTGAAGACCTCCTAAAGGCGACTTCTAAAGATTGAGGACCTCCTAAAATGGGTTTTTTTAGTTAGAAGACCTCCTAAAGGGTTCTTCTGGTTTTAGAAGACCTCCTAGAGGGGCATTCCATAGCTGGAAGACCTTCTAAAAGGGTTATCTATAGTTAGAAGAACTCCTAATGAGGACTTCTATAGATCGAAGACATCCTAAAGGGGACTTTTAAAGATTGAAGACCTCCGAAGGAGGTCTTATATAGCTAGACGACTTCCTAAGGAGTCTTTTATAGTAAGAAGGTCTCGTAAAGGTGGCTTCTAGAATCAGAAGACCTCCTATAGGGGCCTTCTTACTATAGAAGGCCTCATAAAGGAGACTTCTACAGTTAGAATGCCTCCTAAAGGAGACTTCTAAAGATTGAAGTCCTTCTAAGGGGAGTTTCTATATAACTAGACGACTTACTAAAGAGTCTTCTATAGTTAGAAGACCTCTAAAGGTGTCGTCTATAATCAGAAGACCTTCTTCAGGGGTATTTTAATTAGAAGACCTCATAAAGGAGACTTCTATAGTTAGAAGGCCTCCCAAAGGAATCTTCTAAAATCGAAAAACCTCCGAAATGGACTTCAAAAGATTTAAGACCTCCTAAAGAAGTCTTCTATAGTTAGAAGACATCCTAAAGTGGCCTTATATAATTAGAAGATCTCCTAAAGTAGTCTTCTATAGTTAGAAGACATCCTAAAGGAGCCTTCTATTATTAGAAGACCTCCTTAAGAAGTCGTATATACAGTTGCGAAAACAATAATAGCACCACCATGAACAATTTGTTTGTCATTATGAAAACCAATGAAGGTTGTTGTTGTTTCCACAAATGTTGTTGTTACGTTCTTAGCCCCAGGTGTCCTCTTTTATAAAAAAAGTAAAAATAACATTTACATTATTATAAATATTTGTTTTAGCAGCTTTAACCAAAATCTGTCAAAAAGAGGAGAAATAAATAATAGCACCACTTACTATTTCTATATAAAACGTGTAACTTTTGGGACAATATCTAGCAATTAAACATTTGATTGACTTTTTGAACATTAATTTCCATTTTTTAGATATTCCAACTTGAAAAAGTAGTATGTTTGAAATTAAAATAGATCAGGAAAGGGCATACAGTGCAGAGAATCCCAAAATAATAAAGAACACCTATGTTGATGGCAAAATTTTACAGATAAGTTGTCAGATTTGTTTGAAACTCTATGAAAATGATTCACCACGCAATTAACTGTAAAGAGAATACATAAAATATTGGAATTAGATGACCCCTGACAGAGCATCAGGTCAGAATTTACATTCGAAATGCCAACAAGTAATATTTCAAAGGACCTAGTAGGCTACAAAAGCATTATATTGTATCGGAAACAGAACAAAAAGTTCGCAAATGTCTCAGAGAACATAATTTAAAAGCACTCAGTTCCAGGAAACGCCATAAAATTCACGGACTACACGATGTGGAGCCCAAAAAAGTTAACAAAGATTTTCTACATTTGCTGGACCAACTGTGGGACCATATTTTATCTACTTGTGGGACAAAATATTCATGTTTGGAGGATAGTATTTTCGTTCGTTTGTTAGATGTCCTCAAAAACTCGGAATAATACCAAAAATATACAGCAAAACCCATTAACACAGGATTTTTTAACCGTAACAGTATGAGGTTGACTTTGTCGTTAGCGACTGAGCCCTATACATGGCATCAAAACTGTAAATAATTAAGTTGTTCTCGTCGAAATCCTGGAAATTATGACTCCATTTAATGAAAAAGATAATTTGGCACTAGCTTGGTGTTTCCAACTGAATATAAAACAGTAATAATCTAGGGTATAATATTGAAAAAAGTAAAAGAAATTGTGGTATATAAGTTATGTGACCATTCTCCAGGGTTTTGAGTTGTCCCTATACTATGACAAATGAACAAAATGTTAGGGAAGGTCAATAAGACAACCACAAGATCAAATCTAACGACCAGAAAATCTTTTTGGACAGTTTCTTAGAGGTGAAGAAGAATCCTGCAACCAATACCAGAATCCGCTTGTTCGAGACCAAACCTATCCCGATGTGTTACTATCGAAATCAACTGAACAATAAATCAGTAGGCACTTGTTTCTCTTGATATACTACTATTCTGGAGTGATAAAGTGTAGACATTTGTCTAATTTCTATCATTTTAAAAGAATTAATGGTGGTGCTATTATTTTTTCGCCCACTTTTTGAGGTTTTTGTAAAAATTGGTTTATTTTTTTTAAAAGCGTCGAAAATAATTATGATTTTTGGTTATTTTAAATTCTTTAGAGTCGATTAGTTCTAAAAACGCATGAACCGGTCAGCTAAATTTACACGTGTAAATAAGAATGCCTCAAAACCATTTTTGTAGGAGGTGGTGCTATTTTTTTTTTCGCAGCTGTAGTTAGAAGACATTCTAAAGGGGTCTTCCATAGATAGTAGACCTCATAAAGGGATCTTTTATAGTTAGAAGACATCCTAATGGGGTCTTCTAGTTTTCGAGAGTTCCCTAAGAGAGTTCCCTGACCTCCTAAGAGAGTTCCCTGAAGGTAGACGACCTCTTAAAGGTGTTTTCTGTGTATAAAAGACCACCTAAGTATATCCTATGTAGATAAATAGAAGACATCCCAACAGGTTCTTCTGTTAATAGAAGATCTCCGTAAGGGGTCTTCTGCAGATATAAGATTTACGACAGGAGTCTTCCGTAGGTAGAAGACCTCCTAAAGAAGTTTTTTATATATAGAAGGCCTCCTAAAGGGGTATTCTATAGATATAAAAGCTCCTAAGGGAGTCTTCTTTAGATATAACATCTGCTAAAGAGGTCTTCTATAGATACAAAACATCCTAAAAGTGTATACTATATATGTATATAAGGCCTCTTAAAGTGTCGTCCTAAATAGAATACCTCCTTAGTGGGTCTTCTGTAGATAGAAGATCTCTTAGAGGAGTCTTCTGTAGGTGGAAGACCTTCCAAAAGGCTGGGTCGTCTATATAAGAAGGCCTCCTAAAGGGGCCTTCTATATATATAAGGCCTCCTGAATGGACCTTCGATAGAGAGAATACCTTCTAAGACAGTTCTATGCATATAGAAGACCTCTTAAAGGTGTCTTCTGTAGATAAAAGCTCCCGTAAAAGGGTCTTCTGTAGATAGAAGACCTCTTAAGAGGTTCATCGGTAGGTAGAAAATCTCTTAAAAGGTCTTTTGTAGATAGAGTGTTTCAAAAGTGACCTTCTGTAGATAAAACACCCCCTAAGGTAGTGTTATGTAGATAGAAGACGCCCTAAGGAGATATTCTTTGGATAGAAGACCTTAAAAATATGACCAGAAGGCCTTCTAAATTGGTGTTTTGCAGAACTACTAATGAAGTCTTCCATTGATCGACGATCTTTTAAAGGGTTCTTTCCGCTTAAAGAATTCCATCATCTCTCATTTCACAATTTTAACTCATGATAATTTCTTTTTTAATCCCCTAAATTGATAACGACACTCAAGTTCACCATTTTCCCATCCTTGAACATCTTGCTTAAAACTACATTAAAATTTAGGAATTTATTTCCTTTTATTTTACCGCAAAATTCCGCGAACAACAACTAATTCCCATTGAGGAAACCTTTTTTTCAATTTCCCAAAAATGAAATTGAGAAATTTTCCAGCAATGCCAACTTCCTGTTTCCCACACACACAGGGTAAAAACAAGTGGAAAAATCCCATTCAAATGCCAAAAACAGAGGAGATGTCCCAAATGTACTGTACTCTTAAAATGGAAATTTTTGGCGCATTTTCCGGTCTTCAGCAAACAAAAAACGAAATGGAACCTGTTCAAAAATTATGCACAACCACAATCGGGCCATAGAACTTAACACTAAATTTTACAAGCTCATCATGGGCTATAAATAAAAAACAACAACAAAAAATAGTAATAAAATAAACAGGTAAATAATATTTGGTGTTAAGGCCTACAAAAATACCCAGCCAAGTGAACATAAAAGGACAGACGGCGAGTAAGCGAACGATCTGATCCAAACACCACCACCATCGCTACTTTAACAAATGACAATGGCTGAGTGAGTGAATGTGGCACATAGTTTGGGAATAGATTTTGCCAAATAGATAAACAACAAAATAAACATGTTACGAAAAAAACAACAACCTGAGAATTGTCGAAAAATAACAGCCAAAAAAGAACATTTGAAATAAAACAACAACAACAAATATTTATTGGAAATCCACAAAAACGCAACAAACTCCTTTTTTACTACTACTCCCTCTCCTACTCCTGTTAGTTTTATTGGAAATTTAGTTATGAAATTTATGTATGTTGTTGTGTCTGCTACCCTTAATGGGTCGCCGCCACTACTTCTTCTATGTGCCTGCCCTGCACCATTGCTTGGTAACCATGTGAACCACTTCGGGCGGGTGGTGTCACAAAAACGAATTATGGCAAAATGTGTAAGAAGAAAAGTGTCCTTAATTCGTTTTATTTGTTGTTGAAAATAAACAATCGCAACAACAAATCTTCGGTAATGATTTAATGAAAATTACTGCAGATAATGAATCGCAGTTCTCCTCCATTAGACAAAATTTTCATAGTCATTACCAACCATCTGAAAAAAGAAATCTCTGTCGCTCTCTGTGTGTGAAAATTGCTAGAAAAATAACTGCGTTTTCGAAGCCATTAAAACTTTGCCCCGCTTTCGATTTCAATCTTGAATCTATGTATGATGTTGAGATAAGAAATCATTTCCTGTGGTTTTTAATGTTTTTCAACTGGGAATGGCGACAATAATCATAACAACTGTAGCTTGAGTGGGGAGGCAGGAGGGAACACAATACATAGAATGGTATGTGTAATATATTTTAACACATTGGAAAAGGAAATTCTCTCAAATAAAATGTTTGCCAAATTTCGTTTTTGTATAAAAAGGAGTGTTTTTCTTGTATAGATTTTGTAAGGAAAATACATACAAATTGATATTAGATTGGTGCCACTGAAACGAGGTTAAAAGTTCATTTTAACAGCAATAAAAAAATCCACTTTTTTGTTGCAAATGCCAAGGAGAAGAAGAGTTCAAAACTAGAAGTACCTACGATGTTGAAATAGAATTCCAAATGGAACACACTTCACATCTTATACTACTTACTTACTTAGCTGGCCCATTACAGAACATTTGTTCTATAGGCCGAACTAAGAAGAGATCTCCATTCCTCTCTATTTGTTGCTTTGCACTCTGGAATACCGCGCCTTTTCATCTCATCATCCACTTGTTTGCGCCATCTATTCCTTGGCCTGCCAATTCTGCGTGCACCGCCATGTGGCATGTATTCATACGCCTTTTTGGCGGGTTCATCATCGCTCATTCTTTTGATATGGCCTAGCCAACGCAATCGCTGCTTCTCGATACGTTTAACAATATTGATGTCGTTGTATAGAAGATACAGCTCGTGGTTCATGCGACGTCGATATTCACCGTCAACGCAGATTGGTCCGTAGATCTTTCGAAGAATTTTTCTCTCAAACACACCAAGCACTGCCATGTCTGCTTGCGCAAGTTCCCAGGCTTCGGAGCCATACATCAGCACGGGTAGTATCAGTGTTTTGTAGAGCGTTATTTTTGTTTGACGAGATGTGGCTTTGTTTTTAAAGTGCTTACTTAATCCAAAGTAGCATCTGTTGGCCAATACAATTCTTCTTTTTATTTCACAACTGATGTCGTTTGTTGTGTTGACGGAGGTGCCGAGGTAGACGAAGTCTTTTACTACCTCAATATTATAGGAACCAACTTCCACAGTCGGTCCGAGCTCAATGGACGCATTGCGCGTCGACACCATCAACTTGGTCTTCTCACCGTTTACCGCCAGACCCACTTTAGCAGATTCTCCTTCGACCTTTATAAAGGTATCAGTTACTTCTTTTACTGATCGACCCATGATGTCTATATCATCAGCATAAGCAAGTAACATGTGACTATTGGTGTATATTGTGCCACTTCTTTTGACGTTTGCCTCTCGTATAACCTTTTCTAGCAGGATGTTGAAGAGGTCACACGAAAGGCTGTCTCCTTGTCTGAAACCTCTTTTGGTACCAAACTCTTCGGAGAGGTTCTTTCCTATTTTAACTGAGGACCTCGTGTCAGTTAAAGTCATTTTACAAAGCCGGATGAGCTTTGCGGGAATACCAAATTCAGACATGGCTTGGAATACCTTTGAGCGCAGCGGACTGTCGAAGGCTGCTTTATAATCGACAAAAAGGTGGTAGGTGTCGATCTGCATCTCTTGGGTCTTCTCCAGGATTTGCCGCAGGGTAAATATCTGGTCAATGGTGGACTTGCCAGGTCTAAAGCCGCATTGGTATGGTCCAATAATCTCGTTGACCATTGGCTTTAGTCGTTCGCACAATATCCCTGACACGATCTTGTAGGCAATAGGGAGTAGACTTATGCCCCTATAGTTAGAGCATACAGTCTTATCTCCCTTCTTGTGGACAGGGCACAGGATACTCAGGTTCCAATCGTCGGGTACTCGTTCTTCCTGCCAGATGGTGCTAACTAGCTGATGAATACACCTTATCAGCGTGTCGCCTCCGGTTTTGAACAGCTCGGCTGGTAAGCCATCGGCCCCTGCTGCCTTATTATTCTTCAGCCGATTTATTGCTGTCTTTACCTCATCTTGGCTGGGCGGTATACATTCAATACCATCTTCTGGGATTGGGACTGTGGTATCTTCGTCGTCTTCGCTGCTATTGGATACCAACAGATTTGAAAAATGTTCTTTCCATATCCTGAGTACACTATCTGTATCAGTTACCAAATTACCTTGCTGGTCTCTACAGGAGGATGTGCCTGTACCAAAGCCATCAGTTTGATGCTTGACTCTTTGGTAGAATTTTCGGACTTCATTCTGGCTCCTGTACATCTCGATTTTTTCACACTCCCGCTTTTCCATCTCTCTCTTTTTCCTGCGGAAAAGACGTTTCTCCTCTCTCCTTTTCTCCCTGTATCTCTCTCGTGCGCTACGCGTTGCTACGGATTGTAAAGTAGCCTTATATGCCGCATTTTTCTCTTCGGTGGCAGTACGTCACTCCTCATCATACCATGGATTCCTTGGTGGAGGTCTCTGGTATCCAAGTATGGATTTTGCGGCTGTTTGCATGGAGTGGGCAATGCTTTGCCATTGCGCTGATATGTTATCGGGATGAGGAGGGCTTTGATTAAGCAATTGGGCTAGTTGAGTGGAATATGCTGTGACTATTTGTTGTGATTGCAGCTTACCGATGTCTAACTTTCGTGTTGTGTCTGTTCGTACTTTGTTTGCTACGTTTAAGCGGGTGCGTACCTTTGCTGCAACAAGGTAGTGGTCCGAATCAATATTTGCGCCTCGGAACGATCGTACATCCAACACGCTCGATGAATGTCTTCCATCTATCACAACATGATCAATTTGGTTTCTTGTTTTCTGATCTGGAGACAGCCAGGTGCCCTTATGAACATCGAGATGATTAAATCTGGTACTGCTAACTACCATGTTTTTTGCAGCTGCAAAGTCTATCAGTCTCATACCATTGTCAGATGTTTCACTGTGGAGACTGAATTTCCCGACTGTTGGGCCAAAGATATTCTCCTTTCCAATTTTGGCATTAAAATCGCCTAGAATGATTTTAATGTCATGGGCAGGGCAACGGTCATATGTTTCTTCTAAGCGCTCGTAAAATATATCTTTGGTCTGTTCGTCCTTGTCTTCAGTGGGAGCATGAGCGCAAATAAAGCTGATTTTGAAGAATTTAGCTTTTAATCGAATTGTAGCGAGTTTTTCATTCACTGGGGTGAAGCTGGAGACCAGATGTTTTAACATCCGACCAACTACAAATCCGCAACCAAACTCATGCTTTGTGCCATGGCAGGTATAATACAGTGCGTCACCTTTAGGTGTTGTTGTGACGCCTTTCCCAATCCATCGTATTTCCTGTATGGCAGTAATATCGGTCTTGTACTTTTCAAGTACGTCTGCCAATGCGAAGACTGCACCTTCTCTATAAAGAGTGCGAACATTCCAGGTGCAGATTCGCAGATCATGGTCCTTAAAACGTTTGCGGGGTTCGTCAACTTTAGAGGGGTTTGTTTTTCTTTTCTTTCGTTTTTTCATAGTAGGCTGTTTTTTCTAGGGGAGGGTTACTAACCCGACGCCCAAACCCAAGTTTTTAACGTTCTTATGGGTGAACGCGCGGCACATGTTAGCTCACTACCTTTAACGGGTGTTAAAGGCAGTTCCCCAGGTGACACCACGGGGAGGTCAGTGTCCACTTGGGATGAAAGAGGGACCAAGATAAATCCTGGGCTTTGCCATGTTAAAACCGGTCAGGACCGTTCCTTGGTATCTTCCATCCCCTACGTCACCCCTTCACATCTTATACGAAGCGTATTTTTTATCTTTAAACCCCCAAATTGCCCAAAGAAACTCCAAAATCAGCGATGTTGGGACAGAATTCCAGAAAAAGCCTATTCGCTGTAGAAATATGGAAATTCTTATAAAATTCTGAATGAAATGAAATGCTGTATGTCAATCACTTGTTATAAGAACCTTTTTTGACACTAAATCCCCAAATGGCCTCCTTATGGGGGACCCAAAGCCAACTGTATGAAATAACACAACTGATGGTGAAAAATTTCATACCGTTGCACAGCTTTCCTATACATAGGAGAAAGGTCTTCTTTAGATAGAAGACCTTTTAAATGGGTCTTCTGTAAATAGAAAGTCTTCTAAAGGGGAGTTTTGTAGATAGTAGAACTCTTAAAGGGGTCATCTGCATATATAAGACCTCCTAAAGGGCTACTCTATAGATAGAAGACCTCCTAAATGGGTCTTCTATAGATATAAGAGGGGTCTTTTGTAGATTGAAGATATCCAATTAGGTATCCTGTAGATAGAAATCCCCTTATATTGGTATTCTGTAGGTAGAAGAGATCCTTAAGGGGTACTCCGCAAATAGAAGGCGTACTACGAAGTCTGCTGTAGACAGAATGATTACTAAAGGAGTGTTCTGTTGGGTGACGTAGGGGATGGAAGATACCAAGGAAAGGTCCTGACCGGCTTTAACATGGCAAAGCCCAGGATTTATCTTGATTTCTCTTTCATCTAGAGAGGACACTGACCTCCCCGTGGTGTCGCCTGGGGAACTGCCTTTAACACCCGTTAAAGGTAGTGATCTATCATGTGCCGCGCATTCACCCATAAGAACTTTAAAAACTTTGGGTTTGGGCGTCGGCTTAGTAACCCTCCCCTAGACAAAAACAGCCTACTATGCAAAAACGAAAGAATAGAAAAACAAATCCCTCAAAAGTTGACGACCCCCGCAAACGTTTTAAGGACTGTTCGCACTCTTTATAGAGAAGGTGCAGTTTACGCATTGGCAGATGTACTTGAAAAGTACAGGGCCGACATTACTGCCATACAGGAAATACGATGGAACGGGAAAGGCGTCACAACAACACCTAAAGGTGACTCACTGTATTATAGCTGCCATGACACAAAGCTTGAGTTTGGTTGCGGATTTGTAGTTGGTCGGATGTTAAAACATCTGGTCTCCAGCTTCACCCCAGTGAATGAAAAACTCGCTACAATTCGATTAAAAGCTAAATTCTTCAAAATCAGCTTTATTTGCGCTCATGCTCCCACTGAAGACAAGGACGAACAGACCAAAGATATATTTTACGAGCGCTTAGAAGAAACTTATGACCGTTGCCCTGCCCATGACATTAAAATTATACTAGGCGATTTTAATGCCAAAATTGGAAAGGAGAATATCTTTGGCCCAACAGTCGGGAAATTCAGCCTCCACAGTGAAACATCTGACAATGGTATGAGGCTGATAGACTTTGCAGCTGCAAGAAACATGGTAGTTAGCAGTACCAGATTTAAGCATCTCGATATTCTTAAGGGCACCTGCCTGTCGCCAGATCAAAGAACAAGAAATCAAATTGATCATGTTGTGATAGATGGAAGACATGCATCAAGCGTGTTGGATGTATGATCGTTCCGAGGTGCAAACATAGACTCGGACCACTACCTTGTTGCAGCAAAGGTACGTACCTGATTAAACGTAGCAAACAAAGTGCGAACAGACACAACACGGAAGTTGGACATCGGTAAGCTGCAATCACAACAGATAGCCACAGCATATTCCACTCAACTGGCCCAACTGCTTAATCAAAGCATCCTAACCCGATAACATATCAGGACAATGGCAAAAAATTGCCCACTCCATGCAAACAGTCGCAAAATCAGTACTTGGATACCAGATACATCCACCAAGAAATCCATGGTATGACTAGGAGTGTCGAGCTGCTACTGAAGAGAAAAATGCGGCATATAGGGCTACTTTACAGACAGTAGCTACGCGTAGCGCACGAGAGAGGTATCGGGAAAAGCGGGAGAGTGAACAAATCGAGATGTACAGGAGACAGAATGAAGTGCGAAAATTCTACCAAAGAGTGATACATCAAACTGATGGCTTTGGAACTGGCACATCCTCCTGTAGAGACCAGCAAGGTAATCTGGTAACTGATACAGATAGTGTGCTAAGGATATGGAAAGAGCATTTTTCCGAACTGTTGGTATCCAATAGTAGCAAAGTCGACGAAGATACCACAGATCCAATCCAAGAAGAAGGTATTGAATGCATACCACCGGGCCAAGATGAGGTGAAGACAGCAATAAACCGGCTGAAGAATAATAAGGCAGCAGGACCTGATGGCCTACCAGCCGAGCTGTTTAAAACCGGAGGCGACACGCTGATAAGGTGTATGGAACAGCTAGTTAGCTCCATCTGGCAGGAAGAACGCGTACCCGACGATTGGAACCTGAGCATCCTGTGTCCCGTCCATAAGAAAGGAGATAAGACTTTATGCTCCAACTATAGTGGCATAAGTCTTCTCCCTATCGCCTACAAGATATTGTCAGGGATATTGTGCGAACGACTAAAGCCCATGGTCAACGAAATAATTGGACCATACCAATGTGGCTTTGGACCTGGCAAGTCCACCATTGACCAGATATTTACCCTGCGGCAAATCCTGGGGAAGACCCAAGAGATGCAGATCGACACCTACACCTTTTTGTCGATTATAAAGCAGCCTTCGACAGCCCGCTACGTTCAAAGGTATTCCAAGCAATGTCTGAATTTGGTATCCCCGCAATGCTCATTCGGCTTTGTAAAATGACTCTAACTGACACAAGATCTTCAGTTAAAATAGGAAAGAACCTCTCCGAAGAGTTTTGTACCAAAAGAGGTTTCAGAAAAGGTTATACGAGAGGCAAACGTCAAAAAAAGTGGCACAATCTACACCAATAACCACATGTTACTTGTTTATGCTGATGATATAGACATCATGGGAAGATCAGTAAAAGAAGTATGAAGGTCGAAGGAGAATCTGCTATAGTGGGTATGGCGGTAAACGGCGAGAAGACCAAGTTGATGGTGTCGACGCGCAATGCGTCCATTGAGATCGGACCAACTTTTGAAGTTGGTTCCTATAATTTTGAGGTAGTAAAAGACTTCGTATACCTCGGCACCGCCATAAACACAACAAACGACATCAGTTGTGAAATAAAAAGAAGAATTGTATTGGCCAACAGATGCTACTTTGGCTTAAGTAAGCACTTTAAAAACAAAGCAACAACTCGTCAAACAAAAATAACGCTTTACAAAACACTACAGTACCCGTGCTGATGTATGGTTCCGAAGCGTGGGTACTTGCGCAAGCAGATAAGGCAGTGCTTGGCGTGTTTGAGAGAAAAATTCTTCGAAAGATCTACGGACCGATTTGCGTTGACGGTGAATATCGAAGTCGTATGAACCACGAGCTGTATCTGCTATACAACGACATCAATATAGTTAAACGTATCGAGATGCAGCGATTTCATTGGCTAGGCCATATAATAAGAATGAGCGATGATGAACCCGCTAAAAAGGCGTATAAATTCGAGCCCCATGGCGGTACACGCAGAATTGGCAGGCCAAAGAATAGATGGCGTAAACGAGTGGATGAAGAGATGACAAGGCGCGGTATTCCAAAAAGCGAAGCACGAAACAGAAAGAATTCGAGATCTTTTCTTAGTTCGGTCTATGGAGCAAATGTTCTGTAATGGGCCAGCTAAGTAAGTAAGTTCTGTTGAAGGAGAAGGCCTCCGAAAGATCTCGTAAAAGAGTAGTTGTAGGCAGAAAGCCTTCTAAGGGGTATTCTATAGAAAAAACACCTCCTCCTAATTTTTTTGTAGATATAAAACCTTCATAAGACGTATTCTATGGACAAAACACTCTCAAAAGGATCGCCTGCAGGAAAAATATTTATTAAAGGAGTATTTTGTTGATAGAATACCTGCAAAAAAGACCTAGACAAGATTTTGTCAGTAAAAAACAAAAAATTACGAGGACCACACATAATAAAAATGGGAGGGATGTTCGTAAACATCGTAATGGTGATATAAAAGAACATTTCCGAAAATTCAAGACCCATATCGCAGGAAGTATGTATTTGTCCCTAGGGAATAGGGACTTCCAATGTTTATAATTTTAAACGGATAACGCTAACGTCGATTTAGGTAATGGCGATAAATTAAGACATTTCAGAAAATTCACTACCCATAACTGGGGAAATATGGATTTCCTCCTTAATATCATATATTTTTGTGATCAGGACAACAAGAAATACCTGTGCTTAAAATTTAAACCTGATCCGAGAGGTGTGCCTAAATGACATTTAATCCAACGTTTTTTAGCGGTACTCGGTTTTTTTGAAGTGTTCAATTATAATTTTTTTCATGCCATCCATCACAGTATCTGAAATCTATTTTATAAATATTTTTTCACAAACTTACCTGTTGCAAGTGATAATTACAAATAATCCATTTAATTCAGCTAATCCAGCAAAAGAAGAATAGTCAGATCTCTGCAATGCAAATATTTGCTAATTTTTTCTGCACACACACACGACAAATTACAATTGGCGATAAATGTTTCAAATAAATGTTGTGGTCCTTGCGTGTTCTATTTTTCTTCTCGCGCACACAACCCAAAGTAGCAATGCAAACTGACTACTTTCACAGAAGCTCAATGATAATGGCCTGTGGAAAACACCTGCTACAAGAAGGATAACAGGCAAGGCAGCTACTAAAGGACTTCGGGCAACGATGACTACTTTGTCAGTCGTCAACTAAAATACGCGATTATAAAACGTGACCGGCTTTTTGGCAAAGAAGAAATCTCCAATTCGCAAAAACAAATCCCCACAACAACAAATTCAATGAGTCAAAAAAATCAGTCTCACTACAAATGAGGAGATTTGCAAAATGCAAGAGAGAGTAATTTTTTTTTTTGGTTATAACAAGGAGAGTTAGTTGGTTGGATTAGAATACAACAACACTACGATTATGTTTAGTTTACTTTCTTTTGTTGTTATGTTTGTGTTCTTTTTGGAGAATTCGTTTTTGATAGATGGAGAACTGGGCTCCCCATGTAGTTACCAAGAAGATGAATTGAATTACACGAAGAAAATCTCCAAAAACAAAAAAGAGATTTCAATTGACAGACGCACAAGACAACCAGCCTGACAGACAGCACTTTCAATGGAGATGTTTGAGCAATTCTTGTTGTTGCTGTTATTTTAACTGTATTTGTTTGTAGTTGTATGTTTTTCTTTTTCGTTTGATATAATTTTTTTTACTTTGCGTTTTGATGATGATCTTTTCTTGAATGGGATGGGATGAAGACACCAAGTAAACAAATACACACACTTAATTTTTTATTATAATGCTTCCTCTTCTTCTTCGTTTGGTTGGTTGGTTTACGTTTATTTTATCTTGGTATTGGTGTTTTGAATTGTTGACAAATTTTGAACCATGCGTTTATAAGGATTCGCTGTGAAGTTTCTTTTTTATTAACAAATAATTAAGTATTTTATTTTTTGTTTAATTTCTTATTCTTTTACACAATTTTTAATACTTCTCTATAATTACACACACGCATTTGACCACACATTCACACACATTTAAACACTGTTTAGGTTGGTTAGTTGTTGTTGCTGCTATTTGTTTCTTCGTTTTGGGTTTTGTTGTTGTTCTTGCTTTTGCTGTTTGGTTGGTTCGTTGGCGTTACGTTTTGGTTTTTGGTATGAATGAAGACGGAAAACACAATGGCAAAGAAATAAACCAAGAGAAGTAAATCGTAGATGGAAATCTTAAAAAAACGTACCACCAAAATATTCTCTGTATGAAATGAACGGGAAATTTTTGCACTTTGTTTTTCCAAAAACAACATTAAAGAATAATCAACACTTCAAAGGCAAGTCTTCACTTGTTATTTTTTTATTGCCACACTTTCTGCTCTAAAATATTTTTTTCATTTCTTTTTGTAGTTGCTTGCTGCTGGCCAAAATATTTCATTCGTTTTATTTCTTCGTCCGGTCGTTAGTTTTATTTTTTCTTGTGGTAATTCCCGCACTTAAACTTGCTTCTTCTTTTACCGTTTTTTGCCAGAACATTAATAGAAAGGCACTTTTTCGTAGAATATTTAGTTTTTTCTTAATTTTTATTTATTGATTTCATTCGCCCTTATTTATTTTCACACACAAATAATTGAGAAACTGTCATCATCCGTCAATATACCCGTTCTCTCGTTCGTAACTCACAATATGATATAGACAATAGGGATACATATGTCTACTTTCGATTAATCGACTTTTTATTGGAAAAGTCTAAAAGTCGTAGTCGACTTTAGGTTACAGAAACACAAGCCGTAATAGTTTAACAAACGCCGTCAACGTTGACGGCTTTGTATTGTGTAAACATGTTTGGTCGTTACGGCTTTAGATGACCGAAACAAATGGTGAAATTGTGAAATGATTTATAGAAAATATTAATTGGAGCGGCAAAGGGAAGGGTTTGAAAAATTTGACCGATTTAAGAAGTGAGATTATAGAACTTAAAGACGTTTATTTATTCTCAAAGAAAAGTTCCCTTATGAATATTTTACACGATATGTTTTTTACATATGGATTGTCACTTTGTGTATACAAAATGTGTATGCAAAGTGACAACACATTAGCTCTGTTCCTTCACGTGCAAGAATCTTCAAGTTTTACCACTTTTTACTCGAAAAGCGTTTCTTTACTTCATACACCATACAGTTCATATGGGAGCAGTCTACAACTTTTACTACATTTGCCGGTTTTACCACTTTTAAAAGTAAAGGAACATACCAATTATGATGCAATACCTATAGCTAGTTGTTTATGCCGAAGTCAAAATATGAAGAAGCGCCGCGGACGCAAAGTTTTAAATTCGCGATCCCCATTTATTATTAAACTGAAAATAAATTAATTTTAATTCGATTTAACAAAGTTAATTCTTGGTCAACTCACAGGTTACGCCACTATAACCAATAGATATTTTCTAATTGTTTTTTTTTTTAATTTCTATTTGTTAGGTTAGCATAATGCTTGGTTTACATGTACGAAATCCACTCGATTTCAACTGTCAATTCCTTTGCTTATACGTCAAATGAAAACTCATCTGAAATTCATTAGATTTCATTTGAACTGTGTTCCTTTACTTACCTGAGGTTACCATTTGTTACCATTTTTAACCTGTAAAGCGTTTCTTAACCCCAAAAAGTGGTAAAACTTGCAGCAATTTTTAAGAGAGTGAGAGAGGAGTGATAGCGCATGTGCCTTTCTCTTCTACCACAGGCTACCCGACAAATTTCTGCAGGTAAAAAATGGCAGAACTCATGGTTTAATAAGAAAGGTTAGCTAAAGCTTTGTGTCAATATAATTTTTTTTCTTTCGAGTGTTCCTAAAACTTCAAAACAATACACCCATTCTGTGTATGTGTGTGTTCTGTTTGAATAATATGCCAAACAATTTTAAAAACAATCGAACTCAATGATTTTTAAAATTGATTTTAGAACATTTGTATGGAAGAAATCCATTCTTGCAGGCTTGACTGATGAAATTCGAGCCAATTATGGTGGAACCCGGTTTTGTATTCATGTGTCGCTGGACTTAGAAAAAGCGTTTGACCGAGTTCATTACGGCACACTTTTGAGGAAGTTACAATGTATAGCTCTGTTCCAGAACTATAAAGTTTTTAAAATTTTTACCACTTTTACACATTTTGCGTTCCCGTACACAAAATTTATATGAAAATCGTTTACGACTTTTACGACTTTTACCACTTTATAAAGTACGGGAACAGGCCACATGTATAATTTTTCAGGCAGTGCCTGTTCTTTGTTGTGGTCCTATCTAAATGGTAGGAGTCAGTTGGTTACTGTGGGTGGCAGGTGTAGTGGCCAGCTTGCGGTGAGTAGTGGAGTGCCCCAAGGGTCTGTTTTGGGATCTCTCCTTTGTGTTGCAATCTCAGGTAGATCTAGTTATGGATTTGCTGCATAAGTGGATAGATGACAGCAAGCTTAAGGTAAATCCGTTAAAAAGTAAAGCTCTTTTATTTTCTACGTGTAGTAGTATAAATGTTCATGTAATGTATGCTGGTGCGCTTATTGAATATGTTGGGCAGCTTGAATGCCTCGGTGTTATACTAGACAATAAGCTTTCCTTTACGCAGCATATAACTCGTGTGGTGTCGGGAGTAAATTGGGCCCTAAGATCTCTTTACAGCTCTGATTTGTCTTTGCCATATTTTGTCAAAGAGCGTTTGGTTAAGGCTCTTGTTCTTCCATCTATACTGTATTGTTTTGAAATTTATTCGGGTACGGCACAATGTTGTTTGAACTTGGTACACATCGCAGTATGTGCACAAATTTCTGGGCTGTTCGTTTTCCTCTTTTTTGAACTGTCGGTTGTTCCTCATGTTTTTCAAGCTAATTGTTTCTCAATGTCCGAAATTTCTGGTAAGGGCCCTTGTGTTTTTCATTCGTCAAGAAGCTTTCAGTTGCAAATTCCCCTAGTTGTTCATTTAATGGATACGTCATTCCTAGTTAGAGTGGCTCGTCTATATAATGTTTTGCCCCCTGCTTTAAAAAATTTTGGTGTTTCGTATACTACGTACTCCAACAAACTTCTTCAGCATTTCAAATAGTGTTATTGAAACGGATTTTTCTAGTACATATGCATTAATTTTCGTTAATGCCTCTGAGAAGGCAGTCATAAAAGGAAAAAAAAATTGTTTTTTGAGGTTATGCCTAATGTGGTGTAGTAATAGCTATCTTGCTTATGCTCATTTTTCCTTGAGGGAGGATAATTACTATTTTTATAGTTTATTTATATTTTTATTTAATACAATAATATTTTAAAAAATTATTATAGGAATTTTTAATGTTTACTTATAAAAAATGGAGTAGTTTTTCCTGTTTAAGGTTTAGCTTAATGCGTACATACATATATTGTAATTTTTTTATTTATGGGGCCCATCGCCTCAAATTACATGTGAAATAAATGAAATGAAATGAATGAAATCCGCCAGCTTTGTATTGAAACAATCATTTTATCATATCCACAACTCGATTATGTGGAGAAACCATGACACTTCATTCATTTTTGGCGTTTTTTATAAAATACTCAAAAAAGGTATTGTAAACAAACCCACTTGTTGCTTTTGTATTTACTAATTTTGATGTTTTAGGAATTCAGGAAAAACAAGGGTTCTATATATAGATTGTTTTCATTTAAACCTACCTCTTTACTTATACCATGGTAGAACTGATTTTTCGACTTTTGTTTGACGATTATTTCACAATAAAAAAGTCGAACGCTGACAAAACTAAATTAAAAACTGTGAAATAAAAGACGAAGATTGATTTTTTTATGTTTCTTTTAGACATTGCTACCAGATCTACCATTTTATTTATTGTTATTCATTTATTGTTCTGGTAAAAATGTTCATGAGAGAGCAATTTTGAGCAATTTTGTCACTTTTCTCCTTTAACCACTCCATGGCACAATAAGAAGGTACAGCGCCATAAACAGCTGATTTTCAGACCAGTTGTCAAAATGCATTATTGTGAATAAAATCTCATACAAAATGTAAACAAGCAATTCACAGCAATGCATTATTGTGACCAAATTTGACGTTTGCATTTGGCGTCGTTTCGTGATTTCGAAGGCGTTTCGTGATTTCGCGCGGAATCAAGCAAAATTTTTCATGATTTCGCATACAAAAATGAAATCATCTCATTTCGTGATTTCAGCGAAATCAACATCGAAATCTCAGTACACATGATATACAACCCTGCTTTTGCCTAAAAAAGTACCAAAAGTTGCAACACTTTTCACGTATCACAATAAACAAGGTAGATGGTCAATTGCTGCAACAAAAAATTTTAGTGTCAAAATTTGTAAACAATGTGAAAAAAATATTAAATTACTTTGTTACAATGCTATTTTACATTGTGTTCCCGTACTTTTTAATGGTAATGTTAAGAAAGAGCGAATTGTCAAAAATTGTTCCCCAATACAAATTTCTTAAAAAATACGGGAACGAAAAAATTACGGAAATTGCAAAAACTCCATCGTAAATTTCAAAATCAACGTATCAGCTATCATATTAGATGCCAATGAACATGCTTGCTGCTAGTTTCTACTAGGCCAAAATTGTATAGCAGAAAACAGGAGGAGAGGTTGTTACTCGGCTCGATTTTTGTTTAAAGACAAGTGCAAGTCTTGCTAGATTTCGGAGTATGGGAACGCATTTTTAGCACTAAACGGAAAAAACTACTGCTAGTACTAATATTGTGCAGGTTCTGAGCACAACTTTTATCTATCAAAATTTATTATAACGATGTCTCAACAATAAAATCATTTTTTTATTTTTTCATTTGTTAGTACTATACACAATTAATACGATATATAGATAATTTTACGATAAGTTTCCAAATAAAGTTGTAAAGTTCAATATTGTCGTATATTTTTGATGATTAATTCAATATACAACAACTTGTTTTGAAATTTCGTGTTCGATCAGCTGCGCATATGCATCTACCTTGATCATTGTGATATGTTTGAAATCAACAAAAAATAAATGTAAACACCGGGGTGTATTTCAGGATTTCGTGAAATCAAGTGGATTTTGGAGCGCAAGTGTAAACTTGACAGAAGATTGATTTTTTATGTTTCTTTTTGACATTGCTACCAGATCTACCATTTTTCCGTTCATTTATTGTTCTGGTAAAAATGTTCATGAGAGAGCAATTTTGTCACTTTTCTCCTTTAACCACTCCATGGCACAATAAGAAGGTACAGCGCCAAAAACAGCTGATTTTCAGACTAGTTGTCAAAATGCATTATTGAGAATAAAATCTCATACAAAATGTAAACAAGCAATTCACAGCAATGCATTATTGTGACCAAATTTGGTATGATTTGATGTAACACCTTCTTATTTGATGTAACACCTTCTTATTCCACCGCCTTTAGAGTGGCCTGCGTACATAAGCTGCTCTGCCTGATTGCCTTGCTTTCCTGCTTCATTTTTGACATAATAAAAATAAAAGAAAAAGAAGAAAAATAAAACAGTAAAGGAACAAAGCTTTGATGTTTAAGCAATGGAATTGACAGTTGAAATCGAGTGGATTTCGTAAATGTAAACATAGCATAATATTCGATAAGTCACATGTCAAGCGTTGGCTTAAGGGCCAGAACAGAATCAATCGTTGTTGTTGTAGCAGCATAGTAACCCACGTGAAGCACAGATTTGATGCTGGGTTGGCAGCCGCTGGCCAAAACACTATGGTTTCGGGTCAATCCGGTACGAAAGAACCCGCTGCCGTGGGATTGTTTGCAAATCCGCCTGCGTTCTTCTTTAGGAGGCTCTGGCATTCCTTTATAATTTGTCATTTCGGAAGCAAGCAAAGCAAGCGACGATTGGTTCTGTTTCTACCTTAACAGCGTCATTTTTGTTTCCAGTACTGCAAAAATCTACTATTTTTTAAAAATTTTTATCATAGTAAAAAATAGTAGCTTCTTGCAGGTAATGGACCAGGCATTTTGTAAACTTATTTTTTAAAGCCCGTAGGCGTAGTCTCTGCATGGTATTTTATGTCTTCACGGTGGGAGGTCTGAGAACGAACTGGATCCCCTTTTAAAGTTTTAGGGAGCTTGAACTGGTCGGAGCGGTTCTTGAAAACTAAAGCGGGGTACACACGATCAGTTTTGACTGTCAATTTTCCGGAAATATATGGTCTGTTCCAGTACTGCAAGAACCTACTAATTTTTACTATTTTTTCGATAACATAAAGCAAAAAGTGTTATCGTAGTAAAACATAGTAGCTTCTTGCAGGTTCTGGAACAGAGCCATAAATAACTGCAAACGGCCACACTGGCAAGTCGAAGGTCACACTAGAGTGTTTGTCTTATGTCAGACTATGAAAATTTTCATTGAAAACGTTTTGCCATTTTCTTCCAAATTTTCATTGACGTCTACACACATGTATGAAATCATATGAAAATTTTGATATTTTCATTGCTTTGCATTGGTTCGAGAGTTACGAATTTAAACCCAAAGAATAATTTCAGATTACAGAACTTGTGTACAGAGTTTCACCCCCTTCACACCTCTTGCCTATAAACTCATTTTCACGTACATGAAAATTTTCATAGTCTGGCATAAGACTTTCATTGAAACAATTTCATGAAAACAAGTCCCGGGCCACACTACAGTAATTTCACTGAAATTTTGATATGAAATTATGCGTCTCTAGATCGACGTCCATAGTAGAGTAAAATCATAAAATTGTTGTAGTGGGGAATTCGATTTAAGAACACCTAATTTCATGAAATTTTTTAATGAAATTCACGCTAGTGTGGACCGGGGCCAAGGGTTACTAGGTCGAGTTTCACAGTAGAGTGATATCATAAAGTTGCTGTAGTGGGGAACTCGATCTATAAATACCTAAAAGTTTCAATGAAACCACTCTAGTGTAACCTTCGACCAAGCAACCGATTATTTGAGCAAAACTGATTGTGTGCACCCACTTAAGCAGGGTACACACGATCAGTTATGACTGTCGATTTTTCGGAAATATCGATAATAGGGCGTTTATACTAATGAAGATTAACCCACTGGGATTAATAGATCCAGTGGGTTAACCTTTACTGTTTACATACTGCCTTTGATAAGATTAAGATATAAATGACAGCTGATTTTTTCATATACATACATAAAAACAGTAAACAATGGAGTAATCATAAATAAAAATAATGTAAATAAAATAAATAATATAAATAAAAAAGAGAACAACATAGCTTTATTAGCTGCCATGAAACTATTTATCAATTCGTCTTCAGATACAAGATGGTGGATGAAACGGGCCAGATTATGGCCGAATACAAGGATAATCATATCAAGCGATCCTGACCCTGGAAATACCAATGCAACACCAGAATTGACCACCATAAGTCTATAAGTATCGCAGTATGAAATATTTTCTTGTTCACTTCATGCAAACGGTCCATGACACGACCAGGAATGTCTTGCTGATACCGGAAAGAAGATTGCGGTATATAGAGTGAAAAATTAAATAGTGTGCTAAAATTATTTTGATATTCTTTAGAAGCGATGATAGATATGCAGCAGAGTCAATCCCAGAAGATTTTATTGAATACACACCGCCCGGGCAGGTCCAAACGAGAACATCTACACCAACATGTCTAACAGGCAGGCTCTGATAGTATTCATATTGAAACAGTCTCGCAGGCAGTACAGTGATACTGTGTGAATGCCATACTTGGAGACCACTTACATTCATCGCAGCAGAAGAACCCCAGCCGCCAAGGCAAACACGAGTGGTTTTAGCCCAGTTATGATACGATGCAGCCGCCGTATTGGGCCCGAATTTATGCCGCTATACCCAACACATGTATTTATTTAGCAGCCCAGATAACCCCGTTCACCTGTCTCCTGATTCTTTATGGATACAACCAGTCCAGGTTGCAGAAATGATACACGAACGAACATATTTACGTTGCTAAAACAAGGACATTGCAGACGAGAAGACAATAGTTCTCCTATTATCAAAACATCTTCAGATCAGAAAGTAAATTTCGCAAAGTGGATCCTGCAATAAGCAGAAAATATCAAGTTGAAACAGAAAATATCCATTAAAGCGCTTAATTTGGTATACAATACGAACATAAATTTAATCCGCAATAAACAACAACATATTTTTTGGATTGAGCAAGATTTCCAATAACAAAACAACTCCTTGCCAGATAAAAGTAAGATACGAGGCAGTACATGGATTCTTGGAAGTTGATGAAGCCCAGAAGATCGATATTCTTCGAAATCCATACTAATGTGGTTTAAATAATCAACGTCTGTTATATCAGCAGCTGAATCGTATCTTGATGCATTTATCCCGTTTGCTATGATATAAATAAAAAAGAACACAAAAATGTAGTCTCATTGAAACTTAAAACATTTATTTTGCCTTTTATTAATAACAACTGAAAAAGAATCAATCTGCTTAGTAAAAATAACAGAAGTAGTGAACCTAAATATACCAATTACACTGTGCAACACGAAAATTATTAACCATATTCTGACACCGCAGTGTGATAGAACACCAAAAATGAGAAGACACGTGTCTCGCCGTTTTTCCCAATCTCATTAACTTTCGCGGTTATATGCCTCCAAAGGTTTGAGGCTTTGATGTAAATAGGGTCATTTTGTCAGGACTATATCTTCCAAACCATTAGGAAATTTTAATGTATCTCAGAGGGAAAGTTATAGCTCTTATCTTAAAGTACAAAAATTCTGAACACATATAACCAATCAAGCTTGGTCAAATTTCTTTTAAAATTACTTCTAAAGTTTGGATTAACGCCTTCAAACCGATCAAGTTCGAAGCAAACAACCATCTACAAAAATGTACCTCAGATCTCAGTAAACATCTTTCTAGAATATACGAACTCTGTAGAAATGGATCTTAATGGTCAAAATAGCAAAACAATTGCGATTTTTATCCTCTTTTCTCGGCTTCTGCTCCATAGATATTAAACCGTTGAAAATTCAAGAAAACAATCAACCACAATAGTGTAGCAAAGGCTTCAGTAAACAACTTTCTGGAATATGCGAAATGTCTATGAACGGTTCTTAATGGTACAATAAGCAAAAATCTTTTGAAAGTATCCAATTTTTATACTTTTTATACCGACATAGTGGTCGCGCCCACTAGTCAATTCAGTGGGTCATCGAACAGCATTGGTATACATTTTCAAAGGAACAGACATTCAACTGCACTTAGACACAAATGTTGACTTTTGTGTGGGATGTACCGGAAGGAGCGGACCGATATAACTCATCTTCGAACTTAAACTGTTTGGGAAAAATATTACGAAACCGAATTTTGGATCGAATTGGTTGATCCATTCGAGAGTTATCATGCGCTCCAGCCAGCCAAACAGACGGACGGACATGGCTAAATCAACTCCAAATTGTCTGAAACGTATTTCTTCCGAACATTCTTGGGCAAAGTGTATATACCGAAAAATGCACCAAATTAACGAAAAATATATCATTTCATGCACAACTGGTTCAAAATTGCTAACTGTCGGTTCATTATCCACCAAACTGTTCCGCAAATGTTCAAAAGCGTCCCCTATCCATGGGGGCAGAATATAACGATATGGTCACAGTTTATACAGTTGGCCATTCAGAGTTCTGTTAACAACATTTGACAACAAACATAATAGATTGTTCATTATTGTGATTTGATTTCCTTTGTATTTTATGTATTTGACAGCAAACTAAATAGTCAGGGCTAACTAGTTTGGGCTGAATGGCCAACTGTATAAACTGTGGATATGGTGTTTTCGACGTTTATAATTTTTAAGCAGTGGGAAATCCACTTGTGGTAGGTGCCAGTTGCTGCTGCGATTTTATGGCATCTCTAAAAAGCGCTGTTTGTAGACTGCCATTTCGGAGTTTTTGTGATTTTGACCAAAGATTCCTTCTAGCTGTAGATATTACCCACAGTTTATACAGTTGGCCATTCAGCCCAAACTAGTTAGCCCTGACTATTTAGTTTGCTGTCAAATACATAAAATACAAAGGAAATCAAATCACAATAATGAACAATCTATTATGTTTGTTGTCAAATGTTGTTAACAGAACTCTGAATGGCCAACTGTATAAACTGTGATATTACCTGTAATGAAATGGAAGTGCTATTTTATCCAAAGAAATAGTTACTTACATCTCCGAGAATAATTCTCATTTTTTTACTGTTTAATTAATTAATTTTCTTTCCTTTATTGTTTGACAATAAAACAAAATGTAAACAAACGATTTCTAAAAACACTTGCAACTTTTCGTACATTTGAAATCAGTTGCAGTTTTTTTTGTACAAAAACAGTGCTGCACGACATAAGTATCAAGATTAGCTGTGTCTGGTTACCCTAAAATTTGTAACAATTTGTACCAATTGTTGCTGGAAGTCGTCTGTTAACACAAAAAACCAGCAAAAGAGAGCGATTCGAGAGAGACATTTTGACAGTTCTTTCACTGAGAGGTTGCAAATTCTTGCTGGACAAATTTATTCTAGCAAGCACTTGCAAGCTCTTCTTCTTCCTGAAAACAAGCAATCAGCTGTTTTTAGTTTTTTGTTGATTTATGTTTGTGAACATTAAAAACAATTTTATTGTGGAAATAACATAGTCTAATTGTATTGTTTTATGGAGAACAAATTTGTAAAGTGGAAAAATACTTTTTTGTTTCATTTTCTTTTTTATTTTTAATAAAATACAACGTGTTTGCTTCCTTTGTTGGCGAACAAATTGTTCTGTTTTGGCAAGTCAGCTGATTGCTTGCTGGTTTTTGCTGGGAAGGTGTCTGTTTACTTTTTAAAATTTTCTAGCAAAAGAGAATAAAAACCCCTTACTCTCTGAGAAAGTTCTTGCTGGACAATTCTTGCTGGGAAAGTAACCAGACAGACTTATTATGTGCAGGATCTCAAACAAATCCGTTCATGAGAAGATTTAAATTTGTATGGTAAATCTTGATAAATTTGGTGAGATTAAGCAATTAAATGATAATGAAGGTTAACCCCCCAAAAAGCTCTAATATAAACAGCATATAAGTGCTGGAAAACAACCACAAAATATTTTGCTTGATGACTGACAAAAATTAACGGCCACACTAGCAACCAACCTATTATTTGAGCAAAACTAACAGTCAATACTGATCGTGTGTACCCCCAACTAAAATTCAAAGACATAAAATATAACAAGATGGGGCATTTACATTGATATACATCGGCAGATGGCGCTGGAGGTCTAACATAATGTTTGGTCTGTTCCTTTACTTTAAAAAATGGTAACAATGGCAAAAAATGGTAAAAGTGGTGAACTGGGGCTCAATTCTGTTTCTATGAAAATGTGAAATGAAAAATTTTATAAAGGAAAAAACTGTCAAATGAAAAAAATTATAAAGAAAATATTTTTCATTTCAAATTTTCATAGAACAAGAATCCAGCCCCTGGTCTCATATAAATTGTATGCTTGTTAAAGTAAAGGAACGCTTTGCAGGTTAAAAATGGTAAGAAATGGTAACCTCAGGCAGGTAAAGGAACAGAGCTGTTATGTTCCAATATGGTGACATAAAATTATGTATACTTGTTTTTGTTGCCGTCGTGTTCTGTTAGTTGTCTGTTATACACAAACACTCTCTATGGTTTAATAGTAAATATTATATAATATTCCATATATAATCCACGATTATTGGTCCGAAAGCTCTTTAAAATATTATGTTGATAACTTACGATTATTGGTCCGAAAGCTCTTTAAAATATTATGTTGATAACTTACGATTATTGGTCCGAAAGCTCTTTAAAATATTATGTTGATAACTCACAATAATCGTGGATTATATATAGAATATTTTTGAAGAGCTTTCGGACCAATAATCGTGGATTATATATAGAATATTTTCGAAGAGCTTTCGGACCAATAATCGTGGATTATATATAGAATATTTTTGAAGAGCTTTCGAACCAATAATCGTGGATTTTCCTTACACTTTTTTGAAGAGGTTTCGGACTAATAATCGTGGATTATCTATAGAATATTTTCGAAGAGCTTTCGGACCAATAATCGTGGATTATATATAGAATATTTTTGAAGAGCTTTCGGACCAATAATCGTGGATTTTCCTTACACTTTTTTGAAGAGGTTTCGGACTAATAATCGTGGATTATCTATAGAATATTTTCGATTATTTTTAATTCTTTGGTGATTTATGTTTGTGCCAATAAACGTGTATTATCTATATAATATTTTTGAAGAGCTTTCGGACCAATAATCGTGGATTATCAATATAATATTTTGAAAAGCTTTTGGGCCAATAATCGTGGATTATATATAGACTATTTTTGAAGAGCTTTCGGACCAATAATCGTGAGTTATCAACATAATATTTTAAAGAGCTTTCGGACCAATAATCGTAAGTTATCAACATAATATTTTAAAGAGCTTTCGGACCAATAATCGTAAGTTATCAACATAATATTTTAAAGAGCTTTCGGACCAATAATCGTGGATTATATACGGAATATTTGTAAAGAACTTACGGACCAACAATCGTGGATTATATATAGAATATTTTTGAAGAGCTTTCAGACCAATAATCGTGGATTATATATAGAATATTTTTGAAGAGCTTTCAGACCAATAATCGTGGATTATATATAGAATATTTTTGAAGAGCTTTCGGACCAATAATCGTGGATTATATATAGAATATTTTTGAAGAGCTTTCGGACCAATTATCGTGTATTATCAATATAATATTTTTGAAGAGCTTTCGGACTAAAAATTGTGGATTATCAATAGAATATTTTTGAATTGCTTTCGGACCAATAATCGTGGATAATCTATAGATTATTTTGAAGAGCTTTCGGACCAATAATCGTGGTTTATCTATAGAATATTTTTGAAGAGCTTTCGGATTATATATGGAACATTTTTGAAGAGCTTTCGGAACAATATTATATAGAATATTTTTAAAGAGCTTACGGACCAACAATCGTGTATTATCTATATATTTTTTAAGAGCTTTCGGACCAATAATCATCGATTTATTTATTTATTCATTCTTTTATTTTATAACATGATAGAAAATACAACACATGAGCAAAAAAATATAACAATAGAATATTTTTGAAGAGCTTTCGACCAATAATCGTGGATTATCAATAGAATATTTTTGAAGAGCTTTCAGACTAAAAATCGTTGATTATCTATAGAATATTTTTTGAAGAACTTTCGTATCAATAATAGTAGATTTTAAATACAATATATTTTGTAGAGCTTATTGTTTAAAGAATTTTTAGACCATTAATGGTGAGTTTTTTTTTTAATATTTTCTGAATAGCTTTCCGAACAATACTTGAGAATATTTTTTTAGTTTGAAGAGCTTTGAGTTAATTAATTCAGATAATTATTTGAGGCCAATATTGTGGGTTTAAAAACTTTCAGACCCAACAGTTTGCAAGTGAATAATCGTGAACTTTTCTCGAAGGCCTTTTAGACTCCATATTGTGGGCTTTTAAGGAATACATTTTAGACATTGTAAAAACATATGTATTTCTATCAAGAACCATTATGTTTTGAAATTTTTGAGACATTTCCGACCAATAATTTTGGAATTTGGCTGACTTCCGTATCGTCAATTGCTTTACAAATGACTGAAAATCTGCGAAGTATTAGGTTTCTTTAGGCCGTTATACTTAACAACTGCAAAGCTACGTGTTTCAAAATGACAAAAATACTCATTTTTAACGCAGGTAAAAAGCAAACATATATCATTTTTATTTCTGATACATTTAGTTGCTTTTTCGAGGAACAATGTAGGAGTGTGCAACTGAAATATTTTGAAGAAGTTTAAACAACACAAAGCAACTGAAGATACGGAAGTCAGCCTTTTGGTAATAGTTCAAAGAACTTTCAACAGTCGTGTATTTTTTAAGAGCTTTTCAATGCCATTTCACATGCTCAGATTTTGTTGATAAATGATTCGGCATTTGACTGCCTTAGAGGACATCTAGAGTAATAATAATTGTGGAGCATAACATATTTTAATCAAGCATTAAACAAACCCCAAACAAATGAAATTAGTTTTTTACATTAAACGATTTTTTCTTTTATTATAAAAAATAATAAAAATGTAGTTATTCTCTTAACATTTTTTCTAATTTAATTTTATGTATTATTAGCTAACTTTTAACATAGCACAAAATTTATTGTTCAAGTCAATGAATTCATCCTCACCTTCCCCAGTACTACTTAACATATCGGCATAAGGATCTGCCGCTTGTGTGCTGTTATCGCCTTGAGCAGCTTTCTTCCTCTCCAATTGACGTTTCTTTTTCAAGATTTTCTTATTAACAGTTTTCGCAGATTGTTGCGCCTCAGCATTTTTCCAACTGGGTATGAATTGTTGACACCATTGCCACAAATAACTGTAGAAATCAAACATCATTTGGGAATCTTTAAAAATGAAATTTCGTATATGATATTCCACATCTAAACGATTGCGAAATAGATCATAAAGATTATATAAGAATGTGCCACAATAGAGTTGGCACATTTGTGGTGGTTGATGGGGAAAGGAGAGCAATGCATTCAGTGAATGTAATTGGAAGACAACGGATTGTAATTCAGCAAAAGCGTGTAACACTGTGCTGGAGAAAAGATCATATTTCTTTTTGAACAACTCTTGCATATGGAAATGTTTGAGTAACTCATTTTGCACTAAGTAACAATCAGATTTGGGTATAAATTGTATGCGTTCCGTTACAGGCATTTCTTTTAGATCATCTCGTATGCTGCGTTTTACGCCCTCAGCAGCTTCTTTGTCACGCACCTGGCGTTCCTTTTTCAATATTTTACCAAAACGTTTATTGAAGGTTTTGATATCTCTTTCGGGTGGTATTTTTGAGTCAATGGTCCTTAGTACCACCAAGCATACCAGCAATGCATGTAAGTGTATTAGATCCCAATGTTGGGACTTGTGCATCCAATAGACAATTGCCAAGAAATATAGCCTCAGATCTTGGGGTAATTTTTCAATTTCTTTGAATAGTTGATCTTTTTGTAATTCTGGCATTTTGTGTTCAAACACAGTTTGCAATATCTGCGGATTGGGGTCGTGAGGCTCAAACTCAAATTTTGGTTTCTCCTTTATTTCCACGGAAACGTACTGAATTTGTGTTACACGCGTCGCTCTTGTTAGATATGTAAAAAATAAATGCCTCACGCTACCGTCCTCATTAAGTTTCTCCACAAATTCTTCTCCTTTGACATTGTTTAGTAGCGAGTAAGTCAAACTTAATATTGGCACAGCAATTTCATTGCAATCATTGTAGGGATAATGTTCAATTTGTGGATTATTAATATATTTACGTAGATGCATTAGGTCCACGAAAAACCTAGGCAAGTGGGCTGGATAGAGCTTGTCAAGAAACCATTGAGGAAATTTAGATATGTGATCATTGGGATCATCTCTTTCGCCCTCTTCTTCTTCGTCATCTTCACTTTCAGAAGGTTCCTCAGAATCTTCCGACTTTTCTTCTGTTGCCTCAACTGCTTTAGAAGCCTCTTCTTCATTATCCTGCACTTCAGGATTTTCTTCGTTGTCATCCTCTTCAATTTCGTCTTCTTCTTCGGTAAAATCTTCATCCTCCTCTAGTTCATAATTTGAATCTTCATCACTGCTATGCTCTGCATCCTCATTATTCTCCATAAAGTCTTCAAAGGCATTTTCATAATATTTCTTAAAAAACTCGTATGACCTGCATTCTTCATTAGAATAACCACTTATTGCTGCTTCCACCTGGGCCATCAATGATTCTCTTTGATTCTGAAAAGGCAGTTACATTATAATCCATAACTATTTGTTTGACAATATTATCCCTTACCTTTTGCAATCTTGACATAATTTTATTCATGGCCGATTCTGCAGTCTCATCCTTAAGCCATTTTAGTATAAGTCTAATACGTCTTTGTTGGTGATTGGGTTTACGCCCTCGACCAATTTTTACCATGCCAGACATATAGAAATTTCTAAATGCAGAGCGTGATATATAATCATTACCCAAGAGGGCAGCAAACAATGGTAGCTTCTCCTTACTCAGGGAACCACGGGAAATAAGATTCTCCACCCTATACATGCAGCAATCCAAATATTTATAAGTCTTGCCCTTACGTAGCTTTTTCTCTTTATTATCCACAACGATTGTGTCCATTACACGTTCATTTTTGGTACGTTTTTCCAATTTCTTGGCCTCCGTTTTACGCAACTTCCTTCCATTATCTTCATTATTCTGCTTCTCCTTTTCCTTATAGGTTTTTGTGTGGGTCTTTACGGTCAATGTTATCAGAGGTATATAGCGAACATTGTGAATATAGAAATCAGAATCATAACTCAACACGGGACAGTTAAGTTTCCTTCCCAAGGCAGCCAATTCATCATCAGCTTCGAATACGCAGCGCATAACGGGTACATTACAGTCCCTAACGGCATCCACAAACACCTCCTTCATCATGAGTGGGAAAACCGTAATGGAAGCATTGGGATTTATACGTTTTATAACACAAATCTTACCGCGCATACGTTTCCCCACTGTACGCAACTTACGCTGTTCATAGCCTCCATCCATTAACACATAGGCCTTGATGTTGCACTCTGCCAGCACAACAAAGAAGTTAACCACGGCTCGATAGAACTCATCATAATCGCCTCCGAAAGCTGAATTGATTCCTGCCACATCCTTAAACAAGTTACATGCCAAGTTATCACCATCAATGACCAAGTTTGTGTCGTGTAGTTCGTATGGTGTCAAATATTTCTCTGCATTGCGAGCAATGAAACCGGTTAGACCACGTACTCCCATTATTTGTTAATAATTTAGAATAGACAATTTTTTACTAAAGATAATTCCATAAACTCAACTAAATACAATCCCACGTTCCATGTGTTAATTATTTATTATGAATACGGCACAAAGAAAATATGAAAAAATAAAGAGTTGCCAGCCAGCCCACATGTATGACAATGATAGCTCTGTTCCTTGCCCATTCGTTTGTCGATTTCATGAACGAATACACAATTTGGTTTTCATAGTCGATGGTCAGACTAGTAAGGTTTCTTGAAACCAATTTCGTTAAAGTTTCTTTTCAAGTTTCGTTAGTGTCCACACACGTTAACGTGAAATTTAAGATTTTTGCGTGTCCTCTTTATTTTACCATTCGCATTTGTTGTGTTTCTCATACCAATAAAAACAAAACAAACGTAAAAAAAACTAAAAAGCAACACAAAATAATTAACATTAATATTTAAATTAATATTAATAGTTAAATTTTCACTCTTTCATTAATCAAATGTTTTTATTAAATCTTTTTATGCTTGTTTTGTTGTTAACGTTTGCTTGAGAAAATAAAAATGAAAGAAAATGGAAGAAAAAAATTGCAACGAACATCAAGAAGAGGCAACACAACAAACACAGAAAACCATGTACATGGGTTTCACTACTTCATACCCCTCGCCTATAAACTTGACGTCGCCATGTTGAAATCGTGCTAGTCTGACCATCGACATAGCGATTGACTTTTGTGTTCGTGTGACAAACAAATGAAAGCTTTTCATTTTCGTAGCAAAAATCAGACGAACGAATACGTCGGAAATGGACAAATAGAAAAGACCCATCGTTTAGAATGAAAACTGAATTACTGGAGTAATAAAGGGCACAAAACGCATAAAAAATGGTGGGTAATATAAAACAAATTCACTTATGTCCAATTTACATTAGCAACTTTTTCGTCATTTAGAGCTGTTTCGTCATTTATTTGCTAAAACAGGCAACATTTTGCGTTATTTACCATACACAAATAAATGACGATAGCTCCCAGCTAGCATTTGGAAGTGACTTACTCACTTCCTCTACCAAAAGTAATCGCTTTCTGAACTTCTTTTCTATAAAAGAGCGATACTTTATCATTTTACAATAACAAATGTATTACTGTTCAAATTAGATCGATCTGCAAGAACTACCTAGTGTCACAGAAGAAGATGAAAATTCTGCATTTGATTGTTTACACAAACAATTTACGTTGTTTTACTATTTCTTCTCGTGAGAGAGATAAGGTGAGAGTTTTACAGCTACTCCAAGTATTTGCAAATATCAACAATAAGAAAAATATCAGTCAGTTTGATATTGTAATTGCGAAAGGTTCGTGGAAAAGTGAAATTGAAAAAATTAAATTAATAATTTAATATTTAAACATTTATAAATTGAAATGTAAAAAAGTGCAGTGACTAAATAATTGTGAATGATAAAAAGCAGAAAAAATAATAATATGTATTGTGTATAATGTGAGTGATATTTAGATAAGAAAAAATAAATTTCATTTTCTTTATCATAGAGTGAATTTGAATATTAGAAAAAAAAACAAAAAATCGAAAAAATTCCAAAAATTCAAAAGTGCCAACAGTACTTATTACACTCATTCGACAAAGAAAATTAAAACAAATAAGTTTGCAGAAATAATGATAATATAATTTGACTTTTAAAATGTAAACATTTTCGATTTTAATTTTTGTTTTATTTATTTATTTATTTATTTATTTATTCATTTATTTATTTATTTATTTATTTATTGGTCATTGCCACTATTTTATGGTAAAATATACAATATCTTTCAAACAATGTACTTATTTGTCGCCTAAAGGTACTATATCCAACAAGCATTTTCAATCGCCCATTACCCGAAGCAGTCACTCCCGGGCGATAGAAACACACATCCCCGATATCGCATTCTAATTGATGTAGGCACACCGTACGGGAAGAAATGAACCACGCACTCGTTTCCTCATAAATGTGTCTCATGCGTTGTCTTTGAAAGAATCGCTTTAGTCCAGAGTCGAGAGTCACGATGGCGATATTTTTATGAGGAAACGAATGCGTGGTTCATTTCTTCCCGTACGGTGTGCCTACATCAATTAGAATGCGATATCGCGGATGTGTGTTTCTATCGCCCGGGAGTGACTGCTTCGGGTAATGGGCGATAGAAAATGCTTGCTGGGCTACGTCATTTATTCTAAACAACGCACGAAAACACCATACTTTTATACGCAATCCTGCTTTTTCGTCATAAACTACCAAAAAATGCAACTGTTTTATGATGTCTTTGTTTGTGTGTGTTGTAGAAAAACAAAAATACTCAAACGATGACAAAAGTGAAAATAAATGGTTAAAAAACTTGCAAAAAGTATGTTTTTTTTTGGTATTAATTTAAGTTATTTGATACACATTTTTATGTTGTGAAATTCCTATTTTTTTGAATAAATATATTGTGTGCGTGTGTTTGTGTTATTGTATAAGTGTGTATGTGCGATTATGTGCGTAAGCAAATGACGCAAAAAAACAGATGTAAATACACTTCATTTGATTCTAGGATTTCGTAAAACGAAATCATTTAATATGCATATGTAAATTGGACTTTAAGCTTCGTTCCAGTACTTTTTTTAATGATAAAAGTGTCAAACTGTTTAAAATGAGTTCCACAAACACATTTTTCCAAAATGCACGGGAACGGAAAAATGGCAGAAACATCAAAAAAACTGGAGCAAATGTCAAAGTCGGCGTTTCAGCCAATCAGGAGCCGGCAAACATGTTGCACATTTTTGCTCGCCCAAATTGTCGTGTAAAAAGTTTCGGAACACCTTTCCTTTACCGACCCAACGCAGAAAATTATGAAAAAATTACCACAGATAGTGCTTTTTATCCCGATTCCAACCATGTATTGCTTTTGTTGCGGAAATGTATACTTCCCGAGATATGGGCCTACAAAAATCCACAAAGGCCCTAAAATATTTTTCTCTAAATTGCCGGACTTCGGCCGGGATTTAAGACTTTCTCCTATGGACAGGTGCAAATCTCGGGAACGGGAACAAAATTTTCTTTTAAGTTAAATATTTTTCTCTAGATATCCGGCCTTCGCTCAGGATTTAGGACTTTCTCCTATGGACAGGTGCAAATCTCGGGAACGGGAACAACATTTTCTTTTAAGTTAAATATTTTTCTCTAAATAGCCGGCCTTCGCCCGGGATTTAGGACTTTCTCCTATGGACAGGTGCAAATCTCGGGAACGGGAACAAAATTTTCTCAAGAGAGTTGACGTGTACAGCAACGAAAGAGGTTAATGCAAGTGAGGGGGCGCAGGCAGAGCCGACATGCAAGTTAGGGTTTGCGCCTGTAAAGACAAAAAGCAAACGGCCGGTTGGAAGGAGAAATGGCATGTTTCAGTGCTACGGGTGTGGTGGTGAGCACTTAAGAAAATATTGCAAATTCAGTAGATCACGGTGTTTTGCTTGTGGAGGTAAGGGCCACATAGCCAGGGTGTGTAAAGGAAGGACGGATCAAATGTCATGCAATGAAGAGAAAGAAGAGGAAGACTTTGCAAAACAATTAAGAGTGGAGTGATAGTTTTAGAGTAGGAGAAAAAATGTATTTTTAATGGTAGGCAGTAGAGTTGAATTTATTTACGCGTTCACGTTGCGCTGTCCCAGCCACTTCAGATTTTTGATGATGTTGTAGATCACAGTAGGCTCCACAGTTGAGTAGAAAGTTAGACACGGTGGGAAGTGAGCACCTACTAACCTATGGCGTCTACCAGCCATTGCTGGACAACGACACAATCGACCTAGGAACCCTAGATTTCATGAAATTGTTTCAATGGTACCAGCTAGTGTGACCAAGGACTTGGGAAAAATGTGCAAATTGTGTTAAATGTGTAAAAACTTTTGAGTTCTGTAGTGCGATTCTCTAACTAATTTTTTGAGTTACCGACAATTGTCGGTAAAATTAAAATGCTTATAATTTCGGTAATTAGCGATGTTTTTCGGTAAGGTAGCGACGAATAAGAAGCAGTCGTAAAGTTCTACCGTTAGCAAGAGTGTTGTCAACTTTTACTTGAACTTTTCATTCATAATTTTGCGTTTTAATTTTACCGATTTTTGTCGTTAACTCAAAAAATGTGTTAGAGAATCGCACTACTGGAATGAAGCTTTAATTTTTCGTTTTTATTCCCTTGTAAATTTGCACGGCGACAGCTAATTTGTTGTCGCCCGAAAATGAACTTTATGGCAACGGAATTTGACGGCGTCGGGCGACTTTTGCCATACGTAATGTAAAAATTGTTTCTCGTGTCGCAATACGGAATCGACCATTAGATTGACAGCCAGTTTCTGTATGTCGAAAGAAGAATGTGTGCGAATGAATCACGCCCGAACTTTAGTTTTCGAAACAATTTTACCTTTGCTTTTGCTTCAAAACAAAAGACAAATTTGAAAATCACACAAGAGCTTGGACGTGTTTCTTTCGCGCACATTCTTCTTTCGACATACAGAAACAGGCTGTGAGTTCCTCACTACAGCAATTTCATGATATTACGCTACTATGGAACTCGATCTAGTGACGCACAATTTCATTAAATTTTTTCATTGAAATCGCTCTAGTGTGGACCGGGACTAAACGAAAAGTAGTTGCAAGAACTTGCAAAAACGTGTACTTGCAAATGTTCGAGGAGGAATAGTTTTATTTAATTGAGCTATCATGACCTAAGGAGTTTTGTATTGAAAAAGTGATATCTAGCGAAGTCCACACACATCCAACCAATATGCTACGATCGTTTCGCTGGTGGCTCATCAGAGTAAAGTTTTGTGTAATTTCTGGTAGAAGAATAAATAAAAATTTAAACTTGGCAACACTTTGTCCTTTATTCATCTACCAGAAATAGCACACAAATTTACTCAAACGTTACCCGGGGTTTTCAAATGCCAGTATTGGCAAGACAATAGCAAAAATACAACGTGGAGATGGTATTGTTCGTATTAACACACTTAATTTCAATGTATTTTTCCAATGGCTTAATAAACCATACACATTTTAATTAATTTTTCATAGTTTTAAATACGACAAAAACGGTTATTTGTACTTTGTAAATGGTTACTTGCATTTGAATGTAGTTGCTATGTTGCACATCTGGCAGCATTGTTTCTTTGTGGCAGACTTTTTAATATTCCTCCATACACACATTCGCAAAGAGATTTCCTTTATTGTTGTGGTTCTTTTGTTTTGCTTACTACGGGAAAATTATTTGAGAGTTTTATTTTAACAAATAAACCTGTTAAAAGTTATTAAATTCCTACAAAAATAGGTTCAAAGCACTGCCAAATAAGCAGAATTATTGAAAATATTAAATTTGTAGCGATAACTAAAGGTGAAGTCTGAAAAAAAAAAATAAAATTATTTGTGCTGTATGTTTGTCTAATGTTTTCGTTTTTTTCCTTGTTCTTGATGATGACAACTTTTTCAAAGGTGTCATAAAGAGAATGTAAACATATTGATACGAGAGCAAGTGCATGTTAGAAAAAAGAGAAGTAAATGCATAGTTCGGGATTAGAAAGCATAGAGTTGCCGTTGTAAATAGTTGGCGAAATTTAATCAAGTGATTTTTTTAATTCTAAAAACCGTTACTTTTTTAAAAAAGTGCCGCATATTAAATCGCGATTATACTTTAAATTTTCCAATTCTACTTAGTATTGAAAAGTCATTTAATATAAAATACGTAATTGTATTAATTGCGTATTAAACATTTGTTTGCATTATTATTATTAAATCGGTAGATGATATATAAGATAAGAAATTATAATATAAAAATGTTATAATAGAAATATTTGAAGTGGAGTAAAATGACTTCATATCAACATATTTAGGGGATGTACATACTTGTAGAGAGGGTGGTATATACTTGTAGAGCGAAGCGTGGTAGTCCAATCAGTAACGAATACGAATTAATTTTGTTGATTTTTTGAAATTATTTGTTGGTATGGTTTGTGTTCTTGTTGTTACCATAAGAAAAACAATGTCTAGAGTTGTTATGAAGTCTTTTTGTTACCGATATTATGGATCGGGAAGAAATTCTTGAGATTATATATTAGCACTAATACATGTAATCTTGTATTTCTTTTGCATTATGGTAGATTTAGAAAATCCCAGTGGTCAACGATTAACCCGATCAATATAACTGAAATTATGTTGTTACAAGTTCGAAACCTTGAACTGTGGTTGGGTTGGGACGTTCATATGTTCTTAAGGAGGGGTCGATATCTCCGATAAATCCTCCATTTTCTAGACTTCCAAAGCCCCTTGCTGGCATAGAAATATTATCGAATGCTGGTGAAGGGAAACGGAATTCCCCAATTTTTTTTTTGTATTTCAGCAACATCTGTACAGCATAAAAATGTGTGTCGTGGGCCTAATTATACCACTTCATGATTCAATCACACAGCGGAGAATAAGATGTATGAAGAGATGGCCCTAAATATTGGGACATATCGGGGCCCATATCTCAGGAAGAATAATCGCCTAGGAGTTTTAGTTGGTCACCTTAGGATTTTTAGAGATTCAGGGTCATTGTGTCAGTAAGCATGAACTTGCCCAGAAAAAAGATTATATCGGTATAATCAGAATCACAAGCACTACCTTCGATGGAAATTTCAAAACTATCCTCGAACAGTTCTTAATCTGCACTTAAGTGAAAATTTTGAATTTTTGTCCGATACAGACCATCTTGGAACTTGGATGTTTCGGCCAAACCGGACACGCAATTCGTAAGTTATCGTGCTGATTAGTTTTTTAGTTTTTGCCCCCAGAGTTTTTGGAGCTTTTGTGTCATTATTTCAGGTGCGCAATTTTGCGACATTTCTGTGGAAAGCAGGGAAGGAGTGGGCCATATATTCCACATTCAGAACTGTTATCTACTTACTTACTTAGCTGGTCCGTTACAGAACATTTGTTCCATAGACCGAACTAAGAAAAGATCTCCAATTCTCTCTGTTTCGTGCTTTGCTTTTTGGAATACCGCGCCTTGTCGTCTCATCATCCACTTGTTTGCGACATCGAAACCTGAAACCTCTTTTAACGGAACTGATATCTATCATGCAAAAATATTAAAGTACTAACTTCAGCGTTGTGCGAAAAAAATGTTAAACATTTGTGGTGGATGTACCCAAGAGTGTGGGCGATACGAGGTTCAATGTTAGGATCAAAGCGTTAGATCCGTTAGTGTGCACCAGCCAGACAGGCAGGCGGCATAGCTAAATCGTCTTCAAATTGCCTGAAATAGATTTCGTTCAAACATACTTTACAGTGAAGTTCGTTATGGGGAAGTTCGACTGTGTATTTTTTAAATCCTGGATTTTTAAATAGTGTTTTAAAGTTGTGGATTTTTAAATATTTTTTAAAAATCGCGGATTTTTAAATATTTTTTAAAAATATCGGAATTTTAAATATTTTTTTAAAAATCGCGGATTTTTAAAAATTTTTTAAAAATAGCGGATTTTTAAATATTTTTTTAAAATCGCGGATTTTTAAATATTTTTTAAAAATCGGGGATTTTTAAATATTTTTTAATTATTTTTATTTTTTTTTAATTTTTAATTATTATTTTTTGTTGTGGATTTGAATATTTTTTTTTTTAAATCATGGATTTTTTTATTTTTTTTTTTAATATTTCTTCTTGTGATTTTAGTTCGGCTATAGGTCCTTGTAATAAAAAAAAAACGAAATTTTGTTTTATTTTTAATTATTTATTTTTAATTATATTTTTTTTAAATATTTTTAATAATCGTTAATTGGCAATATTGTAAAAAGTTTTTTAATCCTGGAATCCTGGATTTTTAATTTTTTTAATTCGTGTATTTTTTAATATATTTTTAAATTCGAGGATTTTTAATTATTCGAATTTAAAAAATTCGAGGTTTTTTATATACTTTTTAAATTCGTGGAGTTTTTAAATATGTTTTAAAATTCGTGGATTTTTAAATATTTTTTTTTAAATTCCTGGATTTTTAAATATTTTTTTTTAAATTCCTGGATTTTTAAATATTTTTTTTTTTAATTTCGTGTATTTTTAAATATTTTTTTATCGTGATTTTTTTTTAATATTTTTTTAAATCGAATTTAAAGAAATATTAAAAACCAGAATTTAATGAATAATTAAAAAACGATTTAAAAATATTTGAAGATATTTAAATGTTTTTTAATTATTCATTAAATCCTGGATTTTAAATATTTCTTTATTTTTTATTTCTTGTATTATTAAATATTTTTAATTCGTAGATTTTTATTTTTTTAAATTGTGGTTTTTTTAATCGAGAATTTTCAAATATTTTAACAAAATCGTGGATTTTCAAATTTATTTAAATATTTTTTAAAAATCGTAGAATTTTAAATATTTTTTTAAAATCGGAAAATTTTAAATATTTTAAAAAATCCTGGATTTTTAAACATTTTTAAGAAATCGTAAATTAAAAAAAAAAAAATAAAAATCGTGGGTTTTTAATGTTTTTTTTTTAACAGGGGAATTTTTAATTTTGATTTTTAAATATTCTTTAATAATCGTTAATTTTGCAAAATTTTTAAAAGATGTGAATTTTTAAATATTTTTTAATAATCGTGTTTTTTTTTTAAATATTCTTTAATTTCAAGCTTTCTAAATATTTTCTAAAAATCGTGGATTTTTAAATATTTTTCCAAAAATTGTTGATTTTAAACATTTTTTAAAAATCGTGAACTTAAAAAAAATTCCAAAATGCGTGGATTATTAAATATTAAATTAATCGTGGATTTTCAAATATTTTTTTTTAAAAAATCGCAGATTTTTAAATATTTTTTTTTTAAAAAATCGCAGATTTTTAAATATTTTTTTTTAAAAATCGTGTATTTTTAAATATTTTTTTATAAATCGTGGATTATTTATATTTTTTTATAAATCATGGATTTTTATTTATAAACTATATTTTAAAATCTTGGATTTTTAAACATTTTTTTACGAATAGTGGATTTAAAAAAAAAATAGATTTTTATTTTTTTTAAATTCTTGTATTTTTAAATATTTTTTAATTCGTGGATTTTTAATAATCTTTTTAAAATCATGATTTTTTTAAATATTTTTTTTTTTAAAAATCGAGAATTTTCAAATATTTTAATAAAAGCGTGGATTTTCAAATTTATTTAAATATATTTTTAAAGATCGTAGAATTTTAAATATTTTATTTTAAATCCAAGATTTCTAAATAATTTCTAAAAATCGTGGATTTTAAAATATTTTTTTCAAAAATTGTGGATTTTAAATATTTTTTTAAAAATCGTGAATTGTAAAATGTTTTTCAGAAAGCGTGGATTATTAAATATTTTTAAAAATAATTGTGGATTATTAAATATTTTTTTACGAATATTGGATTTTTAAAAATTTTCTGAAATCATAATTTTTAATAGTTTTTAAAAACCGTGTATTTTCAAATATATTTCCAAAATTATTATTTCGATGAGGCACAGTTTTGGTCACATTAAAGTGCATCTACCCTCGTTACCCTAAAGGCTGAGGGTATAAACCCCTTGAATGTATTTAGTTACCATTTTAGTTCATAGTTCGATAATGTTTTTTATTGTTTTTCAGATCACCTGTCACTGTCTATACTAGAGAAGTAAAAGCGACCCGATGCGTAGAAACCCATCCTGCTTAATACGGAAACACTGGTTGTGGTAAGTTGAATCTCAAATTATGTTGTTAAAATCCAATAATATTTACCTCGATATTTTCAGAAAAAGTTCAACCAAATTGGCTTTGAATATCATTGAATCCTATTGGTCCGCTGGCTGTTCATTTTTCTTGGACACAACCAGCTGTTGGGCTACGGGATTATATTGGGGAATTTTTGCCGTTGCCGCTGGTGTTTTTATAATTCATATAGTGGCTTCGTTACCTTGGTTGGGACAACATCCCGTCGAACTTTATCGCCAAAGTCCCCAACTCTATTATCTGCGTTTGAAGTGTATCGCAAACATCGATCGTTTTATCGATTTGTACACCAATGTGTCACGTAAAATGGATAGTGTTTTTGAGACATACTTAGGCCCTGATGGCGTTTTGGCAGGGGCGGTGGTGGGTGCTGTGGCGGGTGCAACTGGTGAACCAGATGATATACCAAATGTGAATACCACAGTTTGGATATTGGGTAAAAGTTATAATGCCATACAAGAATTGGAATTAATACGTCGTGATGTTCAGTCACGTTTGTGGTGTACATACCGGCGGGGATTTGTACCACTGGGCGAACCGCAACTGACAACCGACAAAGGTTGGGGTTGTACATTGCGATGTGGACAGATGGTATTGGCACAGGCATTGATTGACTTGCATTTGGGTAGAGATTGGTTTTGGACACCCGAAACAAGAGATCAGACCTACTTGAAAATTGTCAATCGATTTGAAGACTCAAGGAAAAGTTATTTTTCGATACATCAAATCGCCTTAATGGGAGATTCGGAAGATAAGAAGGTGGGCCAGTGGTTTGGTCCCAATACAGTGGCTCAAGTTTTAAAGTATGTGGGAAATTTAATGGATAAGCTGTGGATGGCAATAAAATGTATTTTTAATTTTTTTAGGAAACTAGTGCGTTATGATGACTGGTGTAGCCTAATGATTCACGTGGCCATGGACATGTCAATTGTCTCAGATGAAATTAGTAGGCTTCTGTTTGTTTTCTAAGGTAGAATTTTTCCTTTAATGTTTATTTTTTGTTTGTTCTTTTCTAGTGTCCCTTTGCTTGGGGAATCCTCAAAACGAAGAATCCTGGAAGCCGTTGCTGCTTATTATACCCCTGCGCTTGGGTCTAAGTGACATTAATCCAATTTATATACCAGCCTTGAAGAAATGTTTTGAATTGGTTGGATTTTGTGGCATGATTGGTGGCCGTCCAAATCAGGCGTTATATTTTATGGGTTATGTAGATGATGAGGTGTTGTTCTTGGATCCCCATACCACACAAAGATGCGGTTCGGTGGGACAAAAAACCACACAAGATGAAATTGAGTTTGATGCCACATTTCATCAGAAATATGCTGGACGAATACCATTTACACATATGGATCCATCGTTGGCAGTGGTAAGCAAATGCAAAATTTCCAATAGCGGTATTCACTCATCGTTGTAAAGTGGCATTGTAGATCTTGTACATGTTGTTAATATTGTAGATCTACAAGTGTTTACAATACCACAACAACAAAATACATGAAAGTTTAATTTACCACAGGGTTGTTAATTTACTCGACCTAAAAGTCTTGTAAACATTCCATTGTACTTTTACAAGGGTTAGAACAGCTGATTGTTGTGCCGTCACTTTGTTGTGAGTTTTATTTTATGTTGGAGTTTTGTTTTTTGGTGGAAAAATGGGAAAAATAAAAAGAATAAAAGATAATAAAATAATGGAGGCCAAGAAAAAAATATTTTTTATGAAAAAAGTGTAATAAAACTGAAACTAAAAGATAGACTTACGACGACGTTAAGATGCTTTGATTTGTTTACGATATTCACAAAAAAGACATTCACACTTCGTTGTAAAAAAACCCTGGTACATATAGTACATTAACAAGAGTTGTAAATCTACCACAATGAGTGAATACCGCTAATGTTTATATCCTACACCACACTGTGGTAAGGGGTATTATGTCTTTGTGCATTACATTGTAACATGCAAAAAGAAACGAAATAGACCCATGGTTCCTTTTGATGATCTGCATAGATTCACTTTCTGAGTCGATTTACGCATCTCCGTCTGTCTGCCCATGAATTTTTATAAACAAATTACAGATCACAATTATTGTGAGATTCGCATAAAAATTGGGGAGCTTATCTTTTTTTGCTCAAAGGAGGAATCCTAATTATTTTGGTAAGAATCGGTCCGGTTTTGGTCGATTTGAGGTATTTGATGCACCAAACACGCTATATATGTCCAATTATGATGAAATGTGAAATATGTGACTGAATCTGGACTTAAAATGCATGTGCCAAATTATATCGAAATCGGTTAAGATTTGGATATAGCTGCCATATATATTTTCGGCCGATTTGAGGTATTTGATGCACCAAACACGCTATATATATCCGATTCCAATGAAATTTGGAATATGTGAATATATTTAGTCAAAAAATAAATGTGCCAAATTATATCGAAATCGGATCAAATTTGGACATAGCTCCCATATATATTTTCGGCCGATTTAAGGTATTTGATACACCAAACACACTGTATATGTCCAATTTTGATGAAATTTGGAATATGTGACGGAATTCAGTCTAGAAATAATTGTGCCAAATTGTATCGAAATCGGTTCAGATTTGGATATAGCTCCCATATATATTTTCGGCCGATTTGAGGTATTTGATGCACCAAACACACTGTATATGTCCAATTTTGATGACATTTGGAATATGTGACCATATTTAGACAAGAAATAAATGTGCCAAATTATATCGAAATCGCTTCAGATTTGGATATAGCTCCCATATATATTTTCGGCCGATTTAAGGTATTTGATGCACTAAACACGCTATATATGTCCGATTTCAATGATATTTGGAATGTATGACGGAATGCAGTCTAGAAATAATTGTGCCAAATTATATCGATATCGGTTCAGATTTAGATATAGCTCCCATATATATTTTCGGCGGATTTGAGGTATTTGATTCACCAAACACACTGTATATGTCTAATTTTGATGAAATTTGGAATATGTGACCATATTTAGTCAAGAAATAAATGTGCCAAATTATATCGAAATTGGTTAAGATTTGGATATAGCTCCCATATATATTTTCTGCAGATTTGAGGTATTTGATGCACCAAACACACTGTATAATCACAATTTTGATGAAATTTGGAATATGTGACATATTTAGTCAAGAAATAAATGTGCCAAATTATATCGAAATTGGTTAAGATTTGGATATAGCTCCCATATATATTTTCTGCAGATTTGAGGTATTTGATGCACCAAACACACTGTATAATCACAATTTTGATGAAATTTGGAATATGTGACATATTTAGTCAAGAAATAAATGTGCCAAATTATATCGAAATTGGTTCAGATTTGGATATAGCTCCCATATATATTTTCGGCGGATTTGAGGTATTTGATTCGCCAAACACACTGTATATGTCCAATTTTGATGAAATTTGGAATATGTGACCATATTTAGTCAAGAAATAAATGTGCCAAATTATATCGAAATCGGTTCAGATTTGGATATAGCTCCCATATATATTTTCTGCAGATTTGAGGTATTTGATGCACCAAACACACTGTATAATCACAATTTTGATGAAATTTGGAATATGTGACATATTTAGTCAAGAAATAAATGTGCCAAATTATATCGAAATTGGTTCAGATTTGGATATAGCTCCCATATATATTTTCGGCGGATTTGAGGTATTTGATTCACCAAACACACTGTATATGTCCAATTTTGATGACATTTGGAATATGTGACCATATTTAGTCAAGAAATAAATGTGCCAAATTATATCGAAATCGCTTCAGATTTGAATATAGGTCCCATATATATTTTCGGCCGATTTGAGGTATTTTATGCACCAAACACGCTATATATGTCCAATTATGATGAAACTTGGAATATGTGACGGAATTTGATCTAGAAATAAATGTGTCAAATTATTTCGACATCGGTTCAGATTTGGATATAGCTCTCATATATTTTCGGCCGATTTGGGGAATTTGAGGCACCAAACACGTTATATATGTCCAATTTTGATGAAATTTGGAATATGCGACGGAATTTGGTCTAGAAATAAATGTGCCAAAATATATCGATATCGGTTCAGATTTAGATATAGCTCCCATATATATTTTCGGCCGATTTGAGGTATTTTATGCACCAAACACGCTATATATGTCCAATTTTGACGAAATGTGGAATATGTGACCGAATTTAGTCTAGAAATAAATATGCCAAATTATATGGAAATCGGCTCAGACTTGGCTAGCTCCCATATATATTTTAAATATTCATAGGGTTTGAAATAGTCGGCCCCGCCTGACTTTAGTCCTTTTTTACTGGTTGAAATTTTAATTAATTTATTTTTTTTTGCATTTTTCTTTACAGTGTTTCCTGTGTAAAACTCGTATTTCATTTGACATTTTGCTAGAGGACTTGAAGACAAAAGTTCTCACCGCAAGTACCCAGCCATTGTTTGAAATAATTAAAACAAGATCCCCGGAGTGGGTATCGAGTATGCCAGGTACTACTACCACTATGCCTTACAATCTCACATCTTCTAATACCAATACAACTACTACTTCACACATAAGTAGAACATATCAATATCCTTGTAAAAATACAACAACAACAAACAACTCTAAAGAAGATCAAATAATGCAAACAAGCGATAATTGTTTCAATTCTTTTGAAGATTTTTCACAAGCGAGTGAAATGAATACAAGCTCCTTGCAAACATTTCAAACAATTGGTTACAACACCAACTTCAACTCTGATGACTTGACAAGTTATAGTTCGACAACAACACGACGAACTATAAGTTGTGGGGATACAGAAGGTTTTTGTTGAACTTTTTTTCTTTTGTTTGATATTTGGAATTTTAATAGTTTAAAGAATTTAATAATCGTTATAAATTTCCCTTTACGTTTACAGATTTCGAAAAACTAAATCACACTTCAGAGGAGCTAAGGCCACGTAATTGCTGTGATGAATATGCTGGTTCCGATGATGATTTTGAATTTATATCATAGTTTAAAATGCAACAGTGTCTTTTTTTACAAAAAAAAAAAAAAAATTGCTAATTACAAAGTTTGTATTTATTGTTTTACAAAAAAAGAAATCGAAAAAGTGTTATTTAAAGTGGTGGTAACAAATCCCCAAAAAACAGGCTAGCGAAAATGTCCTCATATTTTCACAACTTCTAAAAAGGATTTGTATTGTACCCTACAGCAATTTTAGTAATATTTAGTGGTAAACAAAAAATCCGATTTATATTTAGTCTCAATTTATTTTTCTTTTTTATGTAAAAAATAATAAATAATATTAAACTAAATAATCCGATGTTTGGTGTTAAAAGTGCAAGCGTGACTGCCCGCCAGGCACTCACTTAAACTAAGCAAAAAAAATCTTTTTTTGTTTTATTAACTACTTTATTAAACTTTGACCATTGTATATATGTTTGCATGTATGTTTTATTGCCCTGATTTTAACAGTTTTTTAATGAATTGTTATTCCATAGACCCCCTCCGCTCACAACTCCTGTAACCCCCCATTAAATGAACAATGGTTTTATCTTTGAAAAAATCGAAAGTAAACACACCCTTTTTGTGAAGCCTTTCAATAAATAACCATTCGTACAAATTGCTTTATTAGTTGACAGTGTGCGCAAAGTAAGCCAATAAACTATGTATCAGCGAATTGAATAGATTGATTTTTTTTTGTGTGTGTAACTTCTAGTGCTAATTAATATTAATTTCATATAATTTGTTCATATTTTCTATTGTTAGAAAAAAAGAGTTAGTCACACACACGATTGGTGCATAGGGTTGTTACTTAAAGTTTGATATTGTTAATATCACAAATAATTCGAAAGATGCTTTTGCAGGATGCTTGCTTCTGAGCACAAGGGTGTTTACGGAGAGGTGGAGGTGGTTGCTGTGTGCTGTTACTTACTTAGCTGGCCTTTTACAGAACATTTGTTGCATAAGCCGAGCTAAGAAAAGATCTTCTTTATTCTCTGTTTGTTGCTGTATTTTCCCAATTTGGGATATGGCGTTTTCTGATGTCGTATTTCACTTGTTCGCTCCATCGAAACCTTGGTCTCCAGATTTACGCCCCTTTAGCGGGTTCATCAACACTCGTTCTTATGACATGCCTAGCCAACGAAAGAAAAGAAAAACAAACCCCTGTAAAGTTGACGGACCCCCTCAAACGTTTTAAGGACCATGATCTGCGAATCTGCACCTGGAATGTTCGCACTCTTTATAGAGAAGGTGCAGTCTTCGCATTGGCAGACGTACTTGAAAAGTACAAGACCGATATTACTGCCATACAGAAATACGATGGATTGGGAAAGGCGTCACAACAACACCTAAAGGTGACGCACTGTATTATAGCTGCCATGACGTAAAGCATGAGTTTGGTTGTGGATTCGTAGTTAGTCGGAGACTAAAACATCTGGTATCCAGCTTCACCCCAGTGAATGAAAGTGTCGATAATCGGGGAAAGAAGTCGGCGGAAGATATCGACATGAATGCCCTAAAAATCGATTAATAAATCATCGATAATTTTTATCATCACTTTTGAATAAAAAGTAAAAGGAATTAGTGGTGAAGTGATCGACTGATCAAAATTTATATATTTTACTTTGAATTTTGTTTGTTTTTGAAATAAATTGTTGACCGCCAGCGTCAAAGTGTTTTGAATTGAAATACATTATCTTTTTCTTGAATAACAATAAACAACACGTAAGTATCTCCAGTATACTTGTGTTGTGTGTGTACTTGTGCTTTGTACCTAGAATTTCAATTTGTTGTTTGTCGCGCCGTACAACAACAAGTCAATCTTGGTTCCTGAAATATCTTTAATTTTTCTGGAACCTTATAAGTCCTTTCGCCTGGAACGGAACTTATACAGAAAGACTTGCTGCAATTCGAATAAAAGCAAAATTCTTCAACATCAGCTTTATTTGCGCTCATGCTCCACCTGAAGAAAAGGACGAACAGACCAAAGATATATTTTACGAGCGCTTAGAAGAAACATATGACCGTTGCCCTGCCCATGACATTAAAATCATTCTAGGCGATTTTAATGCCAAAATTGGAAAGGAGAATATCTTGGGCCCAACAGTCGGGAAATTCAGTCTCCACAGTGAAACATCTGACAATGGTATGAGGCTGATAGACTTTGCAGCTGCAAAAAACATGGTAGTTAGCAGTACCAGATTTAATCATCTCGATATTCATAAGGGCATCTCGCTGTCACCAGATCAGAAAACAAGAAACCAAATTGATCATGTTGTGATAGATGGAAGACATTCATCGAGCGTGTTGGATGTACGATCGTTCCGAGGCGCAAACATTGATTCGGACCACTACCTTGTTGCAGCAAAGGTACGCACCCGCTTAAACGTAGCAAACAAAGTACAAACAGACACAACACGAAAGTTAGACATCGGTAAGCTGCAATCACAACAGATAGCCACAGCATATTCCACTCAACTAGCCCAATTTCTTAATCAAAGCTCTCCTCATCCCGATAACATATCAGCGCAATGGCAAAGCATTGCCCACTCCATGCAAACAGCCGCAAAATCCATACTTGGATACCAGAGACCTCCACCAAGGAATCCGTGGTATGATGAGGAGTGTCGTGCTGCCACCGAAGAGAAAAATGCGGCATATAAGCCTACCTTACAATCCGTAGCAACGCGTAGCGCACGAGAGAGATACAGGGAGAAAAGGAGAGAGGAGAAACGTCTTTTCCGCAGGAAAAAGAGAGAGATGGAAAAGCGGGAGTGTGAAAAAATCGAGATGTACAGGAGCCAGAATGAAGTCCGAAAATTCTACCAAAGAGTCAAGCATCAAACTGATGGCATTGATACAGGCACATCCTCCTGTAGAGACCAGCAAGGTAATTTGGTAACTGATACAGATAGTGTACTCAGGATATGGAAAGAACATTTTTCAAATCTGTTGGTATCCAATAGCAGCGAAGACGACGAAGATACCACAGTCCCAATCCCAGAAGATGGTATTGAATGTATACCGCCCGGCCAAGATGAGGTAAAGACAGCAATAAATCGGCTGAAGAATAATAAGGCAGCAGGGGCCGATGGCTTACCAGCCGAGCTGTTCAAAACCGGAGGCGACACGCTGACAAGGTGTATTCATCAGCTAGTTAGCACCATCTGGCAGGAAGAACGAGTATCCGACGATTGGAACCTGAGTATCCTGTGCCCCGTCCACAAGAAGGGAGATAAGACTGTATGCTCTAACTATAGGGGCATAAGTCTACTCCCTATTGCCTACAAGATCGTGTCAGGGATATTGTGCGAATGACTAAAGCCTATGGTCAACGAGATAATTGGACCATACCAATGCGGCTTTAGACCTGGCAAGTCCACCATTGACCAGATATTTACCCTGCGGCGACACCTACCACCTTTTTGTCGAATATAAAGCAGCCTTCGACAGCCTGCTGCGTTCAAAGGTATTCCAAGCCATGTCTGAATTTGGTATTCCCGCAAAGCTCATCCGGCTTTGTAAAATGACTTTAACTGACACGAGGTCCTCAGTTAAAATAGGAAAGAACCTCTCCGAAGAGTTTGGTACCAAAAGAGGTTTCAGACAAGGAGACAGCATTTCGTGTGACATCTTCAACATCCTGCTAGAAAAGGTTATACGAGAGGCAAACGTCAAAAGAAGTGGCACAATCTACACCAATAGTCTAGTCACATGTTACTTGCTTATGCTGATGATATAGACATCATGGGCCGATCAGTAATAGAAGTAACTGATACCTCTATAAAAGTCGAAGGAGAATCTGCTAAAGTGGGTCTGGCGGTAAATGGTGAGAAGACCATGTTGATGGTGTCGACGTGCATCCATTGAGCTCGGACCGACTGTGGATGTTGTTTCCTATAATATTGAGGTAGTAAAATACTTCGTCTACCTCGGCACCTCCCTAAACACAACAAACGACATCAGTTGTGAAATAAAAAGAAGAATTGAATTGGCCAACAGATGCTACTTTGGTTTAAGTAAGCAGTTTAAAAACAAAGCCACATATCGTCAAACAAAAATAACGTTCTGCAAAACACTGATATTACCCGTGCTGATGTATGGCTCCGAAGCCTGGGTACTTGCGCAAACTTGGTGTGTTTGAGAGAAAAATTCTTCGAAAGATCTACGGACCAATCTGCGTTGACGGTGAATTTCGACGTCGCATGAACCACGAGCTGTATCTGCTATACAACGGCATCAATATAGTTAAACGTATCGAGATGCAGCGATTGCGTTGGCTAGGCCATATCATAAGAATGAGCGGTGCACGCAGAATTGGCAGGCCAAGGAATAGATGGCGCATACAAGTGGATGATGAGATGAAAAGGCGCGGTATTCCAGAGTGCAAAGCAACAAATAGAGAGGAATGGAGATCTCTTCTTAGTTCGGCCTATAGAACAAATGTTCTGTAATGGGCCAGCTAAGTAAGTAAGTAGCCAACGTAATATTTGTATATCGATTCGTATAACTATACTGATGTCATTGTGATAGGTGATACAGCTCGTTGTTCATACGTCGCACAATGGTTCAGGAATAGATTTTCCTGGCCAAAACACCAATTTTTTGTAGTCACCGATAGTCAATTTCTATATGGAATTAGGTTCCAGCTGCATATATTTGCATTTCCGTGTGTGACATTAAAATTACTGACGATGCCTCTGGTCGTTACAGTGAATATGCCGAATTACTGTATTCTCAGTTTCTTCTTTATTTTGTGTTTTAATTGTTTGTTTTGGTTTTTTCTTTAAAGATTTTGACATTTTTGTTTTGGAATCTACTTATGAGTGTATTTTTTACATGTGTATATTTTTGATATATGTATGATGCTACATATAATATGAAAAACTAGTAAAAATGTATAGTTCAGTGGCACCGAACTTTATTATATCCCCTACCATGAAATATTCTGACCTCAAATGGAATAATTTGTTTCCTTTCCTGTCCACGATACCAGTCAGAGACGTTATTGTTCTTATGGGTGAACTAGTCCTTGGTTTTGTCACGCTTAAATCGGTCTGAACAGTATAGCTTAGTATAATAATAATACCCTATTGCGATTTGGTGACTAACTAGATGGAAATTATAACCGACAATGTCCAGTAAGATGGAATTCTGAGGAGTCAACTGCATACAACATCAACTGTGGAAGTGGGTAAAAAATGGTTGAAACACCTAAACACCGTTTACATTAGAGCTTTTTGTCGAGTTAACCTTCTTTATGATGATTTATTTGACGTTTGGAATTGACATTTGAAATCCAGTACATTTATTACATACTGTTATAGGCAAACGCATTAACAGACGGTTAATAATAAGCATTTTGTGAAGATTGAACTTTTGTCCTGAGATTTCAACGAAGGGTTATCTCCGAGTTAAATACTTAGGAATTGAACGTTGCACATCTTTGGATAGTTCATGCCAGAAATTGTGATCTGATGTTTGACTGTATCGAAAGGCTTCAACGACAGTTGCGAATAGTCTTCGATGAGTTAGACCATCCCTGAACCATTTACTTCAAGTATTTTGGAACCATAAAAACTCTTAATTGTCCAAGAAGCCGATATTTTATATTTGTAAACTCAGTTGCTCCATTATTCCATCACTTGGCAGCCGCTTGCCGAAACCTTGTGCAAAGTTTGGCATAACGTTGTCCCTTTTTATATACCCTATTTATATTAATTTATTATCTAATTTCGAGTTTAAAACTCCTTTTGGTATTCTTAGTTGGGACAACTGCAAATATGTGGGTATGAAGTAGTCATAAGTTCATTTGCATATTAAGGTACCGCCTAAGTTGATGCTAGCAGATTTAAGAATGAAATGTTTAAAACAAAAACCAAACAGACAGTGGTTTTGAAATATATTTGTAGTTAGTGTTTGTAATTATTTTGTAATATAATAATGTTGAATAGAATCTTGTATACACAGACCCAATGCGAATATAGGAAGGTGATACAACAGGCGAATTCAGGTTGTACGCATACAGCGACTGTCACTGAAAATCAGCGTACGTAAAAATACTTTAAATAACATTTCCAATCGTTTCGTTTCGTATTTTCCATAGGAACAATACAAAACGAAAACAAGTAAAAAAGCATTAAGTTCGGCCGGGCCGAACTTTTCATACCCTCCACCATGAAATATTCATTCCTGTCCCCAACTTTAAGTGAGTACGTTAAAATGTCAGATAATGTACATAAAATGCTTCATTCGGGAGGCCCTTTTTTATGGTGCCTATATCTAACTGTTGACAATTTTTGGTGGGCTAGAAATTGGGAGGTACTGTTATATAGGGGTTATAATAAAACATGGGCCTATGTTGACAGTTTTTGATGGGAGCCTTTAATGTCAGAATCCTCAAAATATCGAAAATCGGTACATAACGTGGGAACTTCAAATGTCATTAAAAATATGAAAAATATGAACTTAAATGAACAATTTTTGTTGCAGAATTTTTGTTGACTTTTAAATTTCAAATTACAGAAAGTTCGTCCAAAAAATAAAGCTAAGGTACGGAAAATCGGGAGGTTTGTTTTGGGGCTATACAAAAACATGGACCTACGTTCGGTTAAACATTTTAAGTAAAATCCTCAAAGTACCGAAAATAGGGAAGTATCGTTATATTGGGGCTATGTTGAAAATTGTTGATGCAGATGTGTGGTGACCACTACAACCTTCAAATGTCAAATTACAGTTAGTTCTGTTAAAAATTGTAGCTAAAATTGCCAAATTACTGAAAATTGGGAGGTACCGTTACATGGGAGCTATATCCGAACATGGACCTATGTTGACAATTTTTGATGGAGAGGTGTTGTGACCACTAAGAACTTCAAATCTTAAATTACTGCTTGTTCGGTTCAATATTGTAGCTAAAATCATCAAATTACTGAAAATCGGGAGGTACCGTTATATGGGGGCTTTCTTGACAATATTTGGTGGAGAGGTGTGGTGACCACTAAGAATTTCAAATGTCAAATGTTCAAATTACAGATATTTCGGTTAAAACTTGATGGTAAAATTCTCAAAATACCTGAAATCGGGCGGTAACGTTATATGGGGGCTGTTGCAAAACATGGACCTATGTCCACTAGTTATATAAGTTTATTGATATTTAAGAACCCTAAATGTCAATTGATAGCTAAAACGGTCTGAAAATGTAGATAAAAACGTCAAAATGCCGTAAATCGGGGGTACCGTTATATGGGGGCTATACCAAAACTTGGACCTAGGTCCACAACTTTTGTTATATAAGTTTAGTTACACTTAAGAACCCTAAATGTCAAATTATAGCTATATCGGTCTGAAAATGTAGCTAAAAACGTCAAAATACCGTAAATCGGGAGGTACCGTTATATGGGGGCTATACCCAAACGTGGACCTATGTCCACAAGTTTTGTCACAAAAGTTTATTGACATTTAAGAACTTCAAATGTCAAATTATAGCTAAATCGGTCTGAAAATGTAGCTAAACCCGTCAAAATACCGTAAATCGGGGGGTACCGTTATATGGGGGCTATACCAATACGTGGACCTATGTCCACAACTTTTGTTAAATAAGTTTAATGACACTTAAGAACCCTAAATGTCAAAATATAGCTAAGTTGGTCTGAAAATGTAGCTAAAAACGTCAAAATACCGCAAATCGGGGGGTACCGTTATATAGGGGCTATACCTAAACGTGGGCCTATGTCCACAACTTCTAATTTATAAGTTTATTAGCACTTAAGAACCCTAAATGTCAAATTATAGCTACATCGGTCTGATAATGTAGCTAAAAACGTCAAAATACCGTATATCGGGGGGTACCGTTATATGGGGGCTATACCAAAACGTGGACCTATGTCCACAACTTTTGTTATATAAGTTTATTGATACTTAAGAACCCTAAATTTCAAATTATAGCTAAATCGGTCTAAAAATGTATCTAAAAACGTCAAAATACCGCAAATCGGGAGGTACCGTTATATGGGGGCTATACCAAAACGTGGACCTATGTCCACAAGTTTTGTTATATATGTTTGTTGACACTTGAGAACCCTAAATGTCAAATTATAGCCAAATCGGTCTGAAAATGTAGCTAAAAACGTCAAAATACCGTAAATCGGGGGGTACCGTTATATGGGGGCTATACCAAAACGTGGACCGATATAGCCCATCATCGAACTTGACCTGCCTGCAAACAAAAGACGCAATTTCCCAAAATTTCAGCGTCCTATCTCTATTTTTGTGGATGCTAGAGTGATTACCACAGACGGACGGACGGACGGACGGACGGACGGACGGACGTGCTCAGATCGACTTAGAATTTTACCCTGATCAAGAATATATATACTTTATAGGGTCGCAAACGAGTATTTCAATGCGTTACAAACGGAAAAACAAACTTAATATACCCTCCATACTATGGTGGAGGGTATAAAAAATAACCTACGTTGGCCGAGCTCGCTGTTTAGTTTTGTTTTGATTACATTCGTGAGTGCAAACAAAACGAAAAGCGAAAAGTACTCAACTCCACAAGACCAGATAGAAAACGGAATAGTACTAAACACATGTGAATAAATCAAAAACGTTTGGTGGTTGATAAAATTCACTGTGGTATGCTGATGCTAACTTATAGGGTTGTTAAGCAATCACATGTGCGTGTGTCTGAGTGTGTCATTGACAATACGCACGGGAAACGTTTCCCAAAAATACTTTTTGTTTCGGTGGTGAATGAAACAACTCGGCAAAGCATAGCCGAAGTTACAATACAGCAATCGTACGGTTTCTATCTTTTTACATTGAAAAGTTTGTGTTTTTGTTTTGGTTGTGAGAATGAAACGATTCAGAGAAGCTGAAAAGTTTGTGGCTTTGTGTGATTGGTACGGGAATCGTTTTGTTTGTTTCCGTTCATTGCTGAAAATGATGCAACATGAAATAAAACATTTCGTTGATATGTCCAGGTTCACACTAGAGTGATTTCAATGAAATAATTTCATGAAATTAGACGTTCTTAAATCGAGTTCTCCACTACAGCAATATCAAAAAAGTTACTTTAGTATGGAGCTCGATCTAAGAACGCCTATTTTCATGAAATTATTTCATTGAAATCACTCTAGTGTGGACCGGGACTAACTTCGAAACGAGTTGAGATTTTTTTAAAATTCAAAATATAATTTTGTAGGCTGAAAAGTTGTCTTTAAGGTGGCATAGAAAAATATTTCATTTACAGTACCGTTATACAAAACATCTTACTTAGCTGGCCCATTGTTCCATAGACCGAACTAAGAAAAGCTCTCCAATTATCTCTGTTTAGTGCTTCGCTTTCTGGAATACCGCGCCTTGTCATCTCTTCATCCACTTGTTTGCGCATTCTATTCTTTGGGCTGCCAATTCTGCGTGCACCGCCATGTGGCTCGAATTTATACGCCTTTTTATCGGGTTCATCATCGCTCATTCTTATTATATGGCCTAGCCAACGCAATCGCTGCATCTCGATACGTTTAACTATATTGATGTCGTTGTATAGCAGATACAGGTCGTGGTTCATACGACGTCGATATTCACCGTCAACGCAGATTGGTCCGTAGATCTTTCGAAGACTTTTTCTCTCAACACGCCAAGCACTGCCTTATCTGCTTGCGCAAGTACCCAGGCTTCGGAACCATACATCAGTACGGGTAGTATCAGTGTTTTGTAAAGCGTAATTTTTGTTTGACGAGTTGTGGCTTTGTTTTTGAAGTGCTTACTTAAGCCAAAGTAGCATCTGTTGGCCAATACAATTATTCTTGTTATTTCACTAATGATGTAGTTTGTTGTGTTTACGGCGGTGCCGAGGTATACGAAGTCTTTTACTACCTCAAAATTATAGGAACCAACTTCAACAGTTGGTCCGATCTCAATGGACGCATTGCGCGTCGACACCATCAACTTCGTCTTCTCGCCGTTTACCGCCATACCCACTATAGCAGATTCTCCTTCGACCTTCATACTTCTTTTACTGATCTTCCCATGATGTCTATATCATCAGCATAAGCAAGTAACATGTGGTGTAAATTGTGCCACTTCTTTGGACGTTTGCCTCTCGTATAACATTTTCTAGCAGGATGTTGAAAAGATCACTCGAAAGGCTGTCTCCTTGCCTTAAACCTCTTTTGGTACAAAACACTTCGGATAGGTTATTTCCTATTCCTATATTGAGCTGCCTAGCCTGCTTCATTTCTGACATAATAAAAATAAAAGAATTAAGAAGGCCGAACAAATTTCGAACTCGGTTGCCATTTTCTTTTTTATTCTTTTATCAGAAGCAAGCAAGGCATGCAGGCGAGGCAGCTTATATACCCAGGTCTTTAGAGTCATTTTACAAAGTCGAATGAGCTTTGCGGGGATAACAAATTCAGACATGGCTTGGAATATCTTTGAACATAGCGGGCTGTCGAAGGCTGCTTTATAATCGACAAAAAAGTGGCAGGTGTCGATCTGCATCTCTTGGGTCTTCTACAGGTTTTGCCGGAGGGTAAATATCTGGTCAATTGTGGACTTACCAGGTCTAAAGCCGCATTGGTATAGTCCATTTATTTCGTTGACCATGGGCTTTAGTCGTTCGCACAATATCCCTGACACTATCTTGTAGGCGATAGGGAAAAGACTTATGCCCCTATAGTTGGAGCATAAAGTCTTATCTCCTTTCTTATGGACGGGACACAGGATGCTCAGGTTCCAATCGTCGGGAACGCGTTCTTCCTGCCAGATGGAGCTAACTAGCTGATGCATACACCTTATCAGCGTGTCGCCTCCAGTTTTAAACAGGTCGGCTGGTAGGCCATCAGCTCCTGCTACCTTATTATTCTTTAGCCGTTTTATTGCTGTATTTACCTCATCTTGGCCGGGTGGTATACATTCAATACCATCTTCTGGGATTGGATCTGTGGTATTTTCGCCGACTTCGCTACTATTGGATACCAACAGTTTGAAAAAATGCTCTTTCCATATCCTTAGCCACTATCAGTATCAGTTACCAGATTATCTTGCTGGTCTCTACAGGAGGATGTGCCAGTTCCAAAGCCATCAGTTTGATGTTTCACTCTTTGGTAGAATTTTCGGACTTCATTCTGTCTCCTGTACATCTCGATTTATTCATACTTCCGCTTTCCATCTCTCTCTTTTTCCTGCGGAAAAGACGTTTCTCCACTCTCCTTTTCACCCGATACCTCTCTCGTGCGCTACGCGTTGCTACTGATTGTAAAGTAGCCCTATATGCCGCATTTTTCTCTTCGGTGGCAGCACGTCACTCCTGGTCATACCATGGATTCCTTGGTGGAGGTCTCTGGTATCCAAGTACTGATTTTGCGGCTGTTTGCATGGAGTGGGCAATGCTTTGCCATTGTCCTGATATGTTATCGGGACGAAGAGTGCTTTGATTAAGCAGTTGGGCCAGTTGAGTGGAATATGCTGTCTGTTGTGATTGCAGCTTACCGATGTCCAACTTCCGTGTTGTGTCTGTTGGCACTTTGTTTGCTATGTTTAATCTGGTACGTACCTTTGCTGCAACAAGGTAGTGGTCCGAGTCTATGTTTGCTCCTCGGAACGATCGTACATCCAACACGCTTGATGCATGTCTTCCATCTATCACAACGTGATCAATTTGATTTCTCTGGCGACAGCCAGGTGCCCTTATAAATATGGAGATGCTTAAATCTGGTACTGCTAACTAACATGTTTCTTGTAGCTGCAAAGTCTATCAGCCTCATACCATTGTCAGATGTTTCACTGTGGAGACTGAATTTCCCGACTGTTGGGCCAAAGATATTCTCCTTTTCAATTTTGGCATTAAAATCGCCTAGTATAATTTTAATGTCATGGGTAGGGCAACGGTCATAAGTTTCTTCTAAGCGCTCGTAAAATATATCTTTGGTCTGTTCGTCCTTGTCTTCAGTGGGAGCATGAGCGCAAACAAAGCTGATGTTGAAGAATTTTGCGAATTGCAGCGAGTCTTTCATTCACTGGGGTGAAACTGGAGACCAGATGTTTTAACCTCAGACCAACTACAAATCTGCAACCAAACTCATGCTTTGTGTCATGGCAGCTGTAATACAGTGCGTCACCTTTAGGTGTTGTTGTGATGCCTTTTCCGTTCCATCGTATTTCCTGTATGGCAGTAATGTCGTCCTTGTACTTTTCAAGTACATCTGTCATTGCGTAAACTACACCATCTCTATCAAGAGTGCGAACATACCAGGTGCAGATTCGCAGATCATGGTCCTTAAAACGATTGCGGGGTTCGTCAACTTTAGAGGGGTTTGTTTTTCTTTTCTTATGACGCCCAAACCCAAGTTTTTAACGATCTTAACGTTCATATGGGTGAACGCGCGGCACATGTCAGCTCACTACCTTTAACGGGTGTAAAAGGCAGTTCCCCAAGTGACACCACGGGGAGGTCAGTGTCCACTTGAGATGAAAGAGGGACCAAGATAAATCCTGGGCTTTGCCATGTTAAAGCCGGTCAGGACCGTTCCTTGGTATCTTCCATCCCCTACGACACCCAATCACCACTAAGCAAATACATCAAATACATATAACCTTTTAACATATACACGTGCCCACCATAACGGTACATCCAGATTAGAATCAATTAAAGGTTTATTTGGATTAAGGACCTATTTTATACATATGTATAGTATGTACATAATATATAAATATCGGAGTATTATTTTATCATTATGCTTTGTTTACATTTACGAAATCCACTCGATTTCAACTGTCAATTCCATTGGTTAAACGTCAAATGAAATCCAATGGATTTCAGAAGAGATTTCAATTGACGTTTGAGCAATGGAATTGGCAGTTGAAATCGAGTGGATTTCGTAAATGTAAACCTAGCGTTAGAAAGGATATGACATTGAAAGTAGTGGTTCACTCCTCGTGTACGGAGAGCCTAGAACATTAACTTTATTATCCTTTTACTGCACTTGATCGAATAATATAATTTATACAAAACCACTGTTATATGGGGCACAAAATAGACCACTTTTTTGTTGTCGCAACTCCAACATGGAAATAATATTTAATTACAAATAAAATAAAACTTTACATTAACTATGACCAACCACTGGTCGACTAGTCGTATGTTTGGCGTTTGGTGGTTAGACGTTTGTGGACCACACCTTGATATTATGACCACCTTGACTTTACTTTCATTTTGGTTGGTTAGTTGGTTGGCTTGGTTTAACAACAATAAAACAATTGTTTTTTCGAGGTTGCTGCCGCTTTCGTAGTCAACAACTATTATTTTTTAATATTAATAATTAAGATACAAATATTACAAAAAAATAATAATAATAATAAATAAAAATAAAGGTTTTGGGTGGTACATAAATCATATGCAATCAATAAATTGTAACTAATCAGGACAAATTATGGAATATATTTTAATTTACGAGCGTTTTCTGTTTCAAGTGCAACAGAGCAATGGCTACTATGTTCCTAAGTCCCGATCCACACTAGAGTGATTTTATTGAAACAATTTCATGAAATTATGAAATTGCTGTAGAGTGGAACACGATCTAAGAACGTCTAATTTCATAAAATTATTTCATTAAAATCAGTCTAGTGTGGACCGGGACTAAGCAACCTAAGACGTTAAAGTAAGACATTTTCGAAAGTCAAACACATATCTCGGGAGGCATGGATTTCCCCCTGAATACTATAGTTCGAACTGTTTATATCAGAGTTGTTGTTCGTACATTACGAGTGCTAAGAAAGTCTTCACATTCCTAAATCAGAAAAAAAGAGAAAATTTAAGAGAGAATACGTGTGGTTTTGTTTATAATTTTTTCGTTGGAAGCAGCTGATTTATGTGACTATGCCAATTTCAAAAAAAAATATAACTTAACCGTAATTGTTATGAATTTCAAAATTTCCAATCACCCGGATCAAAAAGGTATTAATAATGTAGTATTTTACCTCCCATTATTTGACGGTTTTTAAAAGTTTTGTCTATATTGGATTTTTTTCTTTATTAAATTGAAATTAATCAATTTTGAAAATTCAACACAATAGCAGTTCTCCTCCCGTTTAACAGGAAGTTTGTGTGGAATATTTATCTTGAAAATTGCTACAATTAAACAAAAATAATAATTAAACAATATCGTAAATAACAAAGCTACCGCTCGATCAACATAGCATATCATAGTGACATATCAAATTTAAATTTAATCCCATTATTATAAACATTGTTGTTGTTGCCGCTCCGATACATATCAGAGATAATGTCATTGTTCTGCAAAAAATGGAATATCCCCAAAAAAGGTGAAAACAAGTAATTGATAGTTCAAATGTACGTACAGATAGAGTTTAATTTGCCTTTGGGGTGGGTTATTCGAAGCATTCAAATATTTATGTTTATCATGGTATTGTTTCAGATTCATACTTAAGGGACAATATCTTTATAAATCGCTTAGAATTTATTGGCTGTTTTGTTTAATTCGTGGATTTATAAGTTTTCTATAACGTATTTATATCATGTTTACATTATAGCATTTTGCCAGGTTAACCTCCTTTATGAATATTTATTTCACGTAGATGTAGTGGAATTGACAATTTGGGTGACGATAGGGATGACAAATTCCAAGGAAAAGTCCTGATGGCATTTAACCTGAAAAAGCTCAGGGCTTATCTTGGTCCTTTTTTCACCTCAAGTGGCAACTGACCTACCCGTGTAGTCACCTTGGAACTTGTCTTAAAACCCGTTAAAGATAGCTAACATGTGGCGCGCGTCCACCCACAAAAAGTTAGGTTAGACTACGGTTTTTAGCACTATATATGTAAGTATCATCCTACCTAAACTAGGACGTTTATGTAGTAAATTTTTTTGAAACCCCTCTACAGTTAACAGCCACCACAAACGGTTTAATCTGTACCGGAGGATTTTTGATACTCGCCCTTAAAGTTCAATGAAGAGTTTATAATTGCCAGAACTAATCAACAATTAATAAGGATATATCTATCATCTCCTATATAATGGTACCGCCTGACTATATGGAGACCCAGCGTTCTCACGTATCACCATGGTGGAACCATGGCCCAATTATAAAGGTCCTCTCTCAAAAACAAATGATTTTGATTTGAGCTGTCAAAATTCATATTTGTCATTTGAATTCGCTGTTAGGTAGAGAAATGTCAAACTGTAGAGGAACAGGTAGATGTATATCGAAAAAAGAAAACATATCAACTTTATGTTGTACACGTAAAATGTCAGCATTTATTTTGTTTTGTATTAGAATTTAATTTAAAATAACTTATTTTGGCAGTTAAAGATCGATCAACTGGTATTTTCTCTAACGCCAAACAAAAATAACTGCGTCAACAACTTTTTCTCGTAAAACGTTATGTATGCATCTACCTTAATTGACAATAAAGAAATTCGCCTCAAACATATTCCGTGTCGGCGAAAACAAATTTTTCGCCTTTGTTTATGAATGTTGACATTTCAAATCTTTGTTTTTTGTTTGAATTCGCTTGAGAGAGGACCTGCATAATTGTAGAGTTGTGCTTTCTAGTTCGTTTAGCTGATCGATCTTTTTAGTTCAGGTCTTTTGATTGAACTAGTTCGTTCTTTTAGTTCAGTTCGTCGTTCAGCAAGCACTTTGCAATAAAACTCTCTAAATGTTGCACATTACTATATAGTTGACCGAAGATCCTATAAACTGTTGATAATGAATTGGGAGAGTGTTTTTCTCGTTGGTAGAGTATACCCAGGACAGTGTGACACAAGTTCTATTAATTTTTTTGAATTCTGGTTCATCAACTATGTGTAGCGCATGATGACCTTTTGCTACCATTTTGCCTATCAATTTCTTCAAGCTTTTTCATAGGAGGAGGTCTCCGGATGTTGAGAGCTTGTACTTGGCAATTCTACTCCAACCGCGTCAGATTCCAAGTTCAGAGTCCTGTGTGTTTGCCGTTTCAAGAGGCGGTTACTGCCTTTTCATCACCAAAGGAATATGATGATGCTTTGTCTTCATGTGTCTACTTAAATTGCCAATGTACCCTCCAGCAGTACTCAAGGATGTGGGGCAATACTTGCATGTCGCTCTTTTAGATTCATTTTCCTTAAAATGCATCCAAATTCCACAATATTTTCTGTTTTCAGACATATTACTTTCTAAGAACAAATTTGCACTCTTCGATTGAGAAAAACTAGCAAAATGTAATTGTCTTACCCTGCGTTTACACATGACAGGACAGTTGAGTACATGTATTAATTGTCAAAAACCCAAAACATGCCTGTGTGACGTAGGCGTCTAGACGACTGCAAAAACAGTTGTCAAATTATGAATGAAAATCGTCGATTTGTTTTTGTTTTCCGTTCACATATTTTGTTTTTGTTCATGTTCTTTTGTCTTCAACACATTTCAATTATTATCTCACTTGTTTTACAAAAATGTCAAAAATTTGTTAACCCTACTGTCTGTGAAAAAATGATGGACAGCTGACAAATGTATGTATGTGTTAGTAAATCAGAGTTTGAAGACAAATTGTATGGTGCAAACGCCGGCTAAAACAGCTGACATTTCTTTCGTTCTTTTACTGAACTACTGAACTATAAAGAACGACTTCGAGTGATCTAGTTCAGTCGTTCTTTGAGGTGAGTCGTTCAATTGAACTAGTTCGTTCGCGAACTACACAACTCTACATAATTGGGCTATGGGTAGAACAACGAAGGTAGAGTAAATACTACAACAAATATAACTCAACAACAACCAAAAGAAATTTGATTTTTTTTGTAATGTTAGTGTCACAGGTGCATGTAAACAAAACAAGGAAATGTCTATAAAAATTTATGTCTGGTTACCCTAAAACTTGTAACAATTTGTACCAATTGTTGCTGGAAGTCGTCTGTTAACACAAAAAGGCAGCAAAAGAGAGCGAATCGGAGAGACATTTTAGGTGTGTACGATAACCCAATAATTTGTACAAATTCGTACAAATTATTGCTGAATGCTGTTCGATAACAAAATTATCCAGCAAAAGAGAGCGAGTTTGGAGAGATTTTTGGAGAGTTTTGTGACTGAGAACTTGCAAATTTTTGCTGGGAAAATTTGTCCCGCAAACATTTGCAAGTCTGATCAGCTGATTTGAAAACATTTGTTTTGTTTTATTTTTTATTCTTGTTTGGCTAAAACAAAAATAAACATTGAAATATCAAAAAATTAAACATCAAAAGCTGAAAAATATAAAAAAAAATCATGGAAAACAAGAACATCAAATTGATGCAAAAACTTTTCTTCTTCTTCTTCTTTTTCAAAACAGTTGATTCCTTGCAAGTTTTTACAAATTGTTGTTCGATAACTTTCTGCAATTTTTCTTGCTTGAGAGAGTAAAATTCACTGAGAGAGGTTGCTGGAATTGACTGAGTAATTTTTGCTGGGAAAGTTATCGTACACACCTTTTGACAGTACTTTTACTGAGAGTTTGCAAATTCTTGCTGGACAAATTTCTTCTAGCAAGCACTTGTAACTGTTTTTCTTCTTCAAAACAATCAATCAGCTGTTTTTAATTATTCGGTGATTTATGCTTGTGAAAATTAAAAAGAATTTTATTGTGGAAATATCAAGCCTTATTTGATTTGTTTTTTTTTTTTTTTGGAGAACAAAGTTGCAATGTGTAAAAATTCCTTTTTTGGGTCATTTTCTTTTCTATTTTAAATAAAATACAACAATTTTGCTTCCTTTCCTTCCATTCCTTTTTGGCGGACATAAGAACGTTAAAAACTTGGGTTTTGGGCGTCAGGTTAGTAACCCTCCCGTAGAAAAAACAGCCTACTATGAAAAAACTAAAGAAAAGGAAAGCAAACCCCTCTACTGTTGACGAACCCCGCAAACGTTTTAAGGACCATGATTTGCGAATCTGCACCTGTAATGTTCGCACTCTTTATAGAGAAGGTGTAGTTTACGCAATGGCAGATGTACATGAAAAGTACAAGGCCGACATTACTGCAATACAGGAAATACGATGGAACGGGAAAGGCGTCACAACAACACCTAAAGGTGACGCACTGTATTATAGCTGCCATGACACAAAGCATGAGTTTGGTTGCGGATTTGTAGTTTGTCGGAGGTTAAAACATCTGTTCTCCAGCTTCACCCCAGTGAATGAAAGACTCGCTACAATTCGATTAAAAGCAAAATTCTTCAACATCAGCTTTATTTGCGCTCATGCTCCCTCCCACTGAAGACAAGGACGAACTGACCAAAGATATATTTTTGAGCGCTTAGAAGAAACATATGACCGTTGTCCTGCCCATGACATTAAAAGTATTCTAGGCTATTTTAATGCCAAAATTGGAAAGGAGAATATCTTTGGCCCAACAGTCGGGAAATGAGACTGATAGACTTTGCAGCTGCAAGAAACATGGTCGTTAGCAGTACCAGATTTAAGCACCTCGATATTCATAAGGGCACCTGGCTGTCGCCAGATCAAAGAACAAGAAATCAAATTGATCACGTTGTGATAGATGAAAGACAGGCATCAAGCTGAGGTGCAAACATAGACTCGGACCACTACCTTGTTGCAGCAAAGGTACGTACCAGATTAAACGAAGCAAACGAAGTGCGAACAGACCCAACACGGAAGTTGGATATCGGTAAGCTGCAATCACAACAGATAGCCACAGCATATTTCACTCAACTGGTCCAACTGCTTAATCAAAGCACTCCTCATCTCGATAACATATCAGCGCAATGGCAGAACATTGCCCACTCCATGCAAACAGCCGCAAAATCAGTACTTGGATACTAGAGACCTCCACCAAGGAATCCATGGTATGACCAGGAGTGTAGGGCTACTTTACAATCCGTAGCAACGCGTAGCGCACGAGAGAGGTATCGGGAGAAAAGGAGAGAAGAGAAACGTCTTTTCCGCAGGAATAAGAGGGAGATAAAAAAGCGGGAGTGTGAAAAAAATCGAGATCTACAGGAACCAGAATGAAGTCCGAAAATTCTACCAAAGAGTGAAATATCAAACTGATGGCGTTGGAACCTGCACATTCTCCTGTAGAGGCCAGCAAGGTAATCTGGTAACTGATACAGATATTGTGCTAAGGATATGGAAAGAGCATTTTTCCAAACTGTTGGTATCCAATAGTAGCGAAGTCGACGAAGATACCACAGATCCAATCCCAGAAGATGGTATTGAATGTATACCACCCGACCAAAATGGGGTAAAGGCAGCAATAAACCGGCTGAAGAACAATAAGGCAGCAGAAGCTGATGGCCTACCAGCCGAGCTGTTTAAAACCAGAGGCGACACGCTGATAAGGTGTATGCTTCAGCTAGTTAGCTCCAGCTGGCAGGAAGAACGCGTACCCGACGATTGGAACCTGAGCATCCTGTGTTCTGTCCATAAGAAAGGAGATAAGACTTTATGCTCCAACTATAGGGGCATAAGACTTCTCCCTATCGCCTACAAGATAGTGTCAGGGATATTGAGCGAACGACTAAAGTTCATGGTCAACGAAATAATTGGACCATACCAATGGGGCTTTAGACCTGGCAAGTCCACCATTGACCAGATATTTACCCTGCAGCAAATCCTGGAGAAGACCCAAGAGATGCAGATCGACAGCTACCACCTTTTTGGCGATTATAAAGCAACCTTCGACAGCCCGCTACGTTCAAAGGTATTCCAAGCCATGTCTGAATTTGGTATCCCCGCAAAGCTCATTCGGCTTTGTAAAATGACTGTAACTGACACAAGATCTTCAGTTAAAATAGGAAAGAACCTCTCCGAAGAGTTTTGTACCAAACGAGGTTTCAGGCAAGGCAGAAAAGGTTATACGAGAGGCAAACGTCAAAAGAAGTGGCACAATCTACACCAATAGCCACTTGTTACTTGCTTATGCTGATGGTATAGACATCATGGGACGATCAGTAAAAGAAGTAAGCGATACCCTTATGAAAGTCGAAGGAGAATCTGGCTAAAGTGGGTCTGGCGGTAAACGGCGAGAAGACCAAGTTGATGGTGTCGACGCGCAATGCGTCCATTGAGCTCGGACCAACTGTGGAAGTTGGTTCCTATAATTTTGAGGTAGTAAAAGACTTCGTCTACCTCGGCACTTCCGTAAACACAAAAAACGACATCAATTGTGAAATAAAAATAAGAATTGTATTGGCCAACAGATGCTACTTTGGTTTAAGTAAGCAGTTTAAAAACAAAGCCACATCTCGTCAAACAAAAATAACGCTGTACAAAACACTGATACTACCCATGCTGATGTATGGCTCCGAAGCCTGGGTACTTGTGCAAGCAGACATGGCAGTGCTTGGTGTGTTTGAGAGAAAAATTCTTCGAAAGATCAACGGACCAATCTGCGTTGACGGTGAATATCGACGTCACATGAACCACGAGCTGTATCTGCTATACAACGACATCAAGTATAAACGTATCGAGAAGGAGCGATTGCGTTGGCTAGGCCATATCATAAGAATGGGCGAAGATGAATCCGCTAAAACTGCGTATAGATACGATCCGCTTGGCGGTGCACGCAGAATTGGCAGGCCAAGGAATATATGGCGCAAACAAGTGGGTGAAGAGATGAAAAGGTGCGGTATTCCAGAGTGCGAAGCAACAAATAGAGAGAATTGGAGATCTTGTCTTAGTTCGGCCTATGGAACGAATGTTCTGTAATGGGCCATCTAAGTAAGTAAGTATCTATCATCTCCTATATTATGGTACCGCCTGACTGTATGGAGACCCAGCGTTCTCACTTGTCACCATGGTAGAACAAAGAAGGTAGAGTAAATACTACAACAAATACAACTCAACAACAACCACATAGAAAATTGTTTTTGTTTGTAATGTTAGTGTCACCGGTATATGTAAACAAAACAAGTAAATGTCTATAAATAATTGGAATTTAAAAAAACTAATATTTTTCACATTTTATTGAATATGTTGGAAAAAGTGAATGAAAATTCGTTAAATTTTCAGTTTGAAAGTATCCATATCATTCCACTAAATGAATAATTACTCACAAAAAATATAATTCTTGCAAAAATGTTTGGGATCGCTAAAAATTCATTGAAAAGGGAGAAGCTGTTTCCAACTTTTGTTTTTGAAATCAAAGAAGCACATGCTTATAAAGGCCTGCGTACATAAGCTGCTTTGCCTGATTGCCTTGCTTACCTGCTTCATTTCTGACGTAATAAAAATAATAGAATAAAGACGAAATTTCGAACTGGGTTGCCATCAGTTGGAAATTGGGTCGGCCTTCTTTGTTCTTTTATTTTTTATTGAAGCAGCAAAGCAAGGCAATCAGGCAAAGCAGCTTATGTACGCAGGCCTTTAGGGCTTTAGTCTTTTTAAAATTTAACAAAATATCACACATATTTAAGAATATTGTACCGCTTTTATATTATATAAAAGGTGTTATAGTGTGGAAGAGGTTCCTTATTATTGATATGAAGAAGTCTTTAAGGGAAATAGTTTTTTCTGAATGATATATTTGTTCCTCAAAAAATATATGTCCCTAATATGCATCGAAAATATAAATAAAAATATAAAATATCGTATGGAATTTGACACTAACATTACAGCCCAGTTCAATCAGCTGGGTACTGCTGTTACCTCATATTGTACTACCATGACTTATCACTATGGGGGTTATCATGAATGAAATTTCCCCGTGAGTTTTGTCTTTCCGCCGTTGCAACTTAAGGGAGAAAATTAAAAAAATCACGGGGAGTTGCCGTTCATAATAACCCCTATGATTAATTTTTTTAATTGAATAGTAATTTTAAATGAACACCAATTTTTGACAGCAACTGTTCAGATTCAAATGACATAACTTCGTTAGCCCGGGTAGCTCAGTCGGTAGAGCATTGGACTTTTAATCCAAGGGTCCAGGGTTCAAGTCCCTGCTCGGGCGATACTTGTTTTATGGTGGAGTATTGGGAAATAATTATCATGATTCCACCTTTTCATTAATATAATGCAAATATTATCCATTCTGATAAAAAAATCTCACTGGGCTAACAAGCTTAAAAAAATTTTTTCTTAGTGCTTAAAAAACGATGATTGCATCGGCCGGGAATCGAACCCGGGCCGCCCGCGTGGCAGGCGAGCATTCTACCACTGAACCACCGATGCTTATACAAATATCATATTGGCTTATGACCTGACTACGGAAAACTAATTTTCCATAGCATCAAAATGGGCCCAACCATAGGAATGACTTGAAGAAGTTCGACCCATGTTTAAAAAGAACCATGCTGCATTGCCATTGTGCGACTTTTCGTAGATTATTAATGGAAATACATAAGTGTTTCATTCAAAACAGTCAAAATTGATCGTTGTTGCTTTAATATTTTATTAAAGCTCGCAAAGACTATGTTTCGGATTAAAAAAATCTTAACTGTAGCCTCGAACTGTAACAAAAGAAGTAAAAACGAATCAGTCGGCTTTGCTGACAATTAAATACCCTCGGTCTGTGCCTGTACAAAAAGCAACACAAAAGTGGTAGATCCAACAAATTTCATATAAAAAGATCCCTAATTGTAATAGAATAGAATTTTCGTAAAAGATAAAAGATGTTTCGGAGTTTTCAAGCGAAAAGTGGGCTAGGTTTCACAAACAGTGGCCCTAATTATCTCACTGACAGATCCAATCAGCACAGTCCACACCAAAACGCATAGTCCTTCATATATTATAAGAACAAATTCGGGAACACTGATTCAAAGACATGTCTGAAAGCTCATTGGGCTTTGTAAGATGACTTTAACTGGCCCTCAGTTAAAATAGAAAAGAAATTAGTTTCAGCAGGTTGTCCTTGCAGCTCCCTTTACGAGGGTACCTCCCACATAATATTCTGAAAAGGTTAAATTTAAGAGCTCCTCTCGAATAGTTTTGATTCTTTTTTAGTACGTTGTCCTAGTGACAGTCCATACTTCCTGAAATAATGTCCCAAAACCCCAAAAAAAACCTTGCCGGCACATACTAAAATAGTAATAGTGCAAGCTTAGTGAAAAATAATTTAATATTTCAAGTTCTCTATGAATCAGAAGTTTGCTAACTAAAAATTGTTGGTATATGTCAATGATTTGGTATAGCCAAACATTACGGTACCTACAGATTCCACGTATTTTGAAGCAAACTCGTGACACAAAATCAATATATTTTATATACGGTATAATTATTATGTTAGTTTTTTTGTCAATGGCAGAGAGTATATTACCTTCAGTACAGCTGACTGACACTTTCTTACTTGTAATTTGTATACCCTCCACCATAGTATGGAAGGTATATTAAGTTTGTTTTTCTGTTTGTAACACATCGAACTAATCATTTGCGACCATATAAACTATCACCTTATTACGGTTGGCGTAGTCGTAGACGTTCAAGTGACGTAGATGTTGTCGTAGGCGTAGTCGTAAGTTACATTTTTTATGTGATTAAAATTGATATACAATGACAATTTTTGACTTTTATAGCATGTTATATTCTTAAAAAAAAATGAAAGAAATACATTAGTAATTCCCAGAACGGATTTCTCGTTTTAAATAAAACATTTATTTTTGTTGATACGACAAATTGGTATTACGTATGGCGTAATACGACAAATGGGTATTACGTGTGGCGTTGAAACACGAGGAAAGAGTCGTGTCCGATTTTGTAAACGACAGCATATAAAAATAGAAACAAATCAATTTCAAAAGATTTTTTGGGGAATGGATATTAAAATATATTGGAAAATAACTATTATAAAAACAAACTTCACTACTTTTATTCATTTGCATAAGATAAATTTCGTGTTTTTATCAGATGACGAACTTTCTATTGAAAATCTGTTTGAGTCCTCATATAACGATTCATGCAATGCAAATTTCTTAGTTTTTATTCAAGAGATGACTTCAAACGAATTGTTTCACAATAAAAAAAAAAATATTTTTTTTTAATTTTGTTTGAGAAAAATATTGTCGTTGTCGTAAATGTTACGTGGTACCAAAAAATATCCCTACGACAACGACCAAGCCAACGACCACAAAAACGTCTACGCCGAACACTTATTTTGATTGTAAAAACTGAAGGGTTAGTTGTTCTTCTGAATTAATAGTTTAAAAATGATCTACTAATAATTCTATTAATTTTTGTTACCAAAAGAATTCTTTAAAATTTTAAATATTAGCATTTTTGTACAAATACATACATAATACCAATTAGACGTTACGACACGTCAGTTTGCAATTTTGGATACGCAACGCCAACCGTAATAAGGGTGTATATATATATATTCTTGATCAGTAAAAAATTCTAAGACGATCTAGCTATATCCGTCTGTTGTAAACACTCTAGCGTTCACAATAATTGAGCTAGAACGCTATATTTTTGCACCCGAGTGTCATTTTTCCATAGGCAGGTCAAGTTCGAAGATGGGCTATATCGGACCACTTTTTGGTATAGCGCCCATATAACGGTACCTCCCGATTTTCGGTATTTTGGGGATTTTAGCTACATTTTTTACCAAACTACCTGTAATTTCGCGTTTGGGGTTCCCAGTGGTCACAAAATATCTCCACTAAACCCCATGTTCATGTCCATGTTTATACCCTAAGCATTTATGGTAACGAGGCACTTTCATACGGGCAAAATGTGCCTAATGGTTTTAGACCCCAAGTATGTTTGGACGAAATGTTTGAACAATTTAGAGTCGATTTAACAATGTCCGTCCGTCTGTCTGTCTGGCTGGTGCGCACGATAACTCTCGAACGGATTAACCGATTCGAACCACATTTTGGGTATCGTAATATTTTGCCTAAACTTAGTTTAAGTTCGAAGATGGGCCATATCGGTGCACTCCTTCGGTTACCTCCCTCACAAATGTTCGAAAATATTCGGAAAATTTGTTCCCACGATAACTCTTGAAGGGAGTAACCGATTTAGTCCATACTTTGCACATCCTGAAATTTCTACTAGACTTAGATGAGGTTCCAATATGTTCCAATCGGTCCACTCCTTCGTGTACCTCCCACACAACATTTCTGAAAAGTTCAGTTTAGGACCAGCTCTCGAATCGCTTTGAGTTTTGTTGTAGCAACTTGTATTCACTGCCCCCCTTACGACGGTACAAGTCTCATAAGGGGCAAATCCATACTTCCTGACAAAATAGCCTGAAAGTTACGAAAAACCCCTATGACACCGTGTGTAGTTGTTGGAGCGCAAGATAACTGTCGAACGGACCTGCCGATTCGGTCCAAAATTTGGCCTTCGTAATATTTTGTCCAAACTTAGAGTTCAAAGATAAGCAATATCGGTCCACTCTTTCAGGTACTTCCCCCACATAGGTTCAAAAATGTTCGGAAAAATTGTGCGCACGATAACTCCTGAAGGGAGTGACCGATTTGGTTCATACTTTACACATCCAAATATATCAACCAGGTATAGATCAGGTTCGAATATGGACTATATTTGTCCACTAAGTCGGGTACCTGCCACACAAAATTTCGGATAAGTTCACTTTAAGACCTGCTCTCGAATCACTTTGATTTCTGTTGAAGCAACTTGCATTCACTGATCCCTTTACGATGGTACAAGTTTTTCAGGGGCAAGTTAATACTTCCTGAGAAAATAGCCCGAAAGTTGTAAAAATCCATATGTGTAATGGCTTGAACGCACTTTGGAAATGTATACCGATGCTATTCGTTGTGGTCCTGTTTACAGCGATATTATGTTTTCCGTGGACAAATTCATGCTTTGTGGCATACTAGTCCAAATGTTATACAATGACCCACTGAAATGACTAGTAGGTGCGATATACCGTCGGTGTCATGCTTAAGCGTTCGAATGGCGATACGCCATTCTTGACTTTTTGAGATATGGGTGGATTCCAGCGTTTTCGCGTATGCTCTTTCTGAATTTTCGGCTTTTTCCTATCTTCTCTAGTTTCCGAGATATTCACCTTTCGTTTCGAAAGCTTAAGTTCTTTTCAGGGGTGAAATTAATATTTTAATAACTTAACACTTTCATAATGGGCTATGTCCACATTTTTTGTCTCTAAGTTCAAATGTTAAAAAAGGGCCACAAAATTCGGAAGAGACCCTAAATACATTCGGTCTGTCCGTAGATTAAAGTTTCAATTCACATAGGCTGAGGGTATATCTCTGTCGGCAAAGCCTACTGAAACTTTTTTACTTGTTTGGTATAGCCCCCATATAACGGTATCTAGCGATTTTCGGTAGTTTGTAGATTTTAGCTACAATTTTTGGCCAAACTACCTGTAATTTGACAGTTGAGGTTCCTAGTAATCACAAAACATCTCCACCTAAAACTGTCAACATAGGTCCATGTTTTGGTGTAGCCCACATATAACGGTACCTCTCAATTTTTGGTATTTTGAGAATTTTAGCTACGAATGTTCACCGAACTACCTGTAATTTCACTTTTCGGGTTCCAGTGGTCACAAAATATCTACACTAAAAACCGTCAACATGGGTCATGTTTTGGTATAGCCCCCATATAACGGCACCTCACGATTTTCGGTATTTTGTGGATTTTAGCTAAACTGTTTGGCCGAATCACAAAATATCTCCACCGAAAACTGTCAACAAAGGGCCATGTTTTGGTATAGCCCCATATAAGGGTATCTCCCTATTTTCGGTATTTTGTGGATTTTAGCTAAATTTTATGACCGAACTACCTGTAATTTCACGTTTGGGGTTCCCAGTGGTCACAAAATATGTCTCGCTATAAACCATGTTTTGGTATAGCCCCCATATAACGGTACCTCCCGATTTTCGGTGTTTTGAGGATTTTACCTACAATGTTTGACCGAACAACCTGTAATTAGAGAGTTGAGGTTCCTAGTAATCACAAAATATCTCCACCGAAAACTGTCAACAAAGGGCCATGTTTTGGTATAGCCCTCATATAACGGTATCTCATGATTTTCGTTATTTTGTGGATTTTAGCTAAATTTTTTGACTGAACTACCTGTAATTAGCCGTTTGAGGTTCCCAGTGGTCACAAAACATCTAAACCAAAAACTGTCAATATAGGCCCATGTTTTTGTATAGTCACCCCCTTTTTTTAAATTGTCAAAGTAAGTTCATGTTTTGGTATAGTGCCCCCTATTACGGGGGAAATTTGTTCAATATGAAAAATAGTCCTTGAGATTTCAGAAAACCCTTACAATGATAATTCATATGGGAAACGGTATGGGAAAAACACAAAATTTCACTCATTTTTTGTCCTTTATTCATTTCTTTTCAAGCAGGAAGTAAATTATAATATACATAATACAATAATTTCACTCGTATAAAAAATAAATGGTTCACTTTAGAAACAACTCCGGCATAGCCGGTCCAAGGCCCGGCTGAGAAAGGGCGAGGGAGTGGCTTAGTGTCCTGAATTGGCTGAAATATGCGTCACAGGGAGTAGGAGTATGGATTAGTGCAAAAAAAAAGTACTTCTGAAGTACAAGTCACAAAAAATGGTCCTCTTCACCACTAGAAGGTTTTGCTATGGGCCAATAACCCATAGATGTAAAAAATTCTTATTACTGAAACGTTGATGCCCTATGTTTCGCTCATGTAATTTCAATAAATATAAAAAAGTGTTATACGGATGGAACTGGACGGTTAAAAAACTATATATGGGCTGAAAGAGGCATTATTCTGTGAACACCAAACATTCTTCCATGCTGTTCCCTAAAACTTCTAGTCCACTAAAATTTGGTAGCTGAGGCGAAAGGCAACAATTCTACCTACCTAACAAAAGACAATTAACGCAATATCTGTTTTAGTTTCTGAGAAATATCTACTTCTTTCTCCAGAAATTTGCAAAGATGACGTATTTTCTAAAATCGGATTGAAATTGTCGTTTTTAGGAGCACGCCACGCCCACGACTTCCAGTATTTTGACCTAATTTTTTTGGTTTCCTTAGTTTCAATATGTTTACTATCCCAATAGAAATTAACAATCGGTGACAACACAAATTTGGGGTCCTTGTTGTTTTGGTCAAGTTTTGGGGGTTTGTCATATGAACCATGAGCTGTATCGGTTATACAGCAACGTCAGTATAGTTAAAAGTATCGAGATACAACGATTGATCGTATCGAGATACAACGATTGCATTTCAATAATGTTAACATATTTTCATTCGTGATGTAGTGTTTTCATACTGTACAGGTACCTCACATAAGATACATGTGCAGTTTCTTATATCCATCCGAAAGCCACTATGTAAGTCCCGGCCCACACTAGCGTAAATTTCATTAAAAAATGTCATGACATTAGGTGTTCTATGATTTTACTTTACTATGGAGGTCGATCTAGAGAAACATAATTCCATGCAATTTTTTCAATGAAATCACTGTAATGTGGACTGGGACTAAGGGAATGAAACTGATTTAAAGTTAACTTAAAACTATATTTTTTGTAAACATAACAGACTTTTTATCGATTATTTTCACTTATGCAAACTTATTACTTTTACAAAGCGATGAGCGCCTAAGTAGTCAGTATTGTCCATCTGATTATAAACTAACTTTATTAGTCCATTTGTAATCAGTTTATATCATAATGTAAAAGAAAAACAATTTATGTTTTTTATGACTTTGATATGTACGAATATGTTCAGTCCATCAATACTGGTTTCTATTATTGGATGCTGCATTTATATGAAAGATATTAAGAAAAAGCAAATGTGAATTATTTAAACATTTTCGCCTTATTTTTTCGGCAAGCATAAATACTTTGTAGAAGGTACATGTTCTTGTTTTCAAAGTGGTTGATCTCTAGATGACTTTTCAACCAATTTAAAGTTAGTTGAAAAATAGTGCAGAAATGGAGAATTGTCGAAATTTTTTTCTATTCAAAGTGGTTGATTTCTAGATGACTTTTTAACTAGTTTATAGTCAGTTTACAAATACTAGATTTATTATGAACCATTTTATCAACTGGTTGATAAAAGTCCGACAGGGTATCAACAAACCACAACAACACACACCCGACTGAAATACAAAAAAACGCTTTCCGCTTAACTACCACTACAACTAATAAACCAAACAACTATAGTGCGTTTGGTGTCGAAAAAAACAAAGTAATTGGCTGTACGAAATAGTTCGCATATACAATTTTGTAATTTCTTTAATATAAAGGCAACATCTAACATCTCAACCTAGTGCTAATAGACTTAACATGTACGTTCCTATGGTTCATATTGTTCTGCTATGCTCACAAGGCGATAAAACAACTACAGTGAAAATCATTAGAAGAAACGATAATTTACAATAATAAAAAATAAAAGAATTAACAAAAAGTAGCAAAATTTGTCTCTGGTTTGGTTGGTGGTGCTTTTGTGTCAATAAAAACAAAACAACAACTCGCAAAAAGTGTTTTTTTTTTTTCAATTTCTTAGAAGAAACCAGTATTTTTTGCTTTATGAAAGGCGTTCATGAAATGCAGAAATTTGAACTTTATGCACACTATTCATATAATACAGTAATTTTTGTCTGTGTATGAGCGAGCAGAGTACGTAAAAATACTTTAAATAAAATTTCCAATCGTTTCGTTTCGTATTTTCCATAGGAACAATACAAAACGAAACATAACCCTCGTTGGCCGAGCTCGCTGTTTAGTTTTGTTTTGTTTATATTCGTGAGTGCGAACAAAACGAAAAGCGAAAAGTACTCAACTCCACAAGAGCAGATAGAAAACGGAATAGTACTAAACACATGTGAATAAATCAAAAACGTTTGGTGGTTGATAAAATTCACTATGGTATGCTGATGCTATCTTATAGGGTTGTTAAGCAATCACATGTGTGTGTGTGTCGTTGACAATACGCACGGCAAACGTTTCCCAAAAATACTTCTTGTTTCGGTGGTGAATGAAACAACTCGGCAAAGCATAACCGAAGTTACATTTCCGCAATCGTACGGTTTCCATCTTTTTACATTGAAAAGTTTGTGTTTTTGTTTTGGTTGTGAGAATGAAACGATTCAGAGAAGCTGAAAAGTTTGTGGTTTTGTGTGATTGGTACGGGAATCGTTTTGTTTGTTTCCGTTCATTGTGAGCGAGTGATGATGAACCCTCTAAAAAGGAGTATAGATACGGCCCACATAGCGGTACACGCAGAACTGCCAGACCAAGGCTTCGATGGAACAAACAAGTGGCAGGCGAGTTCGAAGAACGCTATATTCTATAATGGAAAAGAAATTAAAAAAATAGAGAGGAATGGAGAGGAATTTCCACTCGTTTCCTTAGATCGGCAAATAAGTAAAATTAATGAATAATATAAATTGTATACCAAATATCCTAGAGATAGAATTATTGGTTCATTGATCTGATTGCAGACTCAGTTTTGTTAATGCTAAGTCTCCCATATGTATGTTTTGTTCGTTTAAAATATAATTTGTATTTCTGTGTTACAGAACACTGAACAAATTTGCCCTTTTTTCCTCATTGAAAAAAAATAAAGATAATTATAACATTTGTTACTTGCTAATCCTACACATGTCAATTGAGTGATACTTTTAATTACCGCCAATTGTTGTGAAACGACTGTTATCGCCCTACAAAACAAAAACAATCTCTCTCTCCCCCAATCATTACAAACTAATTAATTAATATTAGCATTATATGGTTGCTAATCGATTACTTTGGCCAATAATGTTAACATGTTCGCTCGCAGGAGTAGCTAGCTGTATGAGTGTGGTAGGTGCCATAGACAAAAAAAAGGCAAGTTAGACATGTTGATAAAAACACTCCTTTAATGGGATATTTCACACCTCCCATTCATTTTGTTGTGAGCACAGGCCATAATGTAATTAACTTATGGTTTTTCGGGGGCTATGAAACCAAAGTGTGTTCATAGAATGTATTATATTATTTAAAAAAAATTGAAAGAAAAACTCGCAAGAAACCAATATTTTAGTTAACAATATTCTTGATCTTGAACCCTAAATGGCATTATGTCTTATTACGGTTTTCATTTGGATATGAAATTGAAACTTAAATATGTCTCAGTTACCATGCCATAATAATCCGATTTAGATCATGCCATTGATGTGGGAGATAGAATACAGTTTTAACAATATGTTGATTACTAGTATTGAAAAAAAGTTCTAGTTCAAGACCAATCGACCGACCATATGTTAAATTTATATGTAAATTTCAAACATTATGCTTTTTATCAATCGACCGACCATATGTTAAATTTATATGTAAATTTCAAACATTATGCTTTTTATTGTTCTTAGATCTAATGTAAGCGATTAGTTTTGAATTTGTGAATTTTAATTAAATATTGTTTTTCTTAGATTAGAAAACAACAAAACAAACAATTGTTATGCACAATCGAAGGAAAAGTTGAAATATTGATATTATTTGTAGCCAAAGCGGTATAAAGATTTGGTACAAAAACCTTTATTACGAATGATACGTCGGATTTTAGCTTGACATAGATTATTAAAAAAATGGTTTGTAACGATGAGGTTTTTCTGATTTTTTGTATTTCGGAAGAATGGACTTCCCAATGAAGAAATAAATGTGGTTGCAGTCACAAACACAATGACTACATGTGGTCAATCCCTGTGTTCCGACCAGCGGCTGCCTCCTTAGTGTACATACATACATAATTTTGTATTTGTATCGTTTTTTTTTTGTGTTCGGAGCAGCATATCCAGGAAAGTCTGCTCCTTCTTTTGGACCATGTCGGGACGAAGGAGCGTTTGCATCCCAGGGGTTGCCCTGGACTCGTCCATGTGAGGGAGTATGACAAGGTCTGCGTTGCTACATTCTGCGTGAACGCTTGAATACGATACCCCTTTAATACCAGCCGTTGTTGTCCCAATCCCAGAAAATTCATCCTTTTTGCAATTTAATTGCGATGGACTCCGAGGTAAGATCGAGGAAATAGTAGATTTCATGAGTCGGAAGAACAGCAAGGTTGCGGCGCAAGAAACCAAGCTCAACAACAACTGTAGCTTACAACGTTGTGATGGTTACAACGTGTTAAGGAAGGATGGCACCAGAAGTGGACGTGAGGGATTAGCTTTTCAAGCTTGTCTCTAATGACCCGTACATGGAATGTATGTGGGTAGCAGTCAGGTGTAGAACTACCGAGATAGAGTTGCTGAACGTATACATCCCGCCGAGAAATAGCTGTATCTCAGATTACGAGCCTGACATTAGCCCGCTTTTGGAAGGTCATAATCGTCTGGTCCTGGGGGACTTAAATGCGCATCATGAGATGTGGCTTTCGGCCCTCGGAAACGACCAGAGGGGTGCAGCGTTGGCTGATCAGTTGATAGCTCTACGTTTTGCACGTGTCACAGTTCGCCAGACATAACCATCGTGTCACCTGGTCAGACAAATGACGTCACATGGCAACCCGTCATTTCCCTTGGATCAGACAATATCCCCATAATTGTCTCCATAAGCAGACTACCCGATTTCATCACCTCTAACGCAGCACGTTCGTCAATCATAGGAAAGCTGATTGGTCGAGTTACAGAGAGTTCACCAGTCACAGCTTCATAGAACTGCCCAATCCTTCTGATGTTCGGGTAGCGGAAAGGACTTGCCGAGACATCATCACTGCTGCAGCCGCTCGCCATATGCCTGCTGGTCGAATACCCGAAGTAAGACCAAACTTCCCGGCAGAGGCGAAGGGATTAGCAAATGAGCGTGATGAGCTTCGTCGAGCCAACCCCAATGACCCCAGAGTCAGGGAGCTGACACTGGAAGTTAACAGGCTGGTCGGCGAACATAAGCGGAACAAGTGGTTAAATCATCTGAAGAGTTGCAACATTGGAGCCGGTATAAGCTAATAATTCTGGGCAACGGTTAAGTCACTCTCGAAGTCTGGAAGGATGGGGAGATAGGACCTCAGTCACGTTTGGCGACGTTACGTTGACTGACCCGAAGAGGTGCGCAAGTTTTTTCAATCGACAGTTTGTCGAGCACCCCGAGAGTGACAGGGCGAAGAGAAGAGTATTACGTCGCATCAGATCTCTTCCTGCCGAGGACGAACCGCCACAGTTTACAATGGATGATGTTGCCAATGTCATCAGGAACGCTAAATCATCCAAAGCATTGGGCTTAATGGAATCTTCATGGTAATGCTGAAACAGCTGGATGAGCCGGGAGTGGAGTATCTCATTAAAGTTCTCAACTTGTCGCTATCCACCCCCATTGTTCCCGAAGTCTGGAAAATGGGCAGGGTGCCAGTATGTCAACAAAAGTGAATCGTACAGGCCGATTTCGCTTTTGTCGCCCGTATCAAAGACCCTTAGTCCTCCCCAGTATCAGAAATAGCTATCAAGTTGCCGATCATCAGCATGGACTCCGTAAGCAGCACAGCACGTCAACTGCGCCATTACCACATATATTTGTCAAGGACTCAACCAAAGACGGTCGTGCGATAGAACAGTGATGGTGGCCCTTGACTTATCAAAAGCCTTTGATACAGTCAGGCACTTCACGCTGTTTGAGGACATTGAGCAGATAACCCTCCGGCCAAGCTTGAAACGTTGGATAGTCAATTATATGTGTGGACCCCAGTCGTACGTGGAATTTAGGAAAAAAAAGTCCAAACTCCGTAGGGTGAAACAGGGAGTTCCCCAAGATAGGGTGATATCTCCAGAACTGTGTAACCTCTACCTCTCCTGTATTCCGCCCCCTCCAGAGGGCATCGAGATCGTAACGTATGCGGATGATTACTCGATCCTGGCGTCAGATACCTATCCTGTGAAAGACTGAACAACTATTTAACCGATCTTACCACCTTTTTTCACGCGAGGAATATGCAGTTTTCCGCCACAAAATCTACAGCCACTTTGTTCACCACATGCACAGCGCAGTTTGGAAGAGAATTGAATGTCGTGGTCGACGGTAGCAGAATTCCGACCACAAACTGCCCCAAAATTTTAGGGGTCACATTCGACACAACATTCAAGTCGTGCGCGCATGCCACAGGTATCTGCGACAAACTGAAAAGTAGGAACAAGGTCCTCAAGACCCTAGCCGGCAGCACTTGGGGTGCGGATAAAGAAACCTTGTTGACCACATATAACGCGATAGGTCGGTCTGTGGTAAGCTATGCGGCGCCAGTTTGGAACCCGGGATTATGTGATACGAATTGGAAAAAGATTCAAACCTGCCAGAATGCCGCCCTGAGAACAGCAACAGGGTGCCTCCTCAAGTCTTCAGTGGACCATCTACATGAGGAGGCAAAGATTCTTCCAGTAAAGCAGCACAATGAAATGCTTTCGTTGCAGTACTTGCTTGGGTGTTACAGTAAGAGCCATCCCAATCACCATCTGCTGGCTAGGTCCGACACATTAAGGCATATCAGGAAGGATACTCATGCTCTAGAGATGGAGATGGAGATCCAACAATGTAGGAGAGAACCCCTAGATCAGCATATCAAGCAGGTTTAAATAGTATTCACACGGATGCAGTTGCTAAGGTCATAAGCAAATTTAGTGTGAATAAAGTCCTCGGAGTACATACGCCATCTATCGCAGGTGAGGAGCGTCAGCTGCCTCGACAAACTAGAGTAGTTTTGGCTCAACTACCCTCGGGATATTGCAGTCGCCTAAATTCTTATTGGGCGGAAATCGACCGCGCCGTGCAAGACATCTGCCCAGTATACGGCATGGGCCCGCACGACACAAAACACCTTTTCAACTGCCAAACCTACTCGTCTAACTTCAGTGGATCTGTGGTTACATCCCATCGAAACAGCCACTTTCCTGGAACCGGAGATAGACCCAGAGCCAGATTGAACAGAAGAACGAACATACAAACATAATAATAAACACTGTTACAACAACAACAACGAGACTCCTTCGCAGTTCCCCTAAGAACAGCTGGACTCTTAACACAAGCCGTTGCTCTTCCATTCCCTGAAAATGCATCCTTTTTGTAAATTATTGCAATGTAAGATCGATGTAAGATCGAGGAAATAGTGAATTTTATGACTCGGAAGAATATCATGGTCGCGGGGGTGCAGGAACCCAAACTCAACAACAACTGCAGTTCACAACAACAACTGCAGTGTTGTGATGGTTACAATGTACTGAGAAAGGATAGCACCAGAAGTGGAGCTAGGGAATTAGCTTTTCTATTGAAACAGTATGTTCAGTACGGACTTTTGGTGTTTCATCCTGGATCTAATGACCCGTACATGGAATGCAGTCAGTTGCGGGACTGCAGAGGTGGAGTTGCTTAACATATGCATCCTGCCGACAAATACCTGTGCTGCAGGTTATAGCCCCAAAACTAGCCATCTTTTGGAAGGTCATAACCGACTGGTCATGGGGGTCTTTAATGCTCGTCATGAATTGTGGCATTCAATGAAGACGACACTACCAGAATTAGCGGAGAATGTCACAGTTCGTCAGATATAACCATCGTGTCTGACAAATGACGTCGTATCTCAACCCGTCGTTTCCCTTTGGTCAGACCATATCCCCATTATTGTCTCCATCAGCAGATCGACCGATTTTATTGTGTCTGAACGCTGCACTTTCATCAATCATGGAAAAGCAAATTTGTATACTTTAAGAGAGTTCACTTATCACCGTTTTCTTCTGATGGTTAGATTGATCAGCACTGCTGCAGCCGCTCGCTGTAAACATACCAGCTGGTCGAATACCTGAAGTGCGACCAAACTTTCCAGCAGAGGCGACGGGATTAGCAAATGAGCGTGATGAGCTTCGTCGAGCCAACCCTAGTGGCCCCAGAGTCAAGGAGCTGTCACTGGAAGTAACATGTTGGTCGGTGAGAAAAAGGGGAACAAGTGGCTAAATCATATGAAGAGTTGCAGCATTGAAGCAGGAATAAGTGAATTGTGGTCAAAGGTTAAGTCACTCACGAACCTTGATAAGAACGATCCAAAGAGGTCCCAAATTATTTTAATCGACAGTTTGTCGAGCACCCCGGGCGTGACAGGGCGAAGAGAAGAGTATGGATGATGTTGCGAATGCCTTCAGGAACTCTAAATCATCCAAAGCGTTGGGCCCATGGAGATTCCACCTGGTAATGCTGAAATATCTAGATGAGCCGGGAGTCTCTAGTCACCCGGGTGATCGCGCTACCGAGGCCAGGGAAGAATTCCAGCAAAAGGTGACAGACAGATTTCGTTCGTTTTGTCGCCCGTAGCAACGACACTAGAGGCTGAGTAGTACAGTACACCGCCAGAAAAAGCAATCCAGTTGCCGATCATCAGTATGGGTTCCGTAAGGAGTACAGCACGACACAGCGCTGCACGCCATCTCCTTACATATTAGTCGAGGACTCAACCAGACCAAGCAATGTGGTAGGACAGTGTTGGTGGTTACGAGTACATGTATGTTAGGACATCAGTCGTAAGTGGAAATAAGGAACAAGAAGTTCAAGGCCCATATATTGAAACAAGGAGTTGCCCAAAGTGGGGTGATATATCCGAAACTGTTTAACCTCACTGAGATGTGGGAAGAAGGTTGGGGTACAGAAAAAGAAACCGTGTTGACCACGCATAACACGATAGTTCGGTCTGTGGTAAGCTATCCGTCACTAGTGTGGTCCTCGAATATGAGTGCAAGGCGATGGAAATATATTCAAACCTGTCAGAATGCCGTTCTAATGTCTTCAGTGGGCCATTTACACGAGGAGACAAAGTTTAGTCCAATACAGAAACAAATGGGTATGCTCTCATTGCAGTACTTCATCGGATGATACCATGAGAGCCATCCTAATCAGGATATGGTGTATAGGACCCCCACCCAATTATGTCAGGAGGGGTCAAGAGAGAACCCCCTAGATGAACAAGCCTATCAAGCGGGTTTAAATAGCAGTCACAGGTATTGATTCGTGATTGAAAATGTTTGTGGAGTGTCATTGAGAAAACACAAATGTTATTGAACTGTACTATTTATTATCCCTCAGATGTGTACTGTTCCATTGTAATAGTTTAAATGAGAAAACAAAAGATTTAAGAAACAAACTCCATTGAAAACAGCCAATGGGAAGTAGATACAGAATTACTGGATTGCAATGAAGTGTAATAAAACTCATAAAAACAATCAATAATTTGCAATAATTATAAACACGTACGCATAATTTAAACAATAAAAATTTTATTCAGTTTTTTGTTTCATTATCAATGTCTTGTTGTGTCGCCGCGACACATTTTTATTGTCTTTTTATGTGACAATTTTTGGTCTACCATATTTGTCGGATAAGGGTGGCGGACAGTGGAATGATGTGTTATTAATAAATATTGGATTTTGCATTCCACTTGATAATAATAAAAAATTAAAATAAAATTGATAATAATTAAAAATATTAAAATAATTGGAAAAACTAATTGAAGACAGAATTGAAAACCATTTTTTGCAAGTTGGTTTCTTGATTTTCATTTTTGGGCATATTTTATCATGTTTTTATAATTTATTCGCCTTTACAAATCTTTTAAGGATTGCAAAATTTATATTAATTTAATAAATTTCACTTTCATTCCCTTTCTCATTTAACATTTAAACTGCTCATAACACTTGCGATCTATATTTTGTCGTGTTGTGTGAATTTTTATATTCGAAATTAGGTCAAAATGATGAGTAACGAAGACACTGTCCATCAAGCCCTTTATACCATCACTTTATTCGGAAATAAACAAAAAAAAAACAAATATTTTCAAAAAACATTTCAAATCCCTCAATACACATCACATCAACTCATCTGACATATCAGCAAGATCATCATCTCTGCTGGAAGTGAATATGCATATTTTGGTATTAAGTAATTGTCGAAACATGTATACGGTCATGTTTAGGTCAGCATTATTATTACAGTTTTGGGCATCTAAGTACCATTGAATTGTATTTAAAAACGTGTTTGTATTTCAAACGTGTTCGCTAATGTTGAACTTTTACTTTGTGGGTGTTATGTCAACAACAATCACTTATCGAATAAACATTATGTGGGTTAATGTTAATCGTAAATACTGAAATTACTCACTTGGGTGGATTAGTGATGAACTTATGAATATTTTCGAAGAATAGTCCCACAACAGATACTTCGCCTTAAGGTTTTAAGACACAAATATAGTATGAATTTCCTTTAATATAATAAAAATTATAATACGAATAATATTTAATTTTATATTTTATATTTTATATTTTATATTTTATATTTTATATTTTATATTTTATATTTTATATTTTATATTTTATATTTTATATTTTATATTTTATATTTTATATTTTATATTTTATATTTTATATTTTATATTTTATATTTTATATTTTATATTTTATATTTTATATTTTATATTTTATATTTTATATTTTATATTTTATATTTTATATTTTATATTTTATATTTTATATTTTATATTTTATATTTTATATTTTATATTTTATATTTTATATTTTATATTTTATATTTTATATTTTATATTTTATATTTTATATTTTATATTTTATATTTTATATTTTATATTTTATATTTTATATTTTATATTTTATATTTTATATTTTATATTTTATATTTTATATTTTATATTTTATATTTTATATTTTATATTTTATATTTTACATTTTATATTTTATATTTTATATTTTATATTTTATATTTTATATTTTATATTTTATATTTTATATTTTATATTTTATATTTTATATTTTATATTTTATATTTTATATTTTATATTTTATATTTTATATTTTATATTTTATATTTTATATTTTATATTTTATATTTTATATTTTATATTTTATATTTTATATTTTATATTTTATATTTTATATTTTATATTTTATATTTTATATTTTATATTTTATATTTTATATTTTATATTTTATATTTTATATTTTATATTTTATATTTTATATTTTATATTTTATATTTTATATTTTATATTTTATATTTTATATTTTATATTTTATATTTTATATTTTATATTTTATATTTTATATTTTTATATTTTATATTTTATATTTTATATTTTATATTTTATATTTTATATTTTATATTTTATATTTTATATTTTATATTTTATATTTTATATTTTATATTTTATATTTTATATTTTATATTTTATATTTTATATTTTATATTTTATATTTTATATTTTATATTTTATATTTTATATTTTATATTTTATATTTTATATTTTATATTTTATATTTTATATTTTATATTTTATATTTTATATTTTATATTTTATATTTTATATTTTATATTTTATATTTTATATTTTATATTTTATATTTTATATTTTATATTTTATATTTTATATTTTATATTTTATATTTTATATTTTATATTTTATATTTTATATTTTATATTTTATATTTTATATTTTATATTTTATATTTTATATTTTATATTTTATATTTTATATTTTATATTTTATATTTTATATTTTATATTTTATATTTTATATTTTATATTTTATATTTTATATTTTATATTTTATATTTTATATTTTATATTTTATATTTTATATTTTATATTTTATATTTTATATTTTATATTTTATATTTTATATTTTATATTTTATATTTTATATTTTATATTTTATATTTTATATTTTATATTTTATATTTTATATTTTATATTTTATATTTTATATTTTATATTTTATATTTTATATTTTATATTTTATATTTTATATTTTATATTTTATATTTTATATTTTATATTTTATATTTTATATTTTATATTTTATATTTTATATTTTATATTTTATATTTTATATTTTATATTTTATATTTTATATTTTATATTTTATATTTTATATTTTATATTTTATATTTTATATTTTATATTTTATATTTTATATTTTATATTTTATATTTTATATTTTATATTTTATATTTTATATTTTATATTTTATATTTTATATTTTATATTTTATATTTTATATTTTATATTTTATATTTTATATTTTATATTTTATATTTTATATTTTATATTTTATATTTTATATTTTATATTTTATATTTTATATTTTATATTTTATATTTTATATTTTATATTTTATATTTTATATTTTATATTTTATATTTTATATTTTATATTTTATATTTTATATTTTATATTTTATATTTTATATTTTATATTTTATATTTTATATTTTATATTTTATATTTTATATTTTATATTTTATATTTTATATTTTATATTTTATATTTTATATTTTATATTTTATATTTTATATTTTATATTTTATATTTTATATTTTATATTTTATATTTTATATTTTATATTTTATATTTTATATTTTATATTTTATATTTTATATTTTATATTTTATATTTTATATTTTATATTTTATATTTTATATTTTATATTTTATATTTTATATTTTATATTTTATATTTTATATTTTATATTTTATATTTTATATTTTATATTTTATATTTTATATTTTATATTTTATATTTTATATTTTATATTTTATATTTTATATTTTATATTTTATATTTTATATTTTATATTTTATATTTTATATTTTATATTTTATATTTTATATTTTATATTTTATATTTTATATTTTATATTTTATATTTTATATTTTATATTTTATATTTTATATTTTATATTTTATATTTTATATTTTATATTTTATATTTTATATTTTATATTTTATATTTTATATTTTATATTTTATATTTTATATTTTATATTTTATATTTTATATTTTATATTTTATATTTTATATTTTATATTTTATATTTTATATTTTATATTTTATATTTTATATTTTATATTTTATATTTTATATTTTATATTTTATATTTTATATTTTATATTTTATATTTTATATTTTATATTTTATATTTTATATTTTATATTTTATATTTTATATTTTATATTTTATATTTTATATTTTATATTTTATATTTTATATTTTATATTTTATATTTTATATTTTATATTTTATATTTTATATTTTATATTTTATATTTTATATTTTATATTTTATATTTTATATTTTATATTTTATATTTTATATTTTATATTTTATATTTTATATTTTATATTTTATATTTTATATTTTATATTTTATATTTTATATTTTATATTTTATATTTTATATTTTATATTTTATATTTTATATTTTATATTTTATATTTTATATTTTATATTTTATATTTTATATTTTATATTTTATATTTTATATTTTATATTTTATATTTTATATTTTATATTTTATATTTTATATTTTATATTTTATATTTTATATTTTATATTTTATATTTTATATTTTATATTTTATATTTTATATTTTATATTTTATATTTTATATTTTATATTTTATATTTTATATTTTATATTTTATATTTTATATTTTATATTTTATATTTTATATTTTATATTTTATATTTTATATTTTATATTTTATATTTTATATTTTATATTTTATATTTTATATTTTATATTTTATATTTTATATTTTATATTTTATATTTTATATTTTATATTTTATATTTTATATTTTATATTTTATATTTTATATTTTATATTTTATATTTTATATTTTATATTTTATATTTTATATTTTATATTTTATATTTTATATTTTATATTTTATATTTTATATTTTATATTTTATATTTTATATTTTATATTTTATATTTTATATTTTATATTTTATATTTTATATTTTATATTTTATATTTTATATTTTATATTTTATATTTTATATTTTATATTTTATATTTTATATTTTATATTTTATATTTTATATTTTATATTTTATATTTTATATTTTATATTTTATATTTTATATTTTATATTTTATATTTTATATTTTATATTTTATATTTTATATTTTATATTTTATATTTTATATTTTATATTTTATATTTTATATTTTATATTTTATATTTTATATTTTATATTTTATATTTTATATTTTATATTTTATATTTTATATTTTATATTTTATATTTTATATTTTATATTTTATATTTTATATTTTATATTTTATATTTTATATTTTATATTTTATATTTTATATTTTATATTTTATATTTTATATTTTATATTTTATATTTTATATTTTATATTTTATATTTTATATTTTATATTTTATATTTTATATTTTATATTTTATATTTTATATTTTATATTTTATATTTTATATTTTATATTTTATATTTTATATTTTATATTTTATATTTTATATTTTATATTTTATATTTTATATTTTATATTTTATATTTTATATTTTATATTTTATATTTTATATTTTATATTTTATATTTTATATTTTATATTTTATATTTTATATTTTATATTTTATATTTTATATTTTATATTTTATATTTTATATTTTATATTTTATATTTTATATTTTATATTTTATATTTTATATTTTATATTTTATATTTTATATTTTATATTTTATATTTTATATTTTATATTTTATATTTTATATTTTATATTTTATATTTTATATTTTATATTTTATATTTTATATTTTATATTTTATATTTTATATTTTATATTTTATATTTTATATTTTATATTTTATATTTTATATTTTATATTTTATATTTTATATTTTATATTTTATATTTTATATTTTATATTTTATATTTTATATTTTATATTTTATATTTTATATTTTATATTTTATATTTTATATTTTATATTTTATATTTTATATTTTATATTTTATATTTTATATTTTATATTTTATATTTTATATTTTATATTTTATATTTTATATTTTATATTTTATATTTTATATTTTATATTTTATATTTTATATTTTATATTTTATATTTTATATTTTATATTTTATATTTTATATTTTATATTTTATATTTTATATTTTATATTTTATATTTTATATTTTATATTTTATATTTTATATTTTATATTTTATATTTTATATTTTATATTTTATATTTTATATTTTATATTTTATATTTTATATTTTATATTTTATATTTTATATTTTATATTTTATATTTTATATTTTATATTTTATATTTTATATTTTATATTTTATATTTTATATTTTATATTTTATATTTTATATTTTATATTTTATATTTTATATTTTATATTTTATATTTTATATTTTATATTTTATATTTTATATTTTATATTTTATATTTTATATTTTATATTTTATATTTTATATTTTATATTTTATATTTTATATTTTATATTTTATATTTTATATTTTATATTTTATATTTTATATTTTATATTTTATATTTTATATTTTATATTTTATATTTTATATTTTATATTTTATATTTTATATTTTATATTTTATATTTTATATTTTATATTTTATATTTTATATTTTATATTTTATATTTTATATTTTATATTTTATATTTTATATTTTATATTTTATATTTTATATTTTATATTTTATATTTTATATTTTATATTTTATATTTTATATTTTATATTTTATATTTTATATTTTATATTTTATATTTTATATTTTATATTTTATATTTTATATTTTATATTTTATATTTTATATTTTATATTTTATATTTTATATTTTATATTTTATATTTTATATTTTATATTTTATATTTTATATTTTATATTTTATATTTTATATTTTATATTTTATATTTTATATTTTATATTTTATATTTTATATTTTATATTTTATATTTTATATTTTATATTTTATATTTTATATTTTATATTTTATATTTTATATTTTATATTTTATATTTTATATTTTATATTTTATATTTTATATTTTATATTTTATATTTTATATTTTATATTTTATATTTTATATTTTATATTTTATATTTTATATTTTATATTTTATATTTTATATTTTATATTTTATATTTTATATTTTATATTTTATATTTTATATTTTATATTTTATATTTTATATTTTATATTTTATATTTTATATTTTATATTTTATATTTTATATTTTATATTTTATATTTTATATTTTATATTTTATATTTTATATTTTATATTTTATATTTTATATTTTATATTTTATATTTTATATTTTATATTTTATATTTTATATTTTATATTTTATATTTTATATTTTATATTTTATATTTTATATTTTATATTTTATATTTTATATTTTATATTTTATATTTTATATTTTATATTTTATATTTTATATTTTATATTTTATATTTTATATTTTATATTTTATATTTTATATTTTATATTTTATATTTTATATTTTATATTTTATATTTTATATTTTATATTTTATATTTTATATTTTATATTTTATATTTTATATTTTATATTTTATATTTTATATTTTATATTTTATATTTTATATTTTATATTTTATATTTTATATTTTATATTTTATATTTTATATTTTATATTTTATATTTTATATTTTATATTTTATATTTTATATTTTATATTTTATATTTTATATTTTATATTTTATATTTTATATTTTATATTTTATATTTTATATTTTATATTTTATATTTTATATTTTATATTTTATATTTTATATTTTATATTTTATATTTTATATTTTATATTTTATATTTTATATTTTATATTTTATATTTTATATTTTATATTTTATATTTTATATTTTATATTTTATATTTTATATTTTATATTTTATATTTTATATTTTATATTTTATATTTTATATTTTATATTTTATATTTTATATTTTATATTTTATATTTTATATTTTATATTTTATATTTTATATTTTATATTTTATATTTTATATTTTATATTTTATATTTTATATTTTATATTTTATATTTTATATTTTATATTTTATATTTTATATTTTATATTTTATATTTTATATTTTATATTTTATATTTTATATTTTATATTTTATATTTTATATTTTATATTTTATATTTTATATTTTATATTTTATATTTTATATTTTATATTTTATATTTTATATTTTATATTTTATATTTTATATTTTATATTTTATATTTTATATTTTATATTTTATATTTTATATTTTATATTTTATATTTTATATTTTATATTTTATATTTTATATTTTATATTTTATATTTTATATTTTATATTTTATATTTTATATTTTATATTTTATATTTTATATTTTATATTTTATATTTTATATTTTATATTTTATATTTTATATTTTATATTTTATATTTTATATTTTATATTTTATATTTTATATTTTATATTTTATATTTTATATTTTATATTTTATATTTTATATTTTATATTTTATATTTTATATTTTATATTTTATATTTTATATTTTATATTTTATATTTTATATTTTATATTTTATATTTTATATTTTATATTTTATATTTTATATTTTATATTTTATATTTTATATTTTATATTTTATATTTTATATTTTATATTTTATATTTTATATTTTATATTTTATATTTTATATTTTATATTTTATATTTTATATTTTATATTTTATATTTTATATTTTATATTTTATATTTTATATTTTATATTTTATATTTTATATTTTATATTTTATATTTTATATTTTATATTTTATATTTTATATTTTATATTTTATATTTTATATTTTATATTTTATATTTTATATTTTATATTTTATATTTTATATTTTATATTTTATATTTTATATTTTATATTTTATATTTTATATTTTATATTTTATATTTTATATTTTATATTTTATATTTTATATTTTATATTTTATATTTTATATTTTATATTTTATATTTTATATTTTATATTTTATATTTTATATTTTATATTTTATATTTTATATTTTATATTTTATATTTTATATTTTATATTTTATATTTTATATTTTATATTTTATATTTTATATTTTATATTTTATATTTTATATTTTATATTTTATATTTTATATTTTATATTTTATATTTTATATTTTATATTTTATATTTTATATTTTATATTTTATATTTTATATTTTATATTTTATATTTTATATTTTATATTTTATATTTTATATTTTATATTTTATATTTTATATTTTATATTTTATATTTTATATTTTATATTTTATATTTTATATTTTATATTTTATATTTTATATTTTATATTTTATATTTTATATTTTATATTTTATATTTTATATTTTATATTTTATATTTTATATTTTATATTTTATATTTTATATTTTATATTTTATATTTTATATTTTATATTTTATATTTTATATTTTATATTTTATATTTTATATTTTATATTTTATATTTTATATTTTATATTTTATATTTTATATTTTATATTTTATATTTTATATTTTATATTTTATATTTTATATTTTATATTTTATATTTTATATTTTATATTTTATATTTTATATTTTATATTTTATATTTTATATTTTATATTTTATATTTTATATTTTATATTTTATATTTTATATTTTATATTTTATATTTTATATTTTATATTTTATATTTTATATTTTATATTTTATATTTTATATTTTATATTTTATATTTTATATTTTATATTTTATATTTTATATTTTATATTTTATATTTTATATTTTATATTTTATATTTTATATTTTATATTTTATATTTTATATTTTATATTTTATATTTTATATTTTATATTTTATATTTTATATTTTATATTTTATATTTTATATTTTATATTTTATATTTTATATTTTATATTTTATATTTTATATTTTATATTTTATATTTTATATTTTATATTTTATATTTTATATTTTATATTTTATATTTTATATTTTATATTTTATATTTTATATTTTATATTTTATATTTTATATTTTATATTTTATATTTTATATTTTATATTTTATATTTTATATTTTATATTTTATATTTTATATTTTATATTTTATATTTTATATTTTATATTTTATATTTTATATTTTATATTTTATATTTTATATTTTATATTTTATATTTTATATTTTATATTTTATATTTTATATTTTATATTTTATATTTTATATTTTATATTTTATATTTTATATTTTATATTTTATATTTTATATTTTATATTTTATATTTTATATTTTATATTTTATATTTTATATTTTATATTTTATATTTTATATTTTATATTTTATATTTTATATTTTATATTTTATATTTTATATTTTATATTTTATATTTTATATTTTATATTTTATATTTTATATTTTATATTTTATATTTTATATTTTATATTTTATATTTTATATTTTATATTTTATATTTTATATTTTATATTTTATATTTTATATTTTATATTTTATATTTTATATTTTATATTTTATATTTTATATTTTATATTTTATATTTTATATTTTATATTTTATATTTTATATTTTATATTTTATATTTTATATTTTATATTTTATATTTTATATTTTATATTTTATATTTTATATTTTATATTTTATATTTTATATTTTATATTTTATATTTTATATTTTATATTTTATATTTTATATTTTATATTTTATATTTTATATTTTATATTTTATATTTTATATTTTATATTTTATATTTTATATTTTATATTTTATATTTTATATTTTATATTTTATATTTTATATTTTATATTTTATATTTTATATTTTATATTTTTATATTTTATATTTTATATTTTATATTTTATATTTTATATTTTATATTTTATATTTTATATTTTATATTTTATATTTTATATTTTATATTTTTATTTTTATATTTTATATTTTATATTTTATATTTTATATTTTATATTTTATATTTTATATTTTATATTTTATATTTTATATTTTATATTTTATATTTTATATTTTATATTTTATATTTTATATTTTATATTTTATATTTTATATTTTATATTTTATATTTTATATTTTATATTTTATATTTTATATTTTATATTTTATATTTTATATTTTATATTTTATATTTTATATTTTATATTTTATATTTTATATTTTATATTTTATATTTTATATTTTATATTTTATATTTTATATTTTATATTTTATATTTTATATTTTATATTTTATATTTTATATTTTATATTTTATATTTTATATTTTATATTTTATATTTTATATTTTATATTTTATATTTTATATTTTATATTTTATATTTTATATTTTATATTTTATATTTTATATTTTATATTTTATATTTTATATTTTATATTTTATATTTTATATTTTATATTTTATATTTTATATTTTATATTTTATATTTTATATTTTATATTTTATATTTTATATTTTATATTTTATATTTTATATTTTATATTTTATATTTTATATTTTATATTTTATATTTTATATTTTATATTTTATATTTTATATTTTATATTTTATATTTTATATTTTATATTTTATATTTTATATTTTATATTTTATATTTTATATTTTATATTTTATATTTTATATTTTATATTTTATATTTTATATTTTATATTTTATATTTTATATTTTATATTTTATATTTTATATTTTATATTTTATATTTTATATTTTATATTTTATATTTTATATTTTATATTTTATATTTTATATTTTATATTTTATATTTTATATTTTATATTTTATATTTTATATTTTATATTTTATATTTTATATTTTATATTTTATATTTTATATTTTATATTTTATATTTTATATTTTATATTTTATATTTTATATTTTATATTTTATATTTTATATTTTATATTTTATATTTTATATTTTATATTTTATATTTTATATTTTATATTTTATATTTTATATTTTATATTTTATATTTTATATTTTATATTTTATATTTTATATTTTATATTTTATATTTTATATTTTATATTTTATATTTTATATTTTATATTTTATATTTTATATTTTATATTTTATATTTTATATTTTATATTTTATATTTTATATTTTATATTTTATATTTTATATTTTATATTTTATATTTTATATTTTATATTTTATATTTTATATTTTATATTTTATATTTTATATTTTATATTTTATATTTTATATTTTATATTTTATATTTTATATTTTATATTTTATATTTTATATTTTATATTTTATATTTTATATTTTATATTTTATATTTTATATTTTATATTTTATATTTTATATTTTATATTTTATATTTTATATTTTATATTTTATATTTTATATTTTATATTTTATATTTTATATTTTATATTTTATATTTTATATTTTATATTTTATATTTTATATTTTATATTTTATATTTTATATTTTATATTTTATATTTTATATTTTATATTTTAAAATTTATTTTTTATATTTTATAATATTTTATGTATTCTATATTTTTTGCATATTTTAATTCCATCCGCCCGGCTGATACTAATTTAGATCTAACTATGTATATCTTAATTTCGATTTAATAAATTGTTTTTAAATTATTAAAACAAGCCTTTTTAATGGCATCGTAATATCACAACAATTAAAACAAAGTTGTTATTAATGTTAATTTTGTTGTAATTTATGGGCGATGCAAGTAAATCGCAATAACTTATAAGCTTCTACACCTCTTGGCTTGATTGAATAGAGCGGCAATATTTAAATGAATTACGGTGAACAGAATGGAATACAAGAACGCCAACACTATTTTCCCTAGAACTGACAAAATGAATTTGATCTATTTATGACAGACTGCAATGGTAATTTAGGTTGGCAAGGCGCCAAATGTAAACAAAAAACGGGGAAAATCCAACTTCCTTCAATGGCTTATATTACACATTTAACATTGGTTTTGGGTGACTCATACGTAATGCATATTTCGCACTTGAATTTGAATATATCAGCTAAATATTAAATTACAAATTAAGTGATTTCTGTTGACAGGCCAAGTAATCCGCAAGCCGTGTGAATTTACCACAAGCCACATTATTTTGAAACTCATAGAAATAAAGGTGTTTACCCTACACAACTGAAATATTGCCACCAACCACATCGCCTCTTTGGAGTTATAACCTTTTTTCCAAGCCGCTGCATGCTATTAGACAATTGTTTTGACTTTTTAAGGAGGAATACAAATTGACATGTTGACAATACCTGTAGAGCGGTTGTTGGCCTAACATAGATCACTGAATTTGTTAACAACAAGCGAAATAAGAATAAAAAATAAAAAAAAAAAACCAACTCACACCAAATTTGTTATAATTTCAATTGACTTATCATGTGGTGAATGTTTTTTGGCTGCTTGTGCACCAAAATCATAACTTCAAACCCAGTGATTGTGGCTTTTATCCGCTATATGTGGGTGGGTGGTGTTCGGTGTAGTTGTCTCTGATTCACATGGCGTTTCAAGTTAACTTCATCAAAAATTAAAGCTTAAACAGTGGGTATGGCCTAAAGCAACGAAGTGGTGGTACTCTACTATATCAAGAAGTCAGGAAGGTGGTGGCAAGAGGTATACATATCCCAGCAGCTTGATGCTGGTGTTCAAAAGCGTTTCCTAAGTAATATTTAAACAAAAAATTTAAAGTGGAAAATCAGTATGAAATCAATATCAAACTTTGAGAATTGTTGATAACATAATATCGTTCACTATAATAGAATGTTGTAGGGTACGCGCAAAGCAATAAAAATGTGATAAATTTCATTCGTTTGTGGCAGGAAGTTTATAAATTATTCAATAACTTTATTGAAAGTGATACTTATAATTATAAAAAAGCAAATACATTAAATATGTATGCGAAGCAAATTGTGAATAGAACTCACAATTCTTTTTACTACTTCTACACACCCTCGCAGACGGTATCGATATCTTTTGAGAAACAGTTACAAATCAATCAAATGATTTATCAAAGTTTGACGTGGTTAATGTTTTATGCATTTTTCGAAAAATAAACAAAAACAAAATTATCGCAACTGTTTTCTTTGAATTTGTAATGAGAGTGTTTTGAAGAAAACAAAAAGCAAGGGCATAGTGACAGACTGAACTAGAAATGTTTAGGAAAGCTTTTAACCCGGCGTTTACAAATTACAGTGTACGGTAGACAACAGCAAAGCCTCAAGCCTTTTAAAACAATACATTAATAAATTTGTAAATATATATTGAGAATTATATAAATGTATTAGTGAAAAAGGGAATCGACAGCAAAAGTTTTTCCTTTAAAGGTAGGTGCCGTTGGTCTACTTTTTCTATCAGGATTTTTCCCTGAAAATATGTTCAATAGAAGCAGAGATATTCGCCATGGTTAAACAATTCCAAAAATTGCAAATTAGGGGTATGTCAGTCTCTTTTTTGGTAACACAATTACTTCAAAATTAAAGCTCAGAGTATCTTCTTTAATATTGGTCACTTTTATTGAAATGTTCCGCACCAACGCTGAGAGAAATTGGATATGTTGCAACATATTCGTTGTTTGACCTGTATTGCCTCATTGTAACAGATATAATTGTTCCACAAACATCCCAGAAGGGACAACGGATACTACTCTCATATCAATGAGTGCACCTCGATTCATATTAGCTCAATGATATGGGACCTACTGTTTATCGCCTAGGCTTGTCTTATGACACCACTTGTAAAGAAGTTTTACATTACTGAAATACTCAGAAAATGTCGGCAACTTTACACTGACGGGTATTTTGCAACCGTTGATGGTGTTGCCTGGCCTGGGAATCGAATCGCAGACCTTCTGAGTGCCACTGTACTGTAAAGGTGAGATTTTCCAATTTCATTGGCAGAATTTTGTTTCTTATTACCCCTAATAGCACAACTCCGACTTCCTCGCGAGTGAAAATTTGAGGTGGTAATTTTTTTAATTGCAATTTTTTGGTGGTGGTGGGGCAAGATTATTTGGGGGTAGGGTAAGTTTTTGTTTGGTGGTGGAGATGGGGCAAGTTGCCCCCCACAACTTGCTCGAATTCGAGAAGAGTGTTTGGCCATCTAGCTGCTGGCCATCACCAAAATCAATAGACATCTTCCTTTCTGGGAACCCTTATCTCCATCAAAAAGGTTGTAACTAATCGATTGCGACCTGCAGTGTTAATACAAGGTTTAGATCGAAACATGGATGGTTCGAACGACTGTTGGTGTTCTGGCTGTGGAAGAGTGGTACGATTTAAATTACACCATTCTTTTTGTGGAATATCAAATTCAGTTGTTCTGTTGTCAGTCGTTCCACTTCGGCGGCCACGCTTGTTGTCTGATATTGTTGTTCAGTTGTGGTTTTCTGCACATTAATCTCGATCTGTAGTGTGGGGATAAATCTTGTTTCAACAGAACATTATGTTGCCACTATATATTTGTTCTCTTGGGGCAGATACTCGTATTTTCTTTTATACCCTAGAGAGGGTATATGTATACATTTTGATACGACCAAAAATGTACCACATCGGAATAATAAGCTTAAACACCAAGTATTTTGGATGAAATCTGTTTCAGACAATTTTTATTCCGTCCGTCTGTCTATAAGGTTGGTGCGCACCATAATTCTCGAACGAAGCAATCGAATGTTGCATTCATAATATTTTGTCCAAACTCAGTTAAAGTTCGAAGATCGGTCATATCGGTCCAGTCCTTCGGGTACCCTCCAAAAAAAGTTCGAACGTGTTCGAAAAAATTGTGCGCACGATATCTCTTGAAGATAGTAACCGATTAAGTGCATACCTTGCACATAATGAAATGTCTACCAGACATAGATGAGGTTCCAATACGTAATCTATCAATCCACTCCTACGGGTACCTCCCACACAAAATTTCGGAAAAGTCCAGTTTAGGACCTGCTCTCGAATCGCTTTGATTTTTGTTGTAACAACTTGTATTCGCTACCCCTATTATAACAGGACCAGTATTATCAGGGGAAAGTCCATACTTCCCGAGAAAATACCGCGAAAGGTATAAAAAAACCACTATGGCAACATGTGTAGACAGAAGAGACATATCGAAGAGAGACATATGGGTCCACTCCTTTAGGTACCTCCGTCACAAACGTTCAAAACTTTTCACTAAAATGATGAGCACCGTAACCATCGAAATCTAATACCATCGACCAGGACATTCAATATCCGCGACGGACGGTTCTATGTACCGGATTGATCCGAGAAAACATCATCTCGATTAGAGACCGTCACACCAGCAAGAACATGTTCGTGTACGTCCTTATTTTCATTTTGAGAGCGGTATGCCACGGAATGGGGATCCGTGTCGGGATACAGATTAACCCCGCACCATGGTTTTGCACCGTTTGTCACCGTCTCATCCACAATATGTCGGTGTCGCTGAGATGCAAAGGGTGCCGTGGGTGGGTGCATTTCAGGAACTGTTCAGACCTGACCTTTCTGAAGGAGTAAAACGATGGGGATTATGTTGCTTCGTGCTGTGCCAACGTGATTCTCGGCAATCTCCCCAATAGCAGTACCACCACCGTGTATTGCTGTTCCCGTTCCTGAGAATGTGGCATTCCTACATTTTAACTGCAATGGTCTTCGTGGCAAGATCAATGAGATCGTGTATTTTATGAGTCGAAGAAAAATATTGGTCGCGGTGATTCAGGAAACGAAGCTGAGCAACACCTGCAGTCTTCGGAGTTGTGATGGATAGAACGTCCTTAGCTTGGATAGTGCGGGATTAGCGAATGAGCATGAAGACCTTCGCCATACGAACCCTAGTGGTTGCAGAGTTTGAGGACTGGCAATGGAAGTCAATAGATTAGTCGGTGAACAGGAGCAGAAAAAGTTGCCAAAAGTGGCTCGGAAGTGCTGCTAAATTGGAACCGGTTGTAGTAAATTGTGGACAACGGTTAAGGCTTTATCGATCCGTGGTAAGAAGGATGTCCGATCATCCGATCGTCTGTCATGTTAAACGCTCTGTTTGATCTCTTCCAGCCGATGAGGAACCACTACAATTTACGATGGATGATGTTGTAGATGTTATCCGAGGCGCAAAATAATCCAAAGCGTTTGAACCTGACGGAATTTCAATGATGATTCTAAAACAGCAGGATGGGCCTGAAGTCGAGTATTTAAGAAAGGTCCTCAAAATATCGCTAGCCACATTAATAGTTCCCGAACATTGGAAGATGGGCTGGGTGGTACCGCTGCTGAAATCTGGCAAGGATGCCACCAAGGGTGAATCGTACAGCCCTGAGAACAGCAGCAGGATGTCTCCTCCTGTCATCAGTGGACCATATACATGAAGTGTCTAAGATTTTGCAGGTGCGTCGGCACAACAGGATGTTGTCGATACAATATTTGTTTGGGTGATATAGGTACCAGCCGCCCAGGCATGCCAGAAAAGATCTTCATGATCTAGAGAGGGATGCCCAAATATACAAAAGAGAGCTTCTAGATCAACAAGTTTATCAGGCAGCTTAGAGAGATATTCATACAGATTCAGTCGCTGAAGCTTTAGGAGCTTTTCGTATGAATATTGTCCTCGGAGATCACCCACCATCCATGGCAGCGGGAAAACAACAGCTGCCTTGGCAGACGAGAGTTGTTTTGGCGTAACTGAGATCTGGTTGGTGTAGCCGCCTCAATTTTTAGTGGGCCAGAAACAGTTTCCTGTTTCCCCGGCCAGAAACAGGTCCCCGTTTCACTCTACGTGGTTTCGACTTCTTGTTCCTGAATTCCACATACGTCTGGCGGTCACGCATATAATTGATTACCCAAAGTGTTAAACTTGGCTGGAGGGTAGTCCGCTCGATGCCCTTAAAAAGAGTGAAGTGCTTGACAGTATCAAAGACTTTTGATGAGTGGGGCACCACCAACACTGTCCTATCGCACGGCGTGTTCTGTTTGAGTCCTCGACTAATATGTGTGCAGATGTCGTAAGAAACCCATGTAGATGATCGAATAGTAATGCCTCAGGAGTATTTGCTCCGGAAGACAAAATCGAAGTCGATCTGTACCATTCACATTTGCTGGCTTCATTAGCGGTACTAGCATGCCCATTTACCAGACTTCGAACACGATGTGGATGGCTAGCTATCCAGCCACCTCATCCAGCAACCAGGGTGCTCGACAAATTGTCGATTAATATAAATTATTCACCTCTTCGGATCTGTTAGCGTAATATCAACAAACGTGATTGAGGTCCTATCTTCCTTCATCACTGAGTTCGAGAGTAACCGTTGCCCATAATGTACTTATTCCAGCTCCAATGTTGGAACTCTTCAGATGATCTAGTCACTTGTGTTCACCGACTGTTAACTTTTATTATTAGTTCCTTGAATCTGGGTTTGCTGGGGATGGCTCAAGGAAACTCGTCACTTTCATTTGCTAGTCCCTCCGCCGCTGCTGGGAAATTATACTACGGGTATTCGACCAGTAAGTAAATAGAGAGCGGAGACTCTCTGGAACTATGCCATTTTGCTTTCCCATTATTGAGGAATGTTTGGCGTTTAGAGGTGATGAAGTGGGCAATCTGCTGATGGAGGCAAATATGGGGAGATGGTCTGATCCATGCGAATTGAAGGGTTGCCAGTTGACGACATCAATCTGTTCAGCCAAAACTATACCCCTCTGGTCATTTCTTAAAACCGAATGCCAGAAATCATTATATACTTAAAAGTTCCTTATGACCAATCCGTTATGACATTCCAAAAGTGGACTAATGGAGTAGATATTTATCGGCGGAGTGTTTATTTAAAGCAATTCTACCTCTATAACTGCACACCTGACTGTTTTCACTTACAGATTATTACACCCAGGCTCAAGTGAGATAGATCTGTATTCAACAGACTATTGCAAAAGAAAAGCTGATCACCGCACCTTCACTTTCAGCTGTTATCCTTCCTCAGCTAGTTGTAACCATCACAAAACTGTAGTTTGCAGTTTTTGTTGAGCTTGAAAAAATATCATGGTCTCGGCGGTGCAGGAAACCAAGCTCAATTATTTCATCGCTCTTACCTCGGAGTCCATTGCTCTTGACAATATGCTGTCGCAGTAGTCGTTTCTGCCAATTGTGAGAATAAGTTAGCTTTTTTGTTTTCACATCGTCACCATAAATGTCCGAAGACGTAACCCACAAAACCAAAACTTTACAGGAGAAGCAAAAAACGTTATAAAATAAAAAACTTTTTTATGGGATATTAATCTTATGAAGGCGAGTATAGGGGATATTATCAAGCATATACGAAGGGGAATAAGTTGTGAAACCAAACCGCTGAAGTGCTTAGTTTTGGGATCCTTCATTACAACAAAATCTGCAATAATATCCCATTTTTCGAAATGCCATTTCTTGAATAGGATCGTTGTTTTTGAACGTAGAAGCTTGAAATTCTGCCAGAGCATGTATTTTAGCTTTATGTATCAGATGACGTCAAAAAACGAATTTCGATTTTTATGTCGGTTACGTCTTCGGGCATTTATGGTGACGACATACTCCTTTTGCAATTTTATACAGAACTCAGGTTCTGTTGATATCCAATGATTGTTTGGCTTCTTTTGCCATTTTTTTCGTCAAAGATCTATTAGTTCTTCGGCCACTATAATGTTTACCTATTGGTCTTTGACAGTTTATTGGAAATAAATTGGATTTTCGACGATCTCATTCTAGCGACATTAGCGATAATTTAATATCGCATTCCTATCACTTTGCAGGTCTTAAGGGGTAGGTTAGTGTACTCCAAAATCACAAATTCAATTAGGGTTGCATGCTTTAATAACAACGGAGACAACTGTTGTTGTCATCAACCTCGGTCTCATCTAGCTGTTAAACTTTCCTGTGAAGCTGCTTTAAACCTTCTCAGCCGACAACATAAATAAACGTTTGTGAATATCCAACCCTGCCTTAGTTTCCAAGGAAAAGTACATCGTCACAGTACCTCACATAATAATATAGAGACATTTTCCAGTCATTTAAAAATTTGTAGGTGCTAAACAATTAATTCACTACTTGATTTATTTTTAATATAAAATTCTGATATCTGGAATTATTTTAATTTCCAAATGGGATATTACATCGCAAACCTCATGTAAAAACCATAAATAATAAAAGCAAATAGGATTAGTTATGGTAATTTACACTTGTCGGGAAAAATTAATGAATGCTGTAAAGTTATCGGAACAGCGATAAAAGTTGTCATTTCTAAAATCTCACCATAAGTCATTTTTATAGTTGTTGCCATCAAATTAAGGATTAGCGAATGAGCATGAAGACCTTCGCCATACGAACCCTAGTGGTTGCAGAGTTTGAGGACTGGCAATGGAAGTCAATAGATTAGTCGGTGAACAGGAGCAGAAAAAGTTGCCAAAAGTGGCTCGGAAGTGCTGCTAAATTGGAACCGGTTGTAGTAAATTGTGGACAACGGTTAAGGCTTTATCGATCCGTGGTAAGAAGGATGTCCGATCATCCGATCGTCTGTCATGTTAAACGCTCTGTTTGATCTCTTCCAGCCGATGAGGAACCACTACAATTTACGATGGATGATGTTGTAGATGTTATCCGAGGCGCAAAATAATCCAAAGCGTTTGAACCTGACGGAATTTCAATGATGATTCTAAAACAGCAGGATGGGCCTGAAGTCGAGTATTTAAGAAAGGTCCTCAAAATATCGCTAGCCACATTAATAGTTCCCGAACATTGGAAGATGGGCTGGGTGGTACCGCTGCTGAAATCTGGCAAGGATGCCACCAAGGGTGAATCGTACAGCCCTGAGAACAGCAGCAGGATGTCTCCTCCTGTCATCAGTGGACCATATACATGAAGTGTCTAAGATTTTGCAGGTGCGTCGGCACAACAGGATGTTGTCGATACAATATTTGTTTGGGTGATATAGGTACCAGCCGCCCAGGCATGCCAGAAAAGATCTTCATGATCTAGAGAGGGATGCCCAAATATACAAAAGAGAGCTTCTAGATCAACAAGTTTATCAGGCAGCTTAGAGAGATATTCATACAGATTCAGTCGCTGAAGCTTTAGGAGCTTTTCGTATGAATATTGTCCTCGGAGATCACCCACCATCCATGGCAGCGGGAAAACAACAGCTGCCTTGGCAGACGAGAGTTGTTTTGGCGTAACTGAGATCTGGTTGGTGTAGCCGCCTCAATTTTTAGTGGGCCAGAAACAGTTTCCTGTTTCCCCGGCCAGAAACAGGTCCCCGTTTCACTCTACGTGGTTTCGACTTCTTGTTCCTGAATTCCACATACGTCTGGCGGTCACGCATATAATTGATTACCCAAAGTGTTAAACTTGGCTGGAGGGTAGTCCGCTCGATGCCCTTAAAAAGAGTGAAGTGCTTGACAGTATCAAAGACTTTTGATGAGTGGGGCACCACCAACACTGTCCTATCGCACGGCGTGTTCTGTTTGAGTCCTCGACTAATATGTGTGCAGATGTCGTAAGAAACCCATGTAGATGATCGAATAGTAATGCCTCAGGAGTATTTGCTCCGGAAGACAAAATCGAAGTCGATCTGTACCATTCACATTTGCTGGCTTCATTAGCGGTACTAGCATGCCCATTTACCAGACTTCGAACACGATGTGGATGGCTAGCTATCCAGCCACCTCATCCAGCAACCAGGGTGCTCGACAAATTGTCGATTAATATAAATTATTCACCTCTTCGGATCTGTTAGCGTAATATCAACAAACGTGATTGAGGTCCTATCTTCCTTCATCACTGAGTTCGAGAGTAACCGTTGCCCATAATGTACTTATTCCAGCTCCAATGTTGGAACTCTTCAGATGATCTAGTCACTTGTGTTCACCGACTGTTAACTTTTATTATTAGTTCCTTGAATCTGGGTTTGCTGGGGATGGCTCAAGGAAACTCGTCACTTTCATTTGCTAGTCCCTCCGCCGCTGCTGGGAAATTATACTACGGGTATTCGACCAGTAAGTAAATAGAGAGCGGAGACTCTCTGGAACTATGCCATTTTGCTTTCCCATTATTGAGGAATGTTTGGCGTTTAGAGGTGATGAAGTGGGCAATCTGCTGATGGAGGCAAATATGGGGAGATGGTCTGATCCATGCGAATTGAAGGGTTGCCAGTTGACGACATCAATCTGTTCAGCCAAAACTATACCCCTCTGGTCATTTCTTAAAACCGAATGCCAGAAATCATTATATACTTAAAAGTTCCTTATGACCAATCCGTTATGACATTCCAAAAGTGGACTAATGGAGTAGATATTTATCGGCGGAGTGTTTATTTAAAGCAATTCTACCTCTATAACTGCACACCTGACTGTTTTCACTTACAGATTATTACACCCAGGCTCAAGTGAGATAGATCTGTATTCAACAGACTATTGCAAAAGAAAAGCTGATCACCGCACCTTCACTTTCAGCTGTTATCCTTCCTCAGCTAGTTGTAACCATCACAAAACTGTAGTTTGCAGTTTTTGTTGAGCTTGAAAAAATATCATGGTCTCGGCGGTGCAGGAAACCAAGCTCAATTATTTCATCGCTCTTACCTCGGAGTCCATTGCTCTTGACAATATGCTGTCGCAGTAGTCGTTTCTGCCAATTGTGAGAATAAGTTAGCTTTTTTGTTTTCACATCGTCACCATAAATGTCCGAAGACGTAACCCACAAAACCAAAACTTTACAGGAGAAGCAAAAAACGTTATAAAATAAAAAACTTTTTTATGGGATATTAATCTTATGAAGGCGAGTATAGGGGATATTATCAAGCATATACGAAGGGGAATAAGTTGTGAAACCAAACCGCTGAAGTGCTTAGTTTTGGGATCCTTCATTACAACAAAATCTGCAATAATATCCCATTTTTCGAAATGCCATTTCTTGAATAGGATCGTTGTTTTTGAACGTAGAAGCTTGAAATTCTGCCAGAGCATGTATTTTAGCTTTATGTATCAGATGACGTCAAAAAACGAATTTCGATTTTTATGTCGGTTACGTCTTCGGGCATTTATGGTGACGACATACTCCTTTTGCAATTTTATACAGAACTCAGGTTCTGTTGATATCCAATGATTGTTTGGCTTCTTTTGCCATTTTTTTCGTCAAAGATCTATTAGTTCTTCGGCCACTATAATGTTTACCTATTGGTCTTTGACAGTTTATTGGAAATAAATTGGATTTTCGACGATCTCATTCTAGCGACATTAGCGATAATTTAATATCGCATTCCTATCACTTTGCAGGTCTTAAGGGGTAGGTTAGTGTACTCCAAAATCACAAATTCAATTAGGGTTGCATGCTTTAATAACAACGGAGACAACTGTTGTTGTCATCAACCTCGGTCTCATCTAGCTGTTAAACTTTCCTGTGAAGCTGCTTTAAACCTTCTCAGCCGACAACATAAATAAACGTTTGTGAATATCCAACCCTGCCTTAGTTTCCAAGGAAAAGTACATCGTCACAGTACCTCACATAATAATATAGAGACATTTTCCAGTCATTTAAAAATTTGTAGGTGCTAAACAATTAATTCACTACTTGATTTATTTTTAATATAAAATTCTGATATCTGGAATTATTTTAATTTCCAAATGGGATATTACATCGCAAACCTCATGTAAAAACCATAAATAATAAAAGCAAATAGGATTAGTTATGGTAATTTACACTTGTCGGGAAAAATTAATGAATGCTGTAAAGTTATCGGAACAGCGATAAAAGTTGTCATTTCTAAAATCTCACCATAAGTCATTTTTATAGTTGTTGCCATCAAATTAATGACCACTTTTATCACTTGGGGATTTTTGCCATTGGAATTTGCATAAATAAATTACCTCCATGATACCCCGCAACCAGTCATCATACACCTCGTCATCGCCAGTAATGTCGAGGGCCGCTGGTAGTGTTACAGTTCTTCATCGATTTATTAATAAACGTGAAGATTGCTGGGCTGGCTGACCACAGCAACAACAACCCTCATAAATTGCATTCACATAAAATAGAAAAAAAAAGCGAAACGCCGAAGCGAAACAACAAACAAATGAATTGACTTAATTAAATCAAAGCATTAAAGTGGTGTTAATTTGTTTAAATACAAATAAATAAATGAAAAATTGAATATATGCCAAGCAACTCTTGCTTACTTCTTGCATAGTTTTAGTGATGTTTCGCAGGCGGAGCAGCAGCCGCACCGGGGCGATGCTTATTTTTATTTCAGTTTAATATAAAAATAGGTCCGGTATAAAATTCTCCATTTGTTACAACAAGAGCTTTGTTATGCGCATGTTGGGGTTTTGTTGCTGGCCATTGGCCGGCCAGACAATCAGACCACCACACCACCACTCACTCTCTCAATCAATCGTAATGAGGCTTATCTATGTACCCAGTTTTGTTTTATAATGGATGCAGAGGGCGTTGGCTGCTGCTGTTGAATGTAGAGCGGAGGACAATGGCAATGAAGAATAAGTGTTGCACTCAGTAGCAACCGCAGCAATAATTTTATTTTAGCCAACAATGGAATTCTTGATTTACCGAACAACAAAAGACTTAAGAAACAAACTTGTTTTGTTTATTTTTCTATTAGCCGATGGGTGGGTATGAATGAATGGATAGTTGTTGTGGGGAAGAAGGGATTAATTTTTATTATTATTATTGTTGTTGTACAATGTTTCATATAAGTGTTAATAAATTATCCATATCAAATTACTAAAAAGGATTTAAGTAAGTGTTGTTTCTTTGCTGTTGTTCATATTTTTTGGCTTTGTAAAAGTTTAGGATTTAAAGAGCTGATGATTGACATGTATCATACCACATTTAATTAAAACCTGTTGCATCCTCCTTCGGAAAAATATCTAAAAAGTGTGTCGCACAGGATAATAAAATCCTGGTCCCTGTATCATCTCATCACCTGGAGAGCTACCTTTTACTTCAGTCAGAACTAGCATATACCATGAAAAACATTTACCCAGTGTAAAGATAAGAACTCGAGTTGAATTATTGGCCCAGCATTAAAAAATTGTTACCATGAAACAACAACAAATTCAAAAAGTATACCAAAATACCCATGCGCCGACCGAAGACAAGAAGAAGGCAGAAATAACATATATTTTGGGTCCTGAGTTTTAATACTAAAGTAGACATGAGAATTTCCTCGTCGTAAGTTGGTAAATTTGGCTTCCACAATGAAATATCTGACAATAGAATGATGCTGCTAAACTTCGCGACGAAAAACATTGCTAGATTAAAAAATCAAGGTGCAAACATCGATTCAGATGAGTATCTTCTGGCAACAGCCTTCAGGAAACTCATGTTACGGCAAAGGGTTGTTGCGCCACATTTAGAGTTTGGGAATCTTGTTCTTATTTCACTGTACTAGTCGCAAAACGTATGGGTAACGTCATAAAATCTAACGTGTGATATTATGTACATAGTTTGTTCATACAAATGATGTGGGACATTGGAACTGCGTAGTGAACTAGATAGTTCCATATAGTTCATTTGACAACTCTATCCACATTATTACACACATCTAGTTAGCTGATAAATACACCTTATCAATATGTCACCATTAGTCTAAAATATCTCAGCTGTTAAACCATCGGCTTCTGCAGCCTTATTATTTTTCAGCCGGTTTATTGATGTCTTTACCTCATCCCGACTGGGCAGTATAGATTGAATTAGGATTGCATCTGTAAGATTGAATTTGTGGTATATTCGTCGTCTTCTTTAGAATTCTTGATACCAACAGTATGGAAATTTCTTTTCATAGCCTGAGTACGTTATCGGCATATTTTACCAGATTACTTTGATCGGGTGGAATCGTTTGGATGGAGTGTACAATACTTTGCCACTGTCCAGATATATTATAGGAACGTGAAGTGCTTTCATAAAACAATTGGTTAGGTTGGGTGGAATATGTTGCGGGTATATGTTGTGATTGGGTTGTGTCTGTTCGTACTTTATTTGCAACAAACATTTTTTTAAAAATCCAATATTTTTGCCATATAATACCGTTAAAAAATATTTAAAAAAAAATCAACTTTTTTTGCCCCAGAATATCCTCAAAAATATTTTTAAAAAATCAACCCTTTTTGCCCCAGAATACCCTCAAAAATATTTTTTAAAAGTCAACACTTGTTGCCCCATAATACCCTCAACAAATATTTTAAAAAATCCACATTTTTGGCCCCAGAATACCCCCAAGAAATATTTTAAAAAAAGATCCGATCTTATTGCCGCAGAATACCCTCAACAAATATATTTAAAAGATCCAAACTTTTTGAAACAGAATACCCTCAAAAATATTTAAAAAAATAAACACTTTTTGCCTCAGAATACCCTCAACAAATATTTTAAAAATATCCAATCTTATTAAAACAGAATACCCTCAAAAATTTTTGCACCAGAATACCCTCGACACATATTTTAAAAATATCCAATCTTATTGCCACAGAATACCCTCAAGAAATATTAAATAAAAATCAACCCACCCAAAAATATTTTTAAAATATCAACACTTTTTGCCTCAGAATACCCTCCACAAATATTTTACAAAAATCCACTCTTATTGAAACCGAATACTCTTAAAAATATTTTTAAAAAATCAACGCTTTTTCCCCCAGAATATCGTCAAAAATGTTTTTAAAAGATCCAATATTGTTGCCACAATTATTTTTTAAAGATTTGGATCTTTTAGTTCATATTTACATTACGCAATGGTTAGTTTGTCCGTGCGATAGGGTGTTGAGAAGCAAAGGTTTACCATATGCCTCACCCCTCTCTCCTACAAACTGGCAATTGCCGCAAGGAAAATTGCCTAATGTAAATATGGACTTAGCCATGGAATACCCTCAAAAAATATTTTTAAAAAATGAACACTTTTTCCCCAGAATATCCTCAAAAAATATTTTATAATACCCTCAAAAAATTTTTTTAAAAAATCAAAACTTTTTGCCCAAGGATTCCCTCAACAAATATTTTAAAAATATCCTATCCTATTGAAACGGAATACCCTTAAAAAAATATTTTTAAAAGATCCACGCTTTTTGCCCCAGAATACCCTCAACAAAAAATTTAAAAGGTTCAATCTTATTGCCGTAGAATACATTCAAAAATATTTTAAAAAAAATCCACGCTTTTTGCCCCAGAATACCCTCAAGAAATATTTTTAAAAAATTAAACTCAAATTGCCCCAAAATACCATCAAGAAATATTTTTAAAAAATTAAACGCTTATTGCCCCAAAATACCCTCAAGAAATATTTTTAAAAAATCCACGCTAATTGCCCCAAAATACCATCAAGAAATATTTTTAAAAAATTAAACGCTTATTGCCCAAAAATACCCTCAAGAAATATTTTTAAAAAATCCACGCTAATTGCCCCAAAATACCGTCAAGAAATATTTTTAAAAAATCCACGCTAATTGCCCCAAAATACCCTCAAGAAATATTTTTAAAAAATCCACGCTTATTGCCCCAAAATACCCCGCAAGAAATATTTTTAAAAAATCCACGCTTATTGCCCCAAAATACCCCGCAAGAAATATTTTTAAAAAATCCACGCTTATTGCCCCAAAATACCCCGCAAGAAATATTTTTAAAAAATCCACGCTTATTGCCCCAAAATACCCCGCAAGAAATATTTTTAAAAAATCCACGCTTATTGCCCCAAAATACCCCGCAAGAAATATTTTTAAAAAATCCACGCTTATTGCCCCAAAATACCCCGCAAGAAATATTTTTAAAAAATCCACGCTTATTGCCCCAAAATACCCCGCAAGAAATATTTTTAAAAAATCCACGCTTATTGCCCCAAAATACCCCGCAAGAAATATTTTTAAAAAATCCACGCTTATTGCCCCAAAATACCCCGCAAGAAATATTTTTAAAAAATCCACGCTTATTGCCCCAAAATACCCCGCAAGAAATATTTTTAAAAAATCCACGCTTATTGCCCCAAAATACCCCGCAAGAAATATTTTTAAAAAATCCACGCTTATTGCCCCAAAATACCCCGCAAGAAATATTTTTAAAAAATCCACGCTTATTGCCCCAAAATACCCCGCAAGAAATATTTTTAAAAAATCCACGCTTATTGCCCCAAAATACCCCGCAAGAAATATTTTTAAAAAATCCACGCTTATTGCCCCAAAATACCCCGCAAGAAATATTTTTAAAAAATCCACGCTTATTGCCCCAAAATACCCCGCAAGAAATATTTTTAAAAAATCCACGCTTATTGCCCCAAAATACCCCGCAAGAAATATTTTTAAAAAATCCACGCTTATTGCCCCAAAATACCCCGCAAGAAATATTTTTAAAAAATCCACGCTTATTGCCCCAAAATACCCCGCAAGAAATATTTTTAAAAAATCCACGCTTATTGCCCCAAAATACCCCGCAAGAAATATTTTTAAAAAATCCACGCTTATTGCCCCAAAATACCCCGCAAGAAATATTTTTAAAAAATCCACGCTTATTGCCCCAAAATACCCCGCAAGAAATATTTTTAAAAAATCCACGCTTATTGCCCCAAAATACCCCGCAAGAAATATTTTTAAAAAATCCACGCTTATTGCCCCAAAATACCCCGCAAGAAATATTTTTAAAAAATCCACGCTTATTGCCCCAAAATACCCCGCAAGAAATATTTTTAAAAAATCCACGCTTATTGCCCCAAAATACCCCGCAAGAAATATTTTTAAAAAATCCACGCTTATTGCCCCAAAATACCCCGCAAGAAATATTTTTAAAAAATCCACGCTTATTGCCCCAAAATACCCCGCAAGAAATATTTTTAAAAAATCCACGCTTATTGCCCCAAAATACCCCGCAAGAAATATTTTTAAAAAATCCACGCTTATTGCCCCAAAATACCCCGCAAGAAATATTTTTAAAAAATCCACGCTTATTGCCCCAAAATACCCCGCAAGAAATATTTTTAAAAAATCCACGCTTATTGCCCCAAAATACCCCGCAAGAAATATTTTTAAAAAATCCACGCTTATTGCCCCAAAATACCCCGCAAGAAATATTTTTAAAAAATCCACGCTTATTGCCCCAAAATACCCCGCAAGAAATATTTTTAAAAAATCCACGCTTATTGCCCCAAAATACCCCCAAGAAATATTTTTAAAAAATCCACGCTTATTGCCCCAAAATACCCCCAAGAAATATTTTTAAAAAATCCACGCTTATTGCCCAAAATACCCCCAAAAAATATTTTTAAAAAATCCACGCTTATTGCCCCAAAATACCCCGCAAGAAATATTTTTAAAAAATCCACGCTTATTGCCCCAAAATACCCCGCAAGAAATATTTTTAAAAAATCCACGCTTATTGCCCCAAAATACCCCGCAAGAAATATTTTTAAAAAATCCATGCTTATTGCCCCAAAATACCCCTAAGAAATATTTTTAAAAAATCCACGCTTATTGCCCCAAAATACCCCCAAGAAATATTTTTAAAAAATCCACGCTTATTGCCCCAAAATACCCCGCAAGAAATATTTTTAAAAAATCCACGCTTATAGCCCCAAAATACCCCGCAAGAAATATTTTTAAAAAATCCACGCTTATTGCCCCAAAATACCCCGCAAGAAATATTTTTGAAAAATCCACGCTTATTGCCCCAAAATACCCCGCAAGAAATATTTTTAAAAAATCCACGCTTATTGCCCCAAAATACCCCGCAAGAAATATTTTTAAAAAATCCACGCTTATTGCCCCAAAATACCCCCAAGAAATATTTTTAAAAAATCCATGCTTATTGCCCCAAAATACCCCTAAGAAATATTTTTAAAAAATCCACGCTTATTGCCCCAAAATACCCCCAAGAAATATTTTTAAAAAATCCACGCTTATTGCCCCAAAATACCCCGCAAGAAATATTTTTAAAAAATCCACGCTTATAGCCCCAAAATACCCCGCAAGAAATATTTTTAAAAAATCCATGCTTATTGCCCCAAAATACCCCTAAGAAATATTTTTAAAAAATCCACGCTTATTGCCCCAAAATACCCCCAAGAAATATTTTTAAAAAATCCACGCTTATTGCCCCAAAATACCCCCAAGAAATATTTTTAAAAAATCCACGCTTATTGCCCCAAAATACCCCCAAGAAATATTTTTAAAAAATCCACGCTTATTGCCCAAAATACCCCCAAAAAATATTTTTAAAAAATCCACGCTTATTGCCCCAAAATACCCCGCAAGAAATATTTTTAAAAAATCCACGCTTATTGCCCCAAAATACCCCGCAAGAAATATTTTTAAAAAATCCACGCTTATTGCCCCAAAATACCCCGCAAGAAATATTTTTAAAAAATCCACGCTTATTGCCCCAAAATACCCCCAAGAAATATTTTTAAAAAATCCATGCTTATTGCCCCAAAATACCCCTAAGAAATATTTTTAAAAAATCCACGCTTATTGCCCCAAAATACCCCCAAGAAATATTTTTAAAAAATCCACGCTTATTGCCCCAAAATACCCCGCAAGAAATATTTTTAAAAAATCCACGCTTATAGCCCCAAAATACCCCGCAAGAAATATTTTTAAAAAATCCACGCTTATTGCCCCAAAATACCCCGCAAGAAATATTTTTGAAAAATCCACGCTTATTGCCCCAAAATACCCCGCAAGAAATATTTTTAAAAAATCCACGCTTATTGCCCCAAAATACCCCGCAAGAAATATTTTTAAAAAAATCCACGCTTATTGCCCCAAAATACCCCCAAGAAATATTTTTAAAAAATCCATGCTTATTGCCCCAAAATACCCCTAAGAAATATTTTTAAAAAATCCACGCTTATTGCCCCAAAATACCCCCAAGAAATATTTTTAAAAAATCCACGCTTATTGCCCCAAAATACCCCGCAAGAAATATTTTTAAAAAATCCACGCTTATAGCCCCAAAATACCCCGCAAGAAATATTTTTAAAAAATCCACGCTTATTGCCCCAAAATACCCCGCAAGAAATATTTTTGAAAAATCCACGCTTATTGCCCCAAAATACCCCGCAAGAAATATTTTTAAAAAATCCACGCTTATTGCCCCAAAATACCCAACAAGAAATATTTTTAAAAAATCCACGCTTATTGCCCCAAAATACCCCGCAAGAAATATTTTTAAAAAATCCACGCTTATTGCCCCAAAATACCCCGCAAGAAATATTTTTAAAAAATCCACGCTTATTGCCCCAAAATACCCCGCAAGAAATATTTTTAAAAAATCCACGCTTATTGCCCCAAAATACCCCCAAAAAATATTTTTAAAAAATCCACGCTTATTGCCCCAAAATACCCCCAAAAAATATTTTTAAAAAATCCACGCTTATTGCCCCAAAATACCCCCAAAAAATATTTTAAAAAAATCCACGCTTATTGCCCAAAAATACCCCCAAAAAATATTTTTAAAAAATCCACGCTTATTGCCCCAAAATACCCCCAAAAAATATTTTTAAAAAATCCACGCTTATTGCCCCAAAATACCCCCAAGAAATATTTTTAAAAAATCCACGCTTATTGCCCCAAAATACCCCGCAAGAAATATTTTTGAAAAATCCACGCTTATTGCCCCAAAATACCCCGCAAGAAATATTTTTGAAAAATCCACGCTTATTGCCCCAAAATACCCCCAAAAAATATTTTTAAAAAATCCACGCTTATTGCCCCAAAATACCCCCAAAAAATATTTTTAAAAAATCCACGCTTATTGCCCCAAAATACCCCCAAAAAATATTTTTAAAAAATCCACGCTTTTGCCCCAAAATACCCCCAAAAAATATTTTAAAAAAATCCACGCTTATTGCCCCAAAATACCCCCAAAAAATATTTTTAAAAAATCCACGCTTATTGCCCCAAAATACCCCCAAGAAATATTTTTAAAAAATCCACGCTTATTGCCCCAAAATACCCCGCAAGAAATATTTTTGAAAAATCCACGCTTATTGCCCCAAAATACCCCGCAAGAAATATTTTTAAAAAATCCACGCTTATTGCCCCAAAATACCCCCAAGAAATATTTTTAAAAAATCCATGCTTATTGCCCCAAAATACCCCTAAGAAATATTTTTAAAAAATCCACGCTTATTGCCCCAAAATACCCCGCAAGAAATATTTTTAAAAAATCCACGCTTATTGCCCCAAAATACCCCGCAAGAAATATTTTTAAAAAATCCACGCTTATAGCCCCAAAATACCCCGCAAGAAATATTTTTAAAAAATCCACGCTTATTGCCCCAAAATACCCCGCAAGAAATATTTTTGAAAAATCCACGCTTATTGCCCCAAAATACCCCGCAAGAAATATTTTTAAAAAATCCACGCTTATTGCCCCAAAATACCCAACAAGAAATATTTTTAAAAAATCCACGCTTATTGCCCCAAAATACCCCGCAAGAAATATTTTTAAAAAATCCACGCTTATTGCCCCAAAATACCCCGCAAGAAATATTTTTAAATAATCCACGCTTATTGCCCCAAAATACCTCGCAAGAAATATTTTTAAAAAATCCACGCTTATTGCCCCAAAATACCCCCAAAAAATATTTTTAAAAAATCCACGCTTATTGCCCCAAAATACCCCCAAAAAATATTTTAAAAAAATCCACGCTTATTGCCCAAAAATACCCCCAAAAAATATTTTTAAAAAATCCACGCTTATTGCCCCAAAATACCCCCAAAAAATATTTTTAAAAAATCCACGCTTATTGCCCCAAAATACCCCCAAGAAATATTTTTAAAAAATCCACGCTTATTGCCCCAAAATACCCCGCAAGAAATATTTTTGAAAAATCCACGCTTATTGCCCCAAAATACCCCGCAAGAAATATTTTTAAAAAATCCACGCTTATTGCCCAAAAATACCCCGCAAGAAATATTTTTAAAAAATCCACGCTTATTGCCCCAAAATACCCCGCAAGAAATATTTTTAAAAAATCCACGCTTATTGCCCCAAAATACCCCGCAAGAAATATTTTTAAAAAATCCACGCTTATTGCCCCAAAATACCCCGCAAGAAATATTTTTAAAAAATCCACGCTTATTGCCCCAAAATACCCCGCAAGAAATATTTTTAAAAAATCCACGCTTATTGCCCCAAAATACCCCGCAAGAAATATTTTTAAAAAAATCCACGCTTATTGCCCCAAAATACCCCGCAAGAAATATTTTTAAAAAATCCACGCTTATTGCCCCAAAATACCCCGCAAGAAATATTTTTAAAAAATCCACGCTTATTGCCCCAAAATACCCCGCAAGAAATATTTTTAAAAAATCCACGCTTATTGCCCCAAAATACCCCGCAAGAAATATTTTTAAAAAATCCACGCTTATTGCCCCAAAATACCCCGCAAGAAATATTTTTAAAAAATCCACGCTTATTGCCCCAAAATACCCCCAAGAAATATTTTTAAAAAATCCACGCTTATTGCCCCAAAATACCCCCAAGAAATATTTTTAAAAAATCCACGCTTATTGCCCCAAAACACCCCCAAGAAATATTTTTAAAAAATCCACGCTTATTGCCATATAATACCCTCAGAAAGTATGGTTAAAAATCCACGCATATGGAGCTAAAAGCCCATCAAAAATAAAAAGTTTTCGGTTATTGCCCTCGAAGTCCCTCAAAAAATATTTTTACCAAATCCACGCTTTTACCATCGAAGTCCCTCAAACAACATTGTTGAAAAATCCACGCTTATTGCCTTATTTTTATAAAATCTCCGGTTATTGCCCTCGAACTCCCTCAAAAAATATTTTTATAAAATCTCTGGTTATTGCCCTCGAAGTCCCTCAAAAAATATTTTTATAAAATCTGCGGTTATTACCCTCGAAGTCCCTCAAAAAATATTTTTAACAAATCCACGCTTTTGCCATCGAAGTCCCTCAAAAAACATTGTTAAAAAATCCACGCTTATTGCCTTAAAAGTCCTCAAAAAATATTATTAAAAATCCGGTTAATGCTTTAGAAGTCCATCGAAAAATATTGTGCCTCCAAAAATATTTAAAAAGGTCCACGAGTTTAGCTTAGGAATTCCTCAAAAGTTTTGCTTATTATACATTTACAAGTTATGTCACATTGCAATAACAAAAAATGTCCAGAACAGGTTCATTTCTTGTTGGTAGTAAAATTGTAAATAACAATTATACGATTTCCGCACTTGACATTGAACAACATTCTGAAATTGCACGGAAAGTGGAACGAACATGTTTTTTACAACAACAGCGTTACAGAAAAATATTTGTATAATTGCTTTCGCAATTGCGCATGGAACAAACATCTTTGTTTGCGGAGATTATAGAGTTATCAATGATGACGGATATATTAAAATCAGAAAGAAGAAAAAAAACTTGTCTTTAGTGATCTGAGACCAGGTGGGAAAACCTCCGGGATATGTTTCGTAGAAATTAGAGAGATGTGGAGAACAAATGTTTTTTCTGTATCACGAGATTATTAATTGTCGTTTATTCGAATTAAATCGTTTAACAATGCAATCAATTTGATTGATCGCTGGCCATTTGTAATCTTGGCAAAAATTTTATTCATGCTACTTTTTTGTCGTTACGAATTGAACTTCAAGACTGGACTGGGCTAGAAAATCGATATCGATTGGCCATCTGTTAAAGGTATTGGTGACCAATGGAGAATTTGAAGATTAATATATCAATAGTTATGTGATTTATTTTGTCCCGTCGTTAAATGAGACATTGTCTGGTAGTTATTTCAATTGTTTTTAAATCACTTTTGCATAAAAGAACAACTGAATGAAAGTGTTGGCGGTATAAGGGAGCCATGTGATATCCTACACTTTCTTAGGAATAAAAACTTGGAAGTACAAACAAAGTAAATCTCAACATAAAAATAAACTCTAATTTGATTTTACTTCCTTGCACTTAAATTAACCAACAAAGTTGTAGGGTATTTAAACAATTACAATTTAATACCCCGAGAATGTGACATTTAAATAAACTCAGCGAACCAGAATTGTAAAAAAAACAAATGAACACATAAAACTTCTAAGTAATTTCAATGAATGATTTGTAAATCATGAATTTTGCTAATGATCTCCAATCGTCTATCGCAGGTTATTGATACACTTCAAGGCAGATAATTTAGTGTTCGATAGAATTATGATATGCTTAGCGCCCCTTTTATTGTTGTAGTATGGAATGATGAAGCAGTTTTTTTTCTATCTTTTTCATATTATTGTTTATTTGCTTTGATATCTTTGTAATGTTTTTAATATGTTTTCATTAAAATTTTATTAAATACTTCAATAAGTTTTAAAACAACAAATATCAGCAATTTACAACAAAATTGCTTGGTAATGCTAGGTAATTGTTGATACTGATAAGTGTTCGTCGTCTATAAATCGGATTAATATTTTAATATGTAAATAATTTTGTCACAAAGAAAAACTTGAAAATAGGAAGAGAGAGAATGAATCACAACAATACAAATTTCCTGGTAGGGTTCACTTCTTTATTATAGGGTTTAGAAGTACCTCAAAAAATATAGTTAAAAATTCACGCTAATTGCCCTAGAAGTACCTCAAAAAAAAATAGTTAAAAAATCCACGCTTATTGCCCCAGAAGTACCTCAAAAAATATAGTTAAAAAATCCACGCTTATTGCCCCAGAAGTACCTCAAAAAATATAGTTACAAAATCCACGCTTATTGCCCCAGAAGTACCTTAAAAAATATAGTTAAAAATCCACGCTTATTGCCACAGAAGTACCTCAAAAAATATAGTTAAAAATCCACGCTTATTGCCCCAGAAGTACCTCAAAAAATATTGTTAAAAAATCCAGGCTTATTGCCCCAGAAGTACCTCAAAAAATATTGTTAAAAAATCCACGCTTATTGCCCCAGAAGTACCTCAAAATATATTGTTAAAAAATCCACGCTTATTGCCCTAGAAGTACCTCAGAAAATATAGTTAAAAAATCCACGATTATTGCCCTAGAAGTACCTCAAAAAATATAGTTAAAAAATCCACGCTTATTGCCCTAGAAGTACCTCAAAAAATATAGTTAAAAAATCCACGCTTATTGCCCCAGAAGTACCTCAAAAAATATAGTTAAAAAATTCACGCTTATTGCCCCAGAAGTACCTCAAAAAATATTGTTAAAAAATCCACGCTTATTGCCCCAGAAGTACCTCAAAAAATATTGTTAAAAAATCCACGCTTATTGCCCCAGAAGTACCTCAGAAAATATAGTTAAAAAATCCACGCTTATTGCCCCAGAAGTACCTCAAAAAATATAGTTAAAAAATCCACGCTTATTGCCCTAGAAGTACCTCAAAAAATATAGTTAAAAAATCCACGCTTATTGCCCTAGAAGTACCTCAAAAAATATAGTTAAAAAATCCACGCTTATTGCCCTAGAAGTACCTCAAAAAATATAGTTAAAAAATCCACGCTTATTGCCCTAGAAGTACCTCAAAAAATATAGTTAAAAAATCCACGCTTATTGCCCTAGAAGTACCTCAAAAAATATAGTTAAAAAATCCACGCTTATTGCCCTAGAAGTACCTCAAAAAATATAGTTAAAAAATCCACGCTTATTGCCCCAGAAGTACCTCAAAAAATATAGTTAAAAAATCCACGCTTATTGCCCCAGAAGTACCTCAAAAAATATTGTTAAAAAATCCACGCTTATTGCCCCAGAAGTACCTCAAAAAATATTGTTAAAAAATCCACGCTTATTGCCCCAGAAGTACCTCAAAAAATACTGTTAAAAAATCCACGCTTATTGCCCCAGAAGTACCTCAAAAAATATTGTTAAAAAATCCACGCTTATTGCCCCAGAAGTACCTCAAAAAATATAGTTAAAAAATCCACGCTTATTGCCCCAGAAGTACCTCAAAAAATATAGTTAAAAAATCCACGCTTATTGCCCCAGAAGTACCTCAAAAAAAAAAATAGTTAAAAAATCCACGCTTATTGCCCCAGAAGTACCTCAAAAAAAAAATAGTTAAAAAATCCACGCTTATTGCCCCAGAAGTACCTCAAAAAATATAGTTAAAAAATCCACGCTTATTGCCCCAGAAGTACCTCAAAAAATATAGTTATAAAATCCACGCTTATTGCCCCAGAAGTACCTCAAAAAATATAGTAAAAAAATCCACGCTTATTGCCCCAGAAGTACCTCAAAAAATATAGTTAAAAATCCACGCTTATTGCCCCAGAAATACCTCAAAAAATGTAGTTAAAAAATCCACGCTTATTGTCCCAGAAGTACCTCAAAAAATATAGTTAAAAAATCCACGCTTATTGCCCCAGAAGTACCTCAAAAAATATTGTTAAAAAATCCACGCTTATTGCCCCAGAAGTACCTCAAAAAATATTGTTAAAAAATCCACGCTTATTGCCCTAGAAGTACCTCAAAAATATAGTTAAAAAATCCACGCTTATTGCCCCAGAAGTACCTCAAAAAATATAGTTAAAAAATCCACGCTTATTGCCCTAGAAGTACCTCAAAAAATATAGTTAAAAAATCCACGCATATTGCCCTAGAAGTACCTCAAAAAATATTGTTAAAAAATCCACGCTTATTGCCCTAGAAGTACCTCAAAAATATAGTTAAAAAATCCACGCTTATTGCCCCAGAAGTACCTCAAAAAATATAGTTAAAAAATCCACGCATATTGCCCTAGAAGTACCTCAAAAAATATTGTTAAAAAATCCACGCTTATTGCCCTAGAAGTACCTCAAAAAATATTGTTAAAAAATCCACGCTTATTGCCCCAGAAGTACCTCAAAAAATATTGCTAAAAAATCCACGCTTATTGCCCCAGAAGTACCTCAAAAAATATTGTTAAAAAATCCACGCTTATTGCCCCAGAAGTACCTCAAAAAATATTGTTAAAAAATCCACGCTTATTGCCCCAGAAGTACCTCAAAAAATATTGTTAAAAAATCCACGCTTATTGCCCCAGAAGTACCTCAAAAAATATTGTTAAAAAATCCACGCTTATTGCCCCAGAAGTACCTCAAAATATATTGTTAAAAAATCCACGCTTATTGCCCTAGAAGTACCTCAGAAAATATAGTTAAAAAAATCCACGATTATTGCCCTAGAAGTACCTCAAAAAATATAGTTAAAAAATCCACGCTTATTGCCCTAGAAGTACCTCAAAAAATATAGTTAAAAAATCCACGCTTATTGCCCCAGAAGTACCTCAAAAAATATAGTTAAAAAATTCACGCTTATTGCCCCAGAAGTACCTCAAAAAATATAGTTAAAAAATTCACGCTTATTGCCCCAGAAGTACCTCAAAAAATATTGTTAAAAAATCCACGCTTATTGCCCCAGAAGTACCTCAAAAAATATTGTTAAAAAATCCACGCTTATTGCCCCAGAAGTACCTCAGAAAATATAGTTAAAAAATCCACGCTTATTGCCCCAGAAGTACCTCAAAAAATATAGTTAAAAAATCCACGCTTATTGCCCTAGAAGTACCTCAAAAAATATAGTTAAACAAGTGAGCAAAGGCTATAGTCGGGACGGGGCCGACCATGTGATACCCTACACCACTACCCCTGTGCATAAGCTTTTCACTGGTAAACATTTATTTTAGGGAACATAATCCGACTACCACCAAACATATTTTGGTTTTTAATCAAAAAAATATGCCTCTTTCTCTCTGGGACCCACATAAGCAACCAAAATTTTGTGACCATCCGATCAAAATTTCGACCTATAGAATGGAAGAATTGGATGCATTACCGACTATTGTGGTATATCCCTTGTTTGACCACCTTCGCCAACCTACTTTACACCAATGTACAGGTAATATTTTCTTCTTCCATTGACAGGTTTTGCCGTTGAAATAACCCTACTAGAAATCGATATATTCACAAAGAATACAATTTTGAATTTGTCTCCACATGAGTTTTTCCCCATTCCGATCCTTAAATATTATCCGACTATCACCAAAATCAATAGGCATCTTCCTCTGTGGGGCCCCCATGAACCCCCAAAAATTCGTGACTCTCCAATCAAAATTCCAAACTGTAGCGTGATTACAAAAAATGGAAAAATTGGATATATTATATTTTATAATATATTTTGCGATATCTCGGTTGTTTGCCCACTTACTCCAACATACTTTGCGTCAATGTAAAGGACATATTTTCTTCTTCCATTGGCGGGCTTTCCTTTTGGAATACTACTACTAGAAGCGGAAATATTCTCATAAGAAAAAAAACGTTGACTTTTCTCCACATAAGCTTTTCGCTTATTCCGACTCCTGACTATTATCCGACCATCACCAAAATACATAGGCTTCTTCCTCTGTGGGACCCGCATAAAATTCCAAAAACTTCGTGGCGATCCGATCAAAATTGCGACCTGTAGCGTGGTTACAAAAAATCGGAAAATGTGATGCATTAACGACTATTGCGATATCTCTGTTGTTTGAGCAGCTAAGACAACCTACTTTACATCATTGTACAGGTGATATTTTCTACTTCCATTGCCAGGTTTTGCTTTTGATATACCTTTTAAAGAAACAGAGATATTGGCTTTGAAATAAAACGTTGACCTTTCTCCAAATAAGTGTTTGCCCATTCCGACCCCTGAACATTATCCGACCATCATCAAAATCAAATAGGCTTCTTTCTCTTTGGGACCCCCATTAACCCCCAAAATTTCGTGACGATCCGATCAAAATTGCGGCCTGTAGCTTGATTACAAAAATATCGGAAAATGGGATGCATTATCGACTATTGTCATATCTCTGCTATTTGACCACCTACGACAACCTACTTTACATCGTTGTAAAGGTGATATTTTCTACTTTCCTTGCCAGGTTTTGCTTTTGATATACCTATTAAAGAAACAGAGATATTGGCTTTGAAATAAAATGTTGACTTTTCTCCAAATAAGGTTATTGCCCATTCCGACCCCTAAATATTATCCGACCATCGCCAAAATCAATAGGCTTCTTCCTCTGTGAGACCCCCATTAACCCTAAAATTTTCGTGACGATCCGATCAAAATTGCGACCTGTAGCGTGATTTCGAAAAAAAATAGAAAAATGGGATGTATTACCGACTATTGCGATATCTCCGTTATTCGGTTACCTACGCCGACCTAGTTTGCATCATTGTAAAGACGGGATCTTCTACTTTCATAGTCAGACTTTGCTTTTGGAAAATTTTCAACCAAAGCTGTGATATTCGTCAATATAATTAAAATCGCAAAAATGAAAATTGGGGTTTTATTTGCAACTATTGTGATATCTTCGTTGTTTGATCACCTACGAGCACCTATTTTACATCATTAGAAAGGTGATATTTTCTGCTTTCATTGTCAGGTTTTGCTTTTGGTATACCCCATATAGAAGCTGAGATATTCGCTTTGGAAAAAAACGTTGTCATTTTATCCACCTAAGTTTTTTGCCCTTTCCGACCCCTAAATATTATCCGACCATCACCAAAATCAATAGGCTTCTTCCCCTCCGAGACCCCCATCAACATCCACAATTTCGTGACGATCCGATCAAAATTGCGACCTGTAGCGTGATTACAAGGTTTAGATGGACAGACGGACAGACGGACAGACGGACGGACGGACGGACGGACTGACGGACGGACACACATAGCCAGATCGACTCAGTTCGTCGAGGCATTCATTTTGGTATATATAAGTATGGGTCTACGACCATTATTTCGATGCGTTACAAACTTTTTGGCCAAAACCAACTTATAATACCCTCCCCACATAGTGGTGTAGGGTATAAAAATCCACGCTTATTGCCCTAGAAGTACCTCAAAAAATATAGTTAAAAAATCCACGCTTATTGCCCTAGAAGTACCTCAAAAAATATAGTTAAAAAATCCACGCTTATTGCCCTAGAAGTACCTCAAAAAATATAGTTAAAAAATCCACGCTTATTGCCCTAGAAGTACCTCAAAAAATATAGTTAAAAAATCCACGCTTATTGCCCTAGAAGTACCTCAAAAAATATAGTTAAAAAATCCACGCTTATTGCCCCAGAAGTACCTCAAAAAATATAGTTAAAAAATCCACGCTTATTGCCCCAGAAGTACCTCAAAAAATATTGTTAAAAAATCCACGCTTATTGCCCCAGAAGTACCTCAAAAAATATTGTTAAAAAATCCACGCTTATTGCCCCAGAAGTACCTCAAAAAATACTGTTAAAAAATCCACGCTTATTGCCCCAGAAGTACCTCAAAAAATATTGTTAAAAAATCCACGCTTATTGCCCCAGAAGTACCTCAAAAAATATAGTTAAAAAATCCACGCTTATTGCCCCAGAAGTACCTCAAAAAATATAGTTAAAAAATCCACGCTTATTGCCCCAGAAGTACCTCAAAAAATATTGTTAAAAAATCCACGCTTATTGCCCCAGAAGTACCTCAAAAAATATTGTTAAAAAATCCACGCTTATTGCCCTAGAAGTACCTCAAAAATATAGTTAAAAAATCCACGCTTATTGCCCCAGAAGTACCTCAAAAAATATAGTTAAAAAATCCACGCTTATTGCCCTAGAAGTACCTCAAAAAATATAGTTAAAAAATCCACGCATATTGCCCTAGAAGTACCTCAAAAAATATTGTTAAAAAATCCACGCTTATTGCCCTAGAAGTACCTCAAAAATATAGTTAAAAAATCCACGCTTATTGCCCCACAAGTACCTCAAAAAATATAGTTAAAAAATCCACGCATATTGCCCTAGAAGTACCTCAAAAAATATTGTTAAAAAATCCACGCTTATTGCCCTAGAAGTACCTCAAAAAATATTGTTAAAAAATCCACGCTTATTGCCCCAGAAGTACCTCAAAAAATATTGCTAAAAAATCCACGCTTATTGCCCCAGAAGTACCTCAAAAAATATTGTTAAAAAATCCACGCTTATTGCCCCAGAAGTACCTCAAAAAATATTGTTAAAAAATCCACGCTTATTGCCCCAGAAGTACCTCAAAAAATATTGTTAAAAAATCCACGCTTATTGCCCCAGAAGTACCTCAAAAAATATTGTTAAAAAATCCACGCTTATTGCCCCAGAAGTACCTCAAAATATATTGTTAAAAAATCCACGCTTATTGCCCTAGAAGTACCTCAGAAAATATAGTTAAAAAAATCCACGATTATTGCCCTAGAAGTACCTCAAAAAATATAGTTAAAAAATCCACGCTTATTGCCCTAGAAGTACCTCAAAAAATATAGTTAAAAAATCCACGCTTATTGCCCCAGAAGTACCTCAAAAAATATAGTTAAAAAATTCACGCTTATTGCCCCAGAAGTACCTCAAAAAATATAGTTAAAAAATTCACGCTTATTGCCCCAGAAGTACCTCAAAAAATATTGTTAAAAAATTCACGCTTATTGCCCCAGAAGTACCTCAAAAAATATTGTTAAAAAATCCACGCTTATTGCCCCAGAAGTACCTCAAAAAATATTGTTAAAAAATCCACGCTTATTGCCCCAGAAGTACCTCAGAAAATATAGTTAAAAAATCCACGCTTATTGCCCCAGAAGTACCTCAAAAAATATAGTTAAAAAATCCACGCTTATTGCCCTAGAAGTACCTCAAAAAATATAGTTAAAAAATCCACGCTTATTGCCCTAGAAGTACCTCAAAAAATATAGTTAAAAAATCCACGCTTATTGCCCTAGAAGTACCTCAAAAAATATAGTTAAAAAATCCACGCTTATTGCCCTAGAAGTACCTCAAAAAATATAGTTAAAAAATCCACGCTTATTGCCCTAGAAGTACCTCAAAAAATATAGTTAAAAAATCCACGCTTATTGCCCTAGAAGTACCTCAAAAAATATAGTTAAAAAATCCACGCTTATTGCCCCAGAAGTACCTCAAAAAATATAGTTAAAAAATCCACGCTTATTGCCCCAGAAGTACCTCAAAAAATATTGTTAAAAAATCCACGTTTATTGCCCCAGAAGTACCTCAAAAAATATTGTTAAAAAATCCACGTTTATTGCCCCAGAAGTACCTCAAAAAATACTGTTAAAAAATCCACGCTTATTGCCCCAGAAGTACCTCAAAAAATATTGTTAAAAAATCGACGCTTATTGCCCCAGAAGTACCTCAAAAAATATAGTTAAAAATCCACGCTTATTGCCCCAGAAGTACCTCAAAAAATATAGTTAAAAAATCCACGCTTATTGCCCCAGAAGTACCTCAAAAAAAAAAAATATTTAAAAAATCCACGCTTATTGCCCCAGAAGTACCTCAAAAAATATAGTTAAAAAATCCACGCTTATTGCCCCAGAAGTACCTCAAAAAATATAGTTATAAAATCCACGCTTATTGCCCCAGAAGTACCTCAAAAAATATAGTAAAAAAATCCACGCTTATTGCCCCAGAAGTACCTCAAAAAATATAGTTAAAAAATCCACGCTTATTGCCCCAGAAATACCTCAAAAAATGTAGTTAAAAAATCCACGCTTATTGCCCCAGAAGTACCTCAAAAAATATAGTTAAAAAATCCACGCTTATTGCCCCAGAAGTACCTCAAAAAATATAGTTAAAAAATCCACGCTTATTGCCCCAGAAGTACCTCAAAAAATATAGTTAAAAAATCCACGCTTATTGCCCCAGAAGTACCTCAAAAAATATAGTAAAAAAATCCACGCTTATTGCCCCAGAAATACCTCAAAAAATATAGTTAAAAAATCCACGCTTATTGTCCCAGAAGTACCTCAAAAAATATAGTTAAAAAATCCACGCTTATTGCCCCAGAAGTACCTCAAAAAATATTGTTAAAAAATCCACGCTTATTGCCCCAGAAGTACCTCAAAAAATATTGTTAAAAAATCCACGCTTATGTTCTAAGAATTTTCTCAACATTTTTGAAAAATATTTTTTTATTAAAAGTTTTGACATGAACTCAAAAATTTGGCAACTATCTCAAATGTCAAATATATCATAAAAACTGTATCTTATCTTAAACACAGCATTTTTTGCATCTTATACAAAAGACTTAAGACACAAACACACATAATAAATATTCTGCAATATTTTCCGAAATTCAAATGAAACCGAAATGACTCAACATTGGATTATTCTTAAATGCGATAACACCTGTGGTTAAGAGTTTATGTCCGCTCGGCAATAAGTGCTCTAAAATAAAATAAACGAAAAAATCAATTAGCGACCATTGCCAAAGCAACCATAACCAATGATAACTAACTGATGGAGGTGGTGCTGGCGGTGGCGGCTGTGATACAACCACAAGAAGGTGAATGTGAGCGCGTTTTTATGCACCAGATAGCTAGCCTTTGAAAAAGACAACAAAGATTGAAAATCTGTTCAAGTGTCAAAAAATTCTTATTAATCTCAAATTGAAAATTATTGACAGCGATGTGTGAGCTATACAGTGGGGCCCCTGGATAAGATCAGTTATTTGCCAAATGAGGAAAAACCCAATTAAGCATAACAAAGGGTTATGTTTTTATGGCTGTTGAAAATCTAACAGCTATCTGTAATGTATGAAATGTATATGGTTCTTCTAGGTTCCACTGTAGCTTAGTATTACTAATCTCTGAAATGAATAGTTTTGTAGTTTTGACTTTTCATGAAAAGAAAAATGATTTTTATTATTATTCGAAATTGAAGGTCACTACAAATGAAATGACTTCAAATATGTGTTGTGATAAGTTTAGACATCTGTGAAAAATTAGGAATTGAAAATAAGACCACACCAAGAAACTATGATGGTTCTATGGCTTTAATGTCATGTGTCTAATGTCATGAATGGGGTGGTTTCAAGTAATGGAAACAATAACAAATATAAATTAATTATGTTTTATTCTCGTCTAATTCTTATTCATAGGACCACTTAAAATAATAGTAGGAAGGCTTGGACACCTATTAAAATATATTTCAATTAAAATTTTGAAATGGAAAATATAAAAAGACACCTCATTACCGATATTGAGTAGTAAATTCATGTGATTGGTATTTCCTTTCTATTCCAGTTATTAAGGCAAACAAAACTGAATCGGCCAATAAAACCAATTAAAGAAATATGAACAATCATAATTTGAAACCTTTAAATAAGAAAAAAATGGAAGGTGGGGTTGAGTCGAATTTTAGTTACCATACAACATTCCAAGAATTTAAAAACTATTTTTTCAATGATTGTCAGTGGAGCGGATATTTGTAAAGAGTAATTTTTCAACCATTGTCAAGGCGTGTAATTTTTAAAAATATTTTTTTAAGGATTGCCAAAGGCGTGGATTTTTAAGAATATTTTTCAAGGAGTGCCCAAGGCGTGGATTTTTTTAAGAATATTTTTTCAAGTAGTTTCAGAGGCGTGGATTTTTTTAAGAATATTTTTTCAAGTAGTTTCAGAGGCGTGGATTTTTTTAAGAATAATTTTTCAAGTAGTTTCAGAGGCTTGGATTTTTTTAAGAATATTTTTTCAAGTAGTGTCAGAGGCGTGGATTTTTTTAAGAATATTTTTTCAAGTAGTGTCAGAGGCGTGGAATTTTTTAAGAATATTTTTTCAAGTAGTGTCAGAGGCGTGGATTTTTTTAAGAATATTTTTTCAAGTAGTGTCAGAGGCGTGGATTTTTTTAAGAATATTTTTTCAATTAGTTTCAGAGGCGTGTAATTTTTTAAGAATATTTTTTCAAGTAGTTTCAGAGGCTTGGAATTTTTTAAGAATATTTGTTCAAGTAGTTTCAGAGGCGTGGAATTTTTTAAGAATATTTTTTCAATTAGTTTCAGAGGCGTGGAATTTTTTAAGAATATTTGTTCAAGTAGTTTCAGAGGCTTGGAATTTTTTAAGAATATTTTTTCAAGTAGTTTCAGAGGAGTGGATTTTTTTAAGAATATTTTTTCAAGTAGTTTCAGAGGCGTGGAATTTTTTAAGAATATTTTTTCAATTAGTTTCAGAGGCGTGGAATTTTTTAAGAATATTTGTTCAAGTAGTTTCAGAGGCTTGGAATTTTTTAAGAATATTTTTTCAAGTAGTTTCAGAGGAGTGGATTTTTTTAAGAATATTTTTTCAAGTAGTTTCAGAGGCGTGGAATTTGTTAAGAATATTTTTTCAAGTAGTTTCAGAGACGTGGAATTTTTTAAGATTATTTTTTCAATTAGTTTCAGAGGCGTGGAATTTTTTAAGAATATTTTTTCAAGTAGTGTCAGAGGCGTGGATTTTTTTAAGAATATTTTTTCAAGTAGTTTCAGAGGCGTGGAATTTTTTAAGAATATTTTTTCAAGTAGTTTCAGAGGCGTGAAATTTTTTAAGAATATTTTTTCAATTAGTTTCAGAGGCGTGGATATTTTTAAGAATATTTTTTCAAGGAGTACCAAAGGCGTGGATTTTTTTAAGAATATTTTTTCAAGGAGTACCAAAGGCGTGGATGTTTTTAAGAATATTTTTTCAAGGAGTACCAAAGGCGTGGATTTTTTTAAGAATATTTTTTCAAGGAGTACCAAAGGCGTGGATTTTTTTAAGAATATTTTTTCAAGGAGTACCAAAGGCGTGGATTTTTTTAAGAATATTTTTTCAAGGAGTACCAAAGGCGTGGATTTTTTTAAGAATATTTTTTCAAGGAGTACCAAAGGCGTGGATTTTTTTAAGAATATTTTTTCAAGGAGTACCAAAGGCGTGGATTTTTTTAAGAATATTTTTTCAAGGAGTACCAAAGGCGTGGATTTTTTTAAGAATATTTTTTCAAGGAGTACCAAAGGCGTGGATTTTTTTAAGAATATTTTTTCAAGGAGTACCAAAGGCGTGGATTTTTTTAAGAATATTTTTTCAAGGAGTACCAAAGGCGTGGATTTTTTTAAGAATATTTTTTCAAGGAGTACCAAAGGCGTGGATTTTTTTAAGAATATTTTTTCAAGGAGTACCAAAGGCGTGGATTTTTTTAAGAATATTTTTTCAAGGAGTACCAAAGGCGTGGATTTTTTTAAGAATATTTTTTCAAGGAGTACCAAAGGCGTGGATTTTTTTAAGAATATTTTTTCAAGGAGTACCAAAGGCGTGGATTTTATTAAGAATATTTTTTCAAGGAGTACCAAAGGCGTGGATTTTTTTAAGAATATTTTTTCAAGGAGTACCAAAGGCGTGGATTTTTTTAAGAATATTTTTTCAAGGAGTACCAAAGGCGTGGATTTTTTTAAGAATATTTTTTCAAGGAGTAACAAAGGCGTGGATTTTTTTAAGAATATTTTTTCAAGGAGTACCAAAGGCGTGGATTTTTTTAAGAATATTTTTTCAAGTAGTTTCAGAGGCGTGGATTTTTTTAAGAATATTTTTTCAAGTAGTTTCAGAGGCGTGGATTTTTTTAAGAATATTTTTTCAAGTAGTTTCAGAGGCGTGGATTTTTTTAAGAATATTTTTTCAAGTAGTTTCAGAGGCGTGGATTTTTTTAAGAATATTTTTTCAAGTAGTTTCAGAGGCGTGGATTTTTTTAAGAATATTTTTTCAAGTAGTTTCAGAGGCGTGGATTTTTTTAAGAATATTTTTTCAAGTAGTTTCAGAGGCGTGGATTTTTTTAAGAATATTTTTTCAAGTAGTTTCAGAGGCGTGGATTTTTTTAAGAATATTTTTTCAAGTAGTTTCAGAGGCGTGGATTTTTTTAAGAATATTTTTTCAAGTAGTTTCAGAGGCGTGGATTTTTTTAAGAATATTTTTTCAAGTAGTTTCAGAGGCGTGGATTTTTTTAAGAATATTTTTTCAAGTAGTTTCAGAGGCGTGGATTTTTTTAAGAATATTTTTTCAAGTAGTTTCAGAGGCGTGGATTTTTTTAAGAATATTTTTTCAAGTAGTTTCAGAGGCGTGGATTTTTTTAAGAATATTTTTTCAAGTAGTTTCAGAGGCGTGGATTTTTTTAAGAATATTTTTTCAAGTAGTTTCAGAGGCGTGGATTTTTTTAAGAATATTTTTTCAAGTAGTTTCAGAGGCGTGGATTTTTTTAAGAATATTTTTTCAAGTAGTTTCAGAGGCGTGGATTTTTTTAAGAATATTTTTTCAAGTAGTTTCAGAGGCGTGGATTTTTTTAAGAATATTTTTTCAAGTAGTTTCAGAGGCGTGGATTTTTTTAAGAATATTTTTTCAAGTAGTTTCAGAGGCGTGGATTTTTTTAAGAATATTTTTTCAAGTAGTTTCAGAGGCGTGGATTTTTTTAAGAATATTTTTTCAAGTAGTTTCAGAGGCGTGGATTTTTTTAAGAATATTTTTTCAAGTAGTTTCAGAGGCGTGGATTTTTTTAAGAATATTTTTTCAAGTAGTTTCAGAGGCGTGGATTTTTTTAAGAATATTTTTTCAAGTAGTTTCAGAGGCGTGGATTTTTTTAAGAATATTTTTTCAAGTAGTTTCAGAGGCGTGGATTTTTTTAAGAATATTTTTTCAAGTAGTTTCAGAGGCGTGGATTTTTTTAAGAATATTTTTTCAAGTAGTTTCAGAGGCGTGGATTTTTTTAAGAATATTTTTTCAAGTAGTTTCAGAGGCGTGGATTTTTTTAAGAATATTTTTTCAAGTAGTTTCAGAGGCGTGGATTTTTTTAAGAATATTTTTTCAAGTAGTTTCAGAGGCGTGGATTTTTTTAAGAATATTTTTTCAAGTAGTTTCAGAGGCGTGGATTTTTTTAAGAATATTTTTTCAAGTAGTTTCAGAGGCGTGGATTTTTTTAAGAATATTTTTTCAAGTAGTTTCAGAGGCGTGGATTTTTTTAAGAATATTTTTTCAAGTAGTTTCAGAGGCGTGGATTTTTTTAAGAATATTTTTTCAAGTAGTTTCAGAGGCGTGGATTTTTTTAAGAATATTTTTTCAAGTAGTTTCAGAGGCGTGGATTTTTTTAAGAATATTTTTTCAAGTAGTTTCAGAGGCGTGGATTTTTTTAAGAATATTTTTTCAAGTAGTTTCAGAGGCGTGGATTTTTTTAAGAATATTTTTTCAAGTAGTTTCAGAGGCGTGGATTTTTTTAAGAATATTTTTTCAAGTAGTTTCAGAGGCGTGGATTTTTTTAAGAATATTTTTTCAAGTAGTTTCAGAGGCGTGGATTTTTTTAAGAATATTTTTTCAAGTAGTTTCAGAGGCGTGGATTTTTTTAAGAATATTTTTTCAAGTAGTTTCAGAGGCGTGGATTTTTTTAAGAATATTTTTTCAAGTAGTTTCAGAGGCGTGGATTTTTTTAAGAATATTTTTTCAAGTAGTTTCAGAGGCGTGGATTTTTTTAAGAATATTTTTTCAAGTAGTTTCAGAGGCGTGGATTTTTTTAAGAATATTTTTTCAAGTAGTTTCAGAGGCGTGGATTTTTTTAAGAATATTTTTTCAAGTAGTTTCAGAGGCGTGGATTTTTTTAAGAATATTTTTTCAAGTAGTTTCAGAGGCGTGGATTTTTTTAAGAATATTTTTTCAAGTAGTTTCAGAGGCGTGGATTTTTTTAAGAATATTTTTTCAAGTAGTTTCAGAGGCGTGGATTTTTTTAAGAATATTTTTTCAAGTAGTTTCAGAGGCGTGGATTTTTTTAAGAATATTTTTTCAAGTAGTTTCAGAGGCGTGGATTTTTTTAAGAATATTTTTTCAAGTAGTTTCAGAGGCGTGGATTTTTTTAAGAATATTTTTTCAAGTAGTTTCAGAGGCGTGGATTTTTTTAAGAATATTTTTTCAAGTAGTTTCAGAGGCGTGGATTTTTTTAAGAATATTTTTTCAAGTAGTTTCAGAGGCGTGGATTTTTTTAAGAATATTTTTTCAAGTAGTTTCAGAGGCGTGGATTTTTTTAAGAATATTTTTTCAAGTAGTTTCAGAGGCGTGGATTTTTTTAAGAATATTTTTTCAAGTAGTTTCAGAGGCGTGGATTTTTTTAAGAATATTTTTTCAAGTAGTTTCAGAGGCGTGGATTTTTTTAAGAATATTTTTTCAAGTAGTTTCAGAGGCGTGGATTTTTTTAAGAATATTTTTTCAAGTAGTTTCAGAGGCGTGGATTTTTTTAAGAATATTTTTTCAAGTAGTTTCAGAGGCGTGGATTTTTTTAAGAATATTTTTTCAAGTAGTTTCAGAGGCGTGGATTTTTTTAAGAATATTTTTTCAAGTAGTTTCAGAGGCGTGGATTTTTTTAAGAATATTTTTTCAAGTAGTTTCAGAGGCGTGGATTTTTTTAAGAATATTTTTTCAAGTAGTTTCAGAGGCGTGGATTTTTTTAAGAATATTTTTTCAAGTAGTTTCAGAGGCGTGGATTTTTTTAAGAATATTTTTTCAAGTAGTTTCAGAGGCGTGGATTTTTTTAAGAATATTTTTTCAAGTAGTTTCAGAGGCGTGGATTTTTTTAAGAATATTTTTTCAAGTAGTTTCAGAGGCGTGGATTTTTTTAAGAATATTTTTTCAAGTAGTTTCAGAGGCGTGGATTTTTTTAAGAATATTTTTTCAAGTAGTTTCAGAGGCGTGGATTTTTTTAAGAATATTTTTTCAAGTAGTTTCAGAGGCGTGGATTTTTTTAAGAATATTTTTTCAAGTAGTTTCAGAGGCGTGGATTTTTTTAAGAATATTTTTTCAAGTAGTTTCAGAGGCGTGGATTTTTTTAAGAATATTTTTTCAAGTAGTTTCAGAGGCGTGGATTTTTTTAAGAATATTTTTTCAAGTAGTTTCAGAGGCGTGGATTTTTTTAAGAATATTTTTTCAAGTAGTTTCAGAGGCGTGGATTTTTTTAAGAATATTTTTTCAAGTAGTTTCAGAGGCGTGGATTTTTTTAAGAATATTTTTTCAAGTAGTTTCAGAGGCGTGGATTTTTTTAAGAATATTTTTTCAAGTAGTTTCAGAGGCGTGGATTTTTTTAAGAATATTTTTTCAAGTAGTTTCAGAGGCGTGGATTTTTTTAAGAATATTTTTTCAAGTAGTTTCAGAGGCGTGGATTTTTTTAAGAATATTTTTTCAAGTAGTTTCAGAGGCGTGGATTTTTTTAAGAATATTTTTTCAAGTAGTTTCAGAGGCGTGGATTTTTTTAAGAATATTTTTTCAAGTAGTTTCAGAGGCGTGGATTTTTTTAAGAATATTTTTTCAAGTAGTTTCAGAGGCGTGGATTTTTTTAAGAATATTTTTTCAAGTAGTTTCAGAGGCGTGGATTTTTTTAAGAATATTTTTTCAAGTAGTTTCAGAGGCGTGGATTTTTTTAAGAATATTTTTTCAAGTAGTTTCAGAGGCGTGGATTTTTTTAAGAATATTTTTTCAAGTAGTTTCAGAGGCGTGGATTTTTTTAAGAATATTTTTTCAAGTAGTTTCAGAGGCGTGGATTTTTTTAAGAATATTTTTTCAAGTAGTTTCAGAGGCGTGGATTTTTTTAAGAATATTTTTTCAAGTAGTTTCAGAGGCGTGGATTTTTTTAAGAATATTTTTTCAAGTAGTTTCAGAGGCGTGGATTTTTTTAAGAATATTTTTTCAAGTAGTTTCAGAGGCGTGGATTTTTTTAAGAATATTTTTTCAAGTAGTTTCAGAGGCGTGGATTTTTTTAAGAATATTTTTTCAAGTAGTTTCAGAGGCGTGGATTTTTTTAAGAATATTTTTTCAAGTAGTTTCAGAGGCGTGGATTTTTTTAAGAATATTTTTTCAAGTAGTTTCAGAGGCGTGGATTTTTTTAAGAATATTTTTTCAAGTAGTTTCAGAGGCGTGGATTTTTTTAAGAATATTTTTTCAAGTAGTTTCAGAGGCGTGGATTTTTTTAAGAATATTTTTTCAAGTAGTTTCAGAGGCGTGGATTTTTTTAAGAATATTTTTTCAAGTAGTTTCAGAGGCGTGGATTTTTTTAAGAATATTTTTTCAAGTAGTTTCAGAGGCGTGGATTTTTTTAAGAATATTTTTTCAAGTAGTTTCAGAGGCGTGGATTTTTTTAAGAATATTTTTTCAAGTAGTTTCAGAGGCGTGGATTTTTTTAAGAATATTTTTTCAAGTAGTTTCAGAGGCGTGGATTTTTTTAAGAATATTTTTTCAAGTAGTTTCAGAGGCGTGGATTTTTTTAAGAATATTTTTTCAAGTAGTTTCAGAGGCGTGGATTTTTTTAAGAATATTTTTTCAAGTAGTTTCAGAGGCGTGGATTTTTTTAAGAATATTTTTTCAAGTAGTTTCAGAGGCGTGGATTTTTTTAAGAATATTTTTTCAAGTAGTTTCAGAGGCGTGGATTTTTTTAAGAATATTTTTTCAAGTAGTTTCAGAGGCGTGGATTTTTTTAAGAATATTTTTTCAAGTAGTTTCAGAGGCGTGGATTTTTTTAAGAATATTTTTTCAAGTAGTTTCAGAGGCGTGGATTTTTTTAAGAATATTTTTTCAAGTAGTTTCAGAGGCGTGGATTTTTTTAAGAATATTTTTTCAAGTAGTTTCAGAGGCGTGGATTTTTTTAAGAATATTTTTTCAAGTAGTTTCAGAGGCGTGGATTTTTTTAAGAATATTTTTTCAAGTAGTTTCAGAGGCGTGGATTTTTTTAAGAATATTTTTTCAAGTAGTTTCAGAGGCGTGGATTTTTTTAAGAATATTTTTTCAAGTAGTTTCAGAGGCGTGGATTTTTTTAAGAATATTTTTTCAAGTAGTTTCAGAGGCGTGGATTTTTTTAAGAATATTTTTTCAAGTAGTTTCAGAGGCGTGGATTTTTTTAAGAATATTTTTTCAAGTAGTTTCAGAGGCGTGGATTTTTTTAAGAATATTTTTTCAAGTAGTTTCAGAGGCGTGGATTTTTTTAAGAATATTTTTTCAAGTAGTTTCAGAGGCGTGGATTTTTTTAAGAATATTTTTTCAAGTAGTTTCAGAGGCGTGGATTTTTTTAAGAATATTTTTTCAAGTAGTTTCAGAGGCGTGGATTTTTTTAAGAATATTTTTTCAAGTAGTTTCAGAGGCGTGGATTTTTTTAAGAATATTTTTTCAAGTAGTTTCAGAGGCGTGGATTTTTTTAAGAATATTTTTTCAAGTAGTTTCAGAGGCGTGGATTTTTTTAAGAATATTTTTTCAAGTAGTTTCAGAGGCGTGGATTTTTTTAAGAATATTTTTTCAAGTAGTTTCAGAGGCGTGGATTTTTTTAAGAATATTTTTTCAAGTAGTTTCAGAGGCGTGGATTTTTTTAAGAATATTTTTTCAAGTAGTTTCAGAGGCGTGGATTTTTTTAAGAATATTTTTTCAAGTAGTTTCAGAGGCGTGGATTTTTTTAAGAATATTTTTTCAAGTAGTTTCAGAGGCGTGGATTTTTTTAAGAATATTTTTTCAAGTAGTTTCAGAGGCGTGGATTTTTTTAAGAATATTTTTTCAAGTAGTTTCAGAGGCGTGGATTTTTTTAAGAATATTTTTTCAAGTAGTTTCAGAGGCGTGGATTTTTTTAAGAATATTTTTTCAAGTAGTTTCAGAGGCGTGGATTTTTTTAAGAATATTTTTTCAAGTAGTTTCAGAGGCGTGGATTTTTTTAAGAATATTTTTTCAAGTAGTTTCAGAGGCGTGGATTTTTTTAAGAATATTTTTTCAAGTAGTTTCAGAGGCGTGGATTTTTTTAAGAATATTTTTTCAAGTAGTTTCAGAGGCGTGGATTTTTTTAAGAATATTTTTTCAAGTAGTTTCAGAGGCGTGGATTTTTTTAAGAATATTTTTTCAAGTAGTTTCAGAGGCGTGGATTTTTTTAAGAATATTTTTTCAAGTAGTTTCAGAGGCGTGGATTTTTTTAAGAATATTTTTTCAAGTAGTTTCAGAGGCGTGGATTTTTTTAAGAATATTTTTTCAAGTAGTTTCAGAGGCGTGGATTTTTTTAAGAATATTTTTTCAAGTAGTTTCAGAGGCGTGGATTTTTTTAAGAATATTTTTTCAAGTAGTTTCAGAGGCGTGGATTTTTTTAAGAATATTTTTTCAAGTAGTTTCAGAGGCGTGGATTTTTTTAAGAATATTTTTTCAAGTAGTTTCAGAGGCGTGGATTTTTTTAAGAATATTTTTTCAAGTAGTTTCAGAGGCGTGGATTTTTTTAAGAATATTTTTTCAAGTAGTTTCAGAGGCGTGGATTTTTTTAAGAATATTTTTTCAAGTAGTTTCAGAGGCGTGGATTTTTTTAAGAATATTTTTTCAAGTAGTTTCAGAGGCGTGGATTTTTTTAAGAATATTTTTTCAAGTAGTTTCAGAGGCGTGGATTTTTTTAAGAATATTTTTTCAAGTAGTTTCAGAGGCGTGGATTTTTTTAAGAATATTTTTTCAAGTAGTTTCAGAGGCGTGGATTTTTTTAAGAATATTTTTTCAAGTAGTTTCAGAGGCGTGGATTTTTTTAAGAATATTTTTTCAAGTAGTTTCAGAGGCGTGGATTTTTTTAAGAATATTTTTTCAAGTAGTTTCAGAGGCGTGGATTTTTTTAAGAATATTTTTTCAAGTAGTTTCAGAGGCGTGGATTTTTTTAAGAATATTTTTTCAAGTAGTTTCAGAGGCGTGGATTTTTTTAAGAATATTTTTTCAAGTAGTTTCAGAGGCGTGGATTTTTTTAAGAATATTTTTTCAAGTAGTTTCAGAGGCGTGGATTTTTTTAAGAATATTTTTTCAAGTAGTTTCAGAGGCGTGGATTTTTTTAAGAATATTTTTTCAAGTAGTTTCAGAGGCGTGGATTTTTTTAAGAATATTTTTTCAAGTAGTTTCAGAGGCGTGGATTTTTTTAAGAATATTTTTTCAAGTAGTTTCAGAGGCGTGGATTTTTTTAAGAATATTTTTTCAAGTAGTTTCAGAGGCGTGGATTTTTTTAAGAATATTTTTTCAAGTAGTTTCAGAGGCGTGGATTTTTTTAAGAATATTTTTTCAAGTAGTTTCAGAGGCGTGGATTTTTTTAAGAATATTTTTTCAAGTAGTTTCAGAGGCGTGGATTTTTTTAAGAATATTTTTTCAAGTAGTTTCAGAGGCGTGGATTTTTTTAAGAATATTTTTTCAAGTAGTTTCAGAGGCGTGGATTTTTTTAAGAATATTTTTTCAAGTAGTTTCAGAGGCGTGGATTTTTTTAAGAATATTTTTTCAAGTAGTTTCAGAGGCGTGGATTTTTTTAAGAATATTTTTTCAAGTAGTTTCAGAGGCGTGGATTTTTTTAAGAATATTTTTTCAAGTAGTTTCAGAGGCGTGGATTTTTTTAAGAATATTTTTTCAAGTAGTTTCAGAGGCGTGGATTTTTTTAAGAATATTTTTTCAAGTAGTTTCAGAGGCGTGGATTTTTTTAAGAATATTTTTTCAAGTAGTTTCAGAGGCGTGGATTTTTTTAAGAATATTTTTTCAAGTAGTTTCAGAGGCGTGGATTTTTTTAAGAATATTTTTTCAAGTAGTTTCAGAGGCGTGGATTTTTTTAAGAATATTTTTTCAAGTAGTTTCAGAGGCGTGGATTTTTTTAAGAATATTTTTTCAAGTAGTTTCAGAGGCGTGGATTTTTTTAAGAATATTTTTTCAAGTAGTTTCAGAGGCGTGGATTTTTTTAAGAATATTTTTTCAAGTAGTTTCAGAGGCGTGGATTTTTTTAAGAATATTTTTTCAAGTAGTTTCAGAGGCGTGGATTTTTTTAAGAATATTTTTTCAAGTAGTTTCAGAGGCGTGGATTTTTTTAAGAATATTTTTTCAAGTAGTTTCAGAGGCGTGGATTTTTTTAAGAATATTTTTTCAAGTAGTTTCAGAGGCGTGGATTTTTTTAAGAATATTTTTTCAAGTAGTTTCAGAGGCGTGGATTTTTTTAAGAATATTTTTTCAAGTAGTTTCAGAGGCGTGGATTTTTTTAAGAATATTTTTTCAAGTAGTTTCAGAGGCGTGGATTTTTTTAAGAATATTTTTTCAAGTAGTTTCAGAGGCGTGGATTTTTTTAAGAATATTTTTTCAAGTAGTTTCAGAGGCGTGGATTTTTTTAAGAATATTTTTTCAAGTAGTTTCAGAGGCGTGGATTTTTTTAAGAATATTTTTTCAAGTAGTTTCAGAGGCGTGGATTTTTTTAAGAATATTTTTTCAAGTAGTTTCAGAGGCGTGGATTTTTTTAAGAATATTTTTTCAAGTAGTTTCAGAGGCGTGGATTTTTTTAAGAATATTTTTTCAAGTAGTTTCAGAGGCGTGGATTTTTTTAAGAATATTTTTTCAAGTAGTTTCAGAGGCGTGGATTTTTTTAAGAATATTTTTTCAAGTAGTTTCAGAGGCGTGGATTTTTTTAAGAATATTTTTTCAAGTAGTTTCAGAGGCGTGGATTTTTTTAAGAATATTTTTTCAAGTAGTTTCAGAGGCGTGGATTTTTTTAAGAATATTTTTTCAAGTAGTTTCAGAGGCGTGGATTTTTTTAAGAATATTTTTTCAAGTAGTTTCAGAGGCGTGGATTTTTTTAAGAATATTTTTTCAAGTAGTTTCAGAGGCGTGGATTTTTTTAAGAATATTTTTTCAAGTAGTTTCAGAGGCGTGGATTTTTTTAAGAATATTTTTTCAAGTAGTTTCAGAGGCGTGGATTTTTTTAAGAATATTTTTTCAAGTAGTTTCAGAGGCGTGGATTTTTTTAAGAATATTTTTTCAAGTAGTTTCAGAGGCGTGGATTTTTTTAAGAATATTTTTTCAAGTAGTTTCAGAGGCGTGGATTTTTTTAAGAATATTTTTTCAAGTAGTTTCAGAGGCGTGGATTTTTTTAAGAATATTTTTTCAAGTAGTTTCAGAGGCGTGGATTTTTTTAAGAATATTTTTTCAAGTAGTTTCAGAGGCGTGGATTTTTTTAAGAATATTTTTTCAAGTAGTTTCAGAGGCGTGGATTTTTTTAAGAATATTTTTTCAAGTAGTTTCAGAGGCGTGGATTTTTTTAAGAATATTTTTTCAAGTAGTTTCAGAGGCGTGGATTTTTTTAAGAATATTTTTTCAAGTAGTTTCAGAGGCGTGGATTTTTTTAAGAATATTTTTTCAAGTAGTTTCAGAGGCGTGGATTTTTTTAAGAATATTTTTTCAAGTAGTTTCAGAGGCGTGGATTTTTTTAAGAATATTTTTTCAAGTAGTTTCAGAGGCGTGGATTTTTTTAAGAATATTTTTTCAAGTAGTTTCAGAGGCGTGGATTTTTTTAAGAATATTTTTTCAAGTAGTTTCAGAGGCGTGGATTTTTTTAAGAATATTTTTTCAAGTAGTTTCAGAGGCGTGGATTTTTTTAAGAATATTTTTTCAAGTAGTTTCAGAGGCGTGGATTTTTTTAAGAATATTTTTTCAAGTAGTTTCAGAGGCGTGGATTTTTTTAAGAATATTTTTTCAAGTAGTTTCAGAGGCGTGGATTTTTTTAAGAATATTTTTTCAAGTAGTTTCAGAGGCGTGGATTTTTTTAAGAATATTTTTTCAAGTAGTTTCAGAGGCGTGGATTTTTTTAAGAATATTTTTTCAAGTAGTTTCAGAGGCGTGGATTTTTTTAAGAATATTTTTTCAAGTAGTTTCAGAGGCGTGGATTTTTTTAAGAATATTTTTTCAAGTAGTTTCAGAGGCGTGGATTTTTTTAAGAATATTTTTTCAAGTAGTTTCAGAGGCGTGGATTTTTTTAAGAATATTTTTTCAAGTAGTTTCAGAGGCGTGGATTTTTTTAAGAATATTTTTTCAAGTAGTTTCAGAGGCGTGGATTTTTTTAAGAATATTTTTTCAAGTAGTTTCAGAGGCGTGGATTTTTTTAAGAATATTTTTTCAAGTAGTTTCAGAGGCGTGGATTTTTTTAAGAATATTTTTTCAAGTAGTTTCAGAGGCGTGGATTTTTTTAAGAATATTTTTTCAAGTAGTTTCAGAGGCGTGGATTTTTTTAAGAATATTTTTTCAAGTAGTTTCAGAGGCGTGGATTTTTTTAAGAATATTTTTTCAAGTAGTTTCAGAGGCGTGGATTTTTTTAAGAATATTTTTTCAAGTAGTTTCAGAGGCGTGGATTTTTTTAAGAATATTTTTTCAAGTAGTTTCAGAGGCGTGGATTTTTTTAAGAATATTTTTTCAAGTAGTTTCAGAGGCGTGGATTTTTTTAAGAATATTTTTTCAAGTAGTTTCAGAGGCGTGGATTTTTTTAAGAATATTTTTTCAAGTAGTTTCAGAGGCGTGGATTTTTTTAAGAATATTTTTTCAAGTAGTTTCAGAGGCGTGGATTTTTTTAAGAATATTTTTTCAAGTAGTTTCAGAGGCGTGGATTTTTTTAAGAATATTTTTTCAAGTAGTTTCAGAGGCGTGGATTTTTTTAAGAATATTTTTTCAAGTAGTTTCAGAGGCGTGGATTTTTTTAAGAATATTTTTTCAAGTAGTTTCAGAGGCGTGGATTTTTTTAAGAATATTTTTTCAAGTAGTTTCAGAGGCGTGGATTTTTTTAAGAATATTTTTTCAAGTAGTTTCAGAGGCGTGGATTTTTTTAAGAATATTTTTTCAAGTAGTTTCAGAGGCGTGGATTTTTTTAAGAATATTTTTTCAAGTAGTTTCAGAGGCGTGGATTTTTTTAAGAATATTTTTTCAAGTAGTTTCAGAGGCGTGGATTTTTTTAAGAATATTTTTTCAAGTAGTTTCAGAGGCGTGGATTTTTTTAAGAATATTTTTTCAAGTAGTTTCAGAGGCGTGGATTTTTTTAAGAATATTTTTTCAAGTAGTTTCAGAGGCGTGGATTTTTTTAAGAATATTTTTTCAAGTAATGTCGGAGGCGTGGATTTTTTTAAGAATATTTTTGCAAGTAGTTTCAGAGACGTGGAATTTTTTAAGAATATTTTTTCAAGTAGTTTCAGAGGCGTGGATTTTTTAAGAATATTTTTTCAAGTAGTTTCAGAGACGTGGAATTTTTTAAGAATATTTTTTCAAGTAGTTTCAGAGGCGTGGATTTTTTTAAGAATATTTGTTCAAGTAGTTTCAAAGGCGTGGATTTTTTTAAGAATATTTTTTCAAGTAGTTTCATAGGCGTGGATTTTTTTTAAGAATATTTTTTCAAGTAGTTTCAGAGGCGTAGATTTTTTTAAGAATATTTTTTCAAGTAGTTTCAGAGGCGTGGATTTTTTTAATAATTTTTTTTTCAAGTAGTTTCAGAGGCGAGGATTTTTTAAGAATATTTTTTCAAGTAGTTTCAGAGGCGTGGATTTTTTTAAGAATATTTTTTCAAGTAGTTTCAGAGGCGTGGATTTTTTTAAGAATATTTTTTCAAGTAGTTTCAGAGGCGTGGATTTTTTTAATAATTTTTTTTTTCAAGTAGTTTCAGAGGCGAGGATTTTTTAAGTATATTTTTTCAAGTAGTTTCAGAGGCGTGGATTTTTTTAAGAATATTTTTTCAAGTAGTTTCAGAGGCGTGGATTTTTTTAAGAATATTTTTTCAAGTAGTTTCAGAGGCGTGGATTTTTTTAATAATTTTTTTTTCAAGTAGTTTCAGAGGCGTGGATTTTTTTAATAATTTTTTTTTCAACTAGTTTCAGAGGCGTGAATTTTTTAAGAATATTTTTTCAAGTAGTTTCAGAGGCGTGGAATTTTTTAAGAATATTTTTTCAAGTAGTTTCAGAGGCGTGGAATTTTTTAAGAATATTTTTTCAAGTAGTTTCAGAGGCGTGGAATTTTTTAAGAATATTTTTTCAAGTAGTTTCAGAGGCGTGGAATTTTTTAAGAATATTTTTTCAAGTAGTTTCAGAGGCGTGGAATTTTTTAAGAATATTTTTTCAAGTAGTTTCAGAGGCGTGGAATTTTTTAAGAATATTTTTTCAAGTAGTTTCAGAGGCGTGGAATTTTTTAAGAATATTTTTTCAAGTCGTTTCAGAGGCGTGGAATTTTTTAAGAATATTTTTTCAAGTAGTTTCAGAGGCGTGGAATTTTTTAAGAATATTTTTTCAAGTCGTTTCAGAGGCGTGGAATTTTTTAAGAATATTTTTTCAAGTAGTTTCAGAGGCGTGGAATTTTTTAAGAATATTTTTTCAAGTAGTTTCAGAGGCGTGGAATTTTTTAAGAATATTTTTTCAAGTAGTTTCAGAGGCGTGGAATTTTTTAAGAATATTTTTTCAAGTAGTTTCAGAGGCGTGGAATTTTTTAAGAATATTTTTTCAAGTAGTTTCAGAGGCGTGGAATTTTTTAAGAATATTTTTTCAAGTAGTTTCAGAGGCGTGGAATTTTTTAAGAATATTTTTTCAAGTAGTTTCAGAGGCGTGGAATTTTTTAAGAATATTTTTTCAAGTAGTTTCAGAGGCGTGGAATTTTTTAAGAATATTTTTTCAAGTAGTTTCAGAGGCGTGGAATTTTTTAAGAATATTTTTTCAAGTAGTTTCAGAGGCGTGGAATTTTTTAAGAATATTTTTTCAAGTAGTTTCAGAGGCGTGGAATTTTTTAAGAATATTTTTTCAAGTAGTTTCAAGGGCGTGGAATTTTTTAAGAATATTTTTTCAAGTAGTTTCAGAGGCGTGGAATTTTTTAAGAATATTTTTTCAAGTAGTTTCAGAGGCGTGGAATTTTTTAAGAATATTTTTTCAAGTAGTTTCAGAGGCGTGGAATTTTTTAAGAATATTTTTTCAAGTAGTTTCAGAGGCGTGGAATTTTTTAAGAATATTTTTTCAAGTAGTTTCAGAGGCGTGGAATTTTTTAAGAATATTTTTTCAAGTAGTTTCAGAGGCGTGGAATTTTTTAAGAATATTTTTTCAAGTAGTTTCAGAGGCGTGGAATTTTTTAAGAATATTTTTTCAAGTAGTTTCAGAGGCGTGGAATTTTTTAAGAATATTTTTTCAAGTAGTTTCAGAGGCGTGGAATTTTTTAAGAATATTTTTTCAAGTAGTTTCAGAGGCGTGGAATTTTTTAAGAATATTTTTTCAAGTAGTTTCAGAGGCGTGGAATTTTTTAAGAATATTTTTTCAAGTAGTTTCAGAGGCGTGGAATTTTTTAAGAATATTTTTTCAAGTAGTTTCAGAGGCGTGGAATTTTTTAAGAATATTTTTTCAAGTAGTTTCAGAGGCGTGGAATTTTTTAAGAATATTTTTTCAAGTAGTTTCAGAGGCGTGGAATTTTTTAAGAATATTTTTTCAAGTAGTTTCAGAGGCGTGGAATTTTTTAAGAATATTTTTTCAAGGACAAAGGGCGTTAAGCGCAACAGCAAGTCGTTCTACCTTAAGAACATTTCTAAGAGATATCGAAATGAGTCTCTATGTTACAAACTTCATGACATATTCGAATAGCTCTTTAAATTGAGTAGCGTTCACTAGAACACGAGTATATGAACAAACCGCCAGAGTTCACATACCCCTTTTGACCTTAACCGAGGTGTAGTTTAAGGAACCCGTAGTTAAACAAAAGCCACGGTATTTCACAACGGTCAATTTCGATTTCATTTGACGAAAATTCCCAAAAGCTTTGACCGTATTCAAATGTCATGCCAGAATTTAAGAGTCAATGATCGTTAAATAACAATAATAGTTCATTTTGAAATACCAGAACAATGACAATATTTCTTTTTGCTGTTGCTTTTGTTGTCCGCTTCAAGTGATTTAGATTTAGTTAAGTAAATGAACGAGATAAATAGCATTCTGATAACATTGTTTGTATTGTTCAAAAGTGACACTTGTTTGATTTGATTTTTATGAAGTCGCAATGACGATGAACTGCTCTGATTTAAGTAATAAATCGGCAATATTTCCAATTGACATGTTTAGCATTTTTGGGGGCATTACAAACAAAATACCATGACATGGCATAACAGAGTCTAACGCCTTTTTAGCCCTGAACATGACAATTGACCATTTGTATTGGTAGATTGTTGGATTGGGTGTTGTTATTGTTGTTTACACGTTTCTTCAAATTGTTGTGTGAATGTGTACCACCGCCATCACCATTGCCTCCATTATCACAACACATCGTAAATAAGAATTGGAATCCAGTTGACTTTCGAAAAACTATAACTTACCATAAATATTTCAATATGGATTTTGTAATTGTCCACATGCAGATTGATGTTGTTGTTTGTTATTGTGTATCCAATTGTCACCGGTCAAGAACATGGGCAGTACCTAAAACAACAATGTTAGCACAGTGAACCGCTCCCACATTGTGGCGTTTTACACTAACGTACCAAGAAATCCGCAGAGGAGGATATTTACAAATATTTTTCAGGCATTTCTGGGACAATGTTTTTGAGGCACATAAAAGGCAGCCTTGATTTTTTAATTATTTTTTGAGGTACTTCTAAGGCAACAAGCGTGGATTTATTAACATTATTTTTTGAGGTACTTCTAAAATTGTTTTTTGAGGTACTTCTAGGGCAACAAGCGTAGATTTTTTAAATTATTTTTTGAGGTACTTCTAGGGCAACAAGCGTGGATTTTTTAAATTATTTTTTTGAGGTACTTCTAGGGCAACAAGCGTGGATTTATTAAAATTATTTTTTGAGGTACTTTTAGGGCAACAAGCGTGGATTTATTAAAATTATTTTTTGAGGTACTTTTAGGGCAACAAGCGTGGATTTATTAAAATTATTTTTTGGGCTACTTCTAGAGCAACAAGCGTGGATTTATTAAAATTATTTTTTGGGCTACTTCTAGAGCAACAAGCGTGGATTTATTAAAATTATTTTTTGAGCTACTTCTAGAGCAACAATCGTTGATTTATTAAAATTATTTTTGGGGTACTTCTAGGGCAACGGGCGTGGATATATTAAATTTATTTTTTTAGGTACTTCTAGGGCAACAAGCGTGAATTTATTAAAATTATTTTTTGAGGTTTTTCTAGGGCAACAAGCGTGGATTTATTAAAACTATTTTTTGAGGTACTTCTAGGGCAACAAGCGTGGATTTATTAAAACTATTTTTGAGGTACTTCTAGGGCAACAAGCGTGGATTTATTAAAATAATTTTTTGAGGAATTTTTAGAGCAGTTAGCGTGGATTTATTAAAATATTTTTTTGAGGATTTTTAGGGCAACAAGCGTGGATTTATTAAAATTATTTTTTGAGGTACTTTTAGGGCAACAAGCGTGGATTTATTAAAATTATTTTTTGAGGTACTTTTAGGGCAACAAGCGTGCATTTATTAAAATTATTTTTTGAGGTACTTTTAGGGCAACAAGCGTGGATTTATTAAAATTATTTTTTGAGGTACTTTTAGGGCAACAAGCGTGCATTTATTAAAATTATTTTTTGAGGTACTTTTAGGGCAACAAGCGTGCATTTATTAAAATTATTTTTTGAGGTACTTTTAGGGCAACAAGCGTGGATTTATTAAAATTATTTTTCGAGCTACTTCTAGAGCAACAAGCGTGGATTTATTAAAATTATTTTTTGAGCTACTTCTAGAGCAACAAGCGTGGATTTATTAAAATTATTTTTTGAGCTACTTCTTGAGCAACAAGCGTGGATTTATTAAAATTATTTTTTGAGCTACTTCTTGAGCAACAAGCGTGGATTTATTAAAATTATTTTTTGAGCTACTTCTAGAGCAACAAGCGTGGATTTATTAAAATTATTTTTTGAGCTACTTCTAGAGCAACAAGCGTGGATTTATTAAAATTATTTTTTGAGCTACTTCTAGAGCAACAAGCGTGGATTTATTAAAATTATTTTTTGAGCTACTTCTAGAGCAACAAGCGTGGATTTATTAAAATTATTTTTTGAGCTACTTCTAGAGCAACAAGCGTGGATTTATTAAAATTATTTTTTGAGCTACTTCTAGAGCAACAAGCGTGGATTTATTAAAATTATTTTTTGAGCTACTTCTAGAGCAACAAGCGTGGATTTATTAAAATTATTTTTTGAGCTACTTCTAGAGCAACAAGCGTGGATTTATTAAAATTATTTTTTGAGCTACTTCTAGAGCAACAAGCGTGGATTTATTAAAATTATTTTTTGAGCTACTTCTAGAGCAACAAGCGTGGATTTATTAAAATTATTTTTTGAGCTACTTCTAGAGCAACAAGCGTGGATTTATTAAAATTATTTTTTGAGCTACTTCTAGAGCAACAAGCGTGGATTTATTAAAATTATTTTTTGAGCTACTTCTAGAGCAACAAGCGTGGATTTATTAAAATTATTTTTTGAGCTACTTCTAGAGCAACAAGCGTGGATTTATTAAAATTATTTTTTGAGCTACTTCTAGAGCAACAAGCGTGGATTTATTAAAATTATTTTTTGAGCTACTTCTAGAGCAACAAGCGTGGATTTATTAAAATTATTTTTTGAGCTACTTCTAGAGCAACAAGCGTGGATTTATTAAAATTATTTTTTGAGCTACTTCTAGAGCAACAAGCGTGGATTTATTAAAATTATTTTTTGAGCTACTTCTAGAGCAACAAGCGTGGATTTATTACAATTATTTTTTGAGCTACTTCTAGAGCAACAAGCGTGGATTTATTAAAATTATTTTTTGAGCTACTTCTAGAGCAACAAGCGAGGATTTATTAAAATTATTTTTTGAGCTACTTCTAGAGCAACAAGCGTGGATTTATTAAAATTATTTTTTGAGCTACTTCTAGAGCAACAAGCGTGGATTTATTAAAATTATTTTTTGAGCTACTTCTAGAGCAACAAGCGTGGATTTATTAAAATTATTTTTTGAGCTACTTCTAGAGCAACAAGCGTGGATTTATTAAAATTATTTTTTGAGCTACTTCTAGAGCAACAAGCGTGGATTTATTAAAATTATTTTTTGAGCTACTTCTAGAGCAACAAGCGTGGATTTATTAAAATTATTTTTTGAGCTAATTCTAGAGCAACAAGCGTGGATTTATTAAAATTATTTTTTGAGCTACTTCTAGAGCAACAAGCGTGGATTTATTAAAATTATTTTTTGAGCTACTTCTAGAGCAACAAGCGTGGATTTATTAAAATTATTTTTTGAGCTACTTCTAGAGCAACAAGCGTGGATTTATTAAAATTATTTTTTGAGCTACTTCTAGAGCAACAAGCGTGGATTTATTAAAATTATTTTTTGAGCTACTTCTAGAGCAACAAGCGTGGATTTATTAAAATTATTTTTTGAGCTACTTCTAGAGCAACAAGCGTGGATTTATTAAAATTATTTTTTGAGCTACTTCTAGAGCAACAAGCGTGGATTTATTAAAATTATTTTTTGAGCTACTTCTAGAGCAACAAGCGTGGATTTATTAAAATTATTTTTTGAGCTACTTCTAGAGCAACAAGCGTGGATTTATTAAAATTATTTTTTGAGCTACTTCTAGAGCAACAAGCGTGGATTTATTAAAATTATTTTTTGAGCTACTTCTAGAGCAACAAGCGTGGATTTATTAAAATTATTTTTTGAGCTACTTCTAGAGCAACAAGCGTGGATTTATTAAAATTATTTTTTGAGCTACTTCTAGAGCAACAAGCGTGGATTTATTAAAATTATTTTTTGAGCTACTTCTAGAGCAACAAGCGTGGATTTATTAAAATTATTTTTTGAGCTACTTCTAGAGCAACAAGCGTGGATTTATTAAAATTATTTTTTGAGCTACTTCTAGAGCAACAAGCGTGGATTTATTAAAATTATTTTTTGAGCTACTTCTAGAGCAACAAGCGTGGATTTATTAAAATTATTTTTTGAGCTACTTCTAGAGCAACAAGCGTGGATTTATTAAAATTATTTTTTGAGGTACTTCTTTATAAAAATATATTTTTCTTATTTAAAGATTCCTTCTTTCGTTTTTACTGCTCTACTCTAGGACTGCTTTTTGTAATTTTTTAAATAGCTTTCTAAATTTGCAATCTCATTAATCGTTTTTGTTGCATAGTGTTGTAAATTGGCTAACAAACAGCAAGCAACCAATTGCCTGTTTGTTAACACCCGTATGAAAATTTGGCGCCTGACTCAATTCATGTGTCCATAAATACATTATTTCCTTGACTTTATTTATTTGATTAGCATTTCACTTTTAAACTATATCAAGGAACTGTAGAACAAAAATCCCCAATTGCGAATTTGAAATTCCAAAACTGTAAATAAAATTAGTTCAAATCAACAAATTTTCCAAAGGTTATTAATCATTTTCTCATCGTTTCCAATTAAGGCAAAAGCTTCATCTTTTATTCATAAAAGAAAACAAATTGTACGGAAACACAAAACACAACAGAAAAAACAAACGTCATTACAAGTGTTGTCATAAATTAACATTTCATTGATCCAGTGGCAAACCTGTGAATAGTTATTCTCTCTCTTTATCCATTACACTGATCCATCACTTAGCTGGTTAGTGCTCTTTAGCATTAATTGTCATTGTTAATCATTCTAAAATTTAATAAGAATTGCAAACGTCATTTTGCAATAATTGCAGAATACAAAAATAATGACAACACACATCTGTTGACACTTGTTTAGCCATCACCATCTCCATCAACATCATCGAAATCGTAATCGGCATCATTATCAACAACAACAACGTCTCGGTGATTTCGTTGAAATGTTTAACAAAATTCCTTTGAATGATTAATTGCTGGAAAATCATTTTGTCAACAACATCAACCAGCCGCCCGCCTAGTGCTGTGATGAGGCGATTTGTAAAAAATAGCAACAAATTAACAAGCGCCAAGTAATGTCATATTCAATTTATAACAATTTCCTTGTCTACAACATGTGGGCACTGTTTGTGTGTGTGCTCTTTCGCATCTGGCGGCTGATTGCATTTGTCATAAAAAATAAAAAATTGATTTGTCACTTTCAATATTAAATGTAAACGATTTGTTTAAATGTTTAATTAGATGTTGCGGTTTTATTGGTGGGTTCTCATTGAAAGCATTTGCCAGACCAAGTGGCGTATGATCGATCAGCAAGTGGAATACATGATATGCATCATATGGCTGTCCATTGTAACTGGGAAAAACTGTATAGAGAGAAAAGTGAAATTGGCCCTAAGAAACCGCAGTCAATTAAACCAAATCCAAAACTAGAAGAGGGTGTGTCACATTTTTTGACAGAAGACAAACATGAAGATACCAAGGATATAGGACACATCCCTACTCTCCGAAGGACCGGGAAAAAGAAGAGGAGGGAGAAGATGCGTGTTTTCAGATGAAACAAGAAAGAGAGTATCAATCATCTGTGTAGACGGAGATGTACCCTCAGCCTCAAACCTAACAAATACTTTTGACGTCTATAGGGGATTTTTAGTTTTTGGGCCAACTTATCTGGAAATATGGATTCGCCTCCCAAAAAAATGTACCGTTTTAACTAGGGCCGCATTGCCAACAATTTAAAAACGATCCAAGACGAGTCCTTAAACTGCATTCTTTCAAACTGTGTGTGTGGGTGGTACTCGAAAAAGTGGTCCGATGTAGACAATATCGAACATAATTCGAGGCCGTAAGAAATACTAAGATGGGTGGCGTAGGGGATGGAAGATACCAAGGAACGGTCCTGACCGGTTTTAACATGGCAAAGCCCAGGATTTATCTTGGTCCCTCTTTCATCCCAAGTGGACACTGACCTCCCCGTGGTGTCACCTGGGGAACTGCCTTTAACACCCGTTAAAGGTAGTGAGCTAACATGTGCCGCGCGTTCACCCATAAGAACGTTAAAAACTTGGGTTTGGGCGTCGGGTTAGTAACCCTCCCCTAGAAAAAACAGCCTACTATGAAAAAACGAAAGAAAAGAAAAACAAACCCCTCTAAAGTTGACGAACCCCGCAAACGTTTTAAGGACCATGATCTGCGAATCTGCACCTGGAATGTTCGCACTCTTTATAGAGAAGGTGCAGTCTTCGCATTGGCAGACGTACTTGAAAAGTACAAGACCGATATTACTGCCATACAGGAAATACGATGGATTGGGAAAGGCGTCACAACAACACCTAAAGGTGACGCACTGTATTATAGCTGCCATGACGTAAAGCATGAGTTTGGTTGTGGATTCGTAGTTAGTCGGAGACTAAAACATCTTGTATCCAGCTTCACTCCAGTGAATGAAAGACTTGCTGCTATTCGAATAAAAGCTAAATTCTTCAACATCAGCTTTATTTGCGCTCATGCTCCCACTGAAGAAAAGGACGAACAGACCAAAGATATATTTTACGAGCGCTTAGAAGAAACATATGACCGTTGCCCTGCCCATGACATTAAAATCATTCTAGGCGATTTTAATGCCAAAATTGGAAAGGAGAATATCTTTGGCCCAACAGTCGGGAAATTCAGTCTCCACAGTGAAACATCTGACAATGGTATGAGACTGATAGACTTTGCAGCTGCAAAAAACATGGTAGTTAGCAGTACCAGATTTAATCATCTCGATATTCATAAGGGCACCTGGCTGTCTCCAGATCAGAAAACAAGAAACCAAATTGATCATGTTGTGATAGATGGAAGACATTCATCGAGCGTGTTGGATGTACGATCGTTCCGAGGCGCAAATATTGATTCGGACCACTACCTTGTTGCAGCAAAGGTACGCACCCGCTTAAACGTAGCAAACAAAGTACGAACAGACACAACTCGAAAGTTAGACATCGGTAAGCTGCAATCACAACAGATAGCCACAGCATATTCCACTCAACTAGCCCAATTGCTTAATCAAAGCCCTCCTCATCCCGATAACATATCAGCGCAATGGCAAAGCATTGCCCACTCCATGCAAACAGCCGCAAAATCAGTACTTGGATAACAGAGACCTCCAACAAGGAATCCATGGTATGACCAGGAGTGTCGTGCTGCTACCGAAGAGAAAAATGCGGCATATAGGGCTACTTTACAATCAGTAGCAACGCGTAGCGCACAAGAGTGGTATCGGGAGAAAAGGAGAGAGGAGAAACGTCTTTTTCGCAGGAAAAAGAGAGGTGGAAAAGCGGGAGTGTGAACAAATCGAGATGTACAGGAGACAGAATGAATAAAGCAAAAAGCAATAAACCGGCTGAAGAATAACACGGCAGCAGGAGCTGATGGTCTACCAGCCGAGCTGTTTAAAACCGGAGGCGACAAGCTGATAAGGTGTATGCATCAGCTAGTTAGCTCCATCTGGCAAGAAGAACGCGTACCCGACGATTGGAACCTGAGCATACTGTGTCCCGTCCATAAGAAAGCAGATAAGACTTTATGCTCCAACTATAAGGGCATAAGTCTTCTCCCTATCGCGTACAAGATAGTGTCAGGGATATTGTGCGAACGACTAAAGCCCATGATCAACGAAATAATTAGACCATACCAATGCGGCAAATCCTGGAGAAGACCCAACATACCACCTTTTTGTCGATTATAAAGCAGCCTTCGACAGCCCGCTACGTTCAAAGGTATTCCAAGCCATGTCTGAATTTGGTATCCCCGCAGAGCTCATTCGGCGTTGTAAAATAACTCTAACTGACACAAGATCTTCCGTTAAAATAGGAAATAACTTCTCGGAAGAGTTTTGTACCAAAAGAGGTTTCAGGCAAGGAGACAGCTTTTCGTGTGATCTTTTCAATATCCTGCTAGAAAAGGTTATACGAGAGGCAAACGTCAAAAGAAGTGGCACAATCTACACCAATAGCCACATGTTACTTGCTTATGCTGATGATATAGACATCATGGGGGATCAGTAAAAGAAGTAACCGATATATTTATGAAGGTCGAAGGAGAATCTGCTAAAGTGGGTCTGGCGGTAAACGGCGAGAAGACCAAGCTGATGGTGTCGACGCACAATGCGTCCATTGAGATCGGACCAACTGTTGAAGTTGGTTCCTATAATTTTGAGGTAGTAAAAGACTTCGTATACCTCGGCACCGCCGTAAACACAACAAACGACATCAATTGTCAAATAAAAAGAAAAATTGTATTGGCCAACAGATGCTACTTTGGCTTAAGTAAGCACTTTAAAAACAAAGCCCCAGCTCGTCAAACAAAAATAACGCTTTACAAAACACTGATACTAGCTGTGCTGATGTATGGTTCCGAAGCCTAGGTACTTGCGCAAGCAGATAAGACAGTGCTTGGCGTGTTTGAGAGAAAAATTCTTCGAAAGATCTAGGGACCGATCTGCGTTGACGGTGAATATCGACGTCGTATGAACCACGAGCTGTATCTGCTATACAACGACATCAGCATAGTTAAACGTATCGAGATGCAGCGATTGCGTTGGCGAGGCCATATAATAAGAATGAGAGATGACGAACCCGCTAAAAAGGCGTATAAATTCGAGCCACATGGCGGTGCACGCAGAATTGGGGGGCCAAAGAATAGATGGCGCAAACAAGTGGATGAAGAGATGACAAGGTGTGGTATTCAAAAAAGCGAAGCACTAAACAGAGAGAATTGGAGATCTTTTCTTAGTTCGGTCTATGGAACAAATGTTCTGTAATAGACCAGCTAAGTGAGTAAGTAAGTAACAATAATAACAATTTGGTACCCAAACATATAAAATTGAGATATATTACAAAAGGTTGCAAACATATATTTGTTTGGACGCAAACATGTGTTTCTGCGTGTAGAGGTGTACGGTATCATATAGTCGCCCACGTCCCGACTATAGCATTTGCTTATTTGTTTTGTTTCCTTAACGCTATTTCTATATTTTTTAATATTTTATTTTCACAGAAAAAAAGGATTTTTTGTTCCTTCTTGGCCTGAATTGTCTGAATAGTGCGTAAAATTTTTAAAGGCGTTAACATGGACTAAATAATAAACTCACCACCTCATAACTATGGTGAATAGAGAATTAAGATATTTATGCTTTATACGACTAGCTGAGTCAAAAAAGAGATTAATTTTCATTGCATGCGGAAACACAAATCTCAGAGATGAAACTGAATTTAATTCCTAGCACAATACAGTTTGTATTGAGAACTCACCTGCAAACAAATGGCAACAGAGATGAATAAAAGAAACAAAACCAAATCAACCACAAAGTTACGGTAAACTGGATGCTGGAAATAGAAAATAACCGTAATATTTGTATTTTCATAAAAGAGCAACAGAGTATTGAGATGAGTAGTGAGTATAATCATTGGTAATAGGGTTGCCATCGATTAGGACATAAACTAAATATTAAAAATTTAAAAAAAAAAAAAACAAGTAAAAAAGCATTAAGTTCGGCCGGGCCGAACTTTTCATACCCTCCACCATAAAATATTCTGAACTAAAATGGAATAATTACTTTTCATTCCTGTCCCCAACTTTAAGTGGGTACGTTAAAATGTCAGATAATGTTTATGTACATTTATGCTTCATTCGGGAGGACCTTTTTTATGGTGCCTATGTATGTTGACAATTTTTGGTGGGCTAGAAATTGGGAGGTACTGTTATATAGGGGTTATAATAAAACATGGGCCTATGTTGACAGTTTTTGATGGGAGCCTTTAATGTCAAATAACTCCTAATTCGGTTAAAAAATGTAGCTAGAATCTTCAAAATATCGAAAATCGGTACATAACGTGGGAACTTCAAATGTCATTAACAGCTAGTTCGGAGGTATCTGGGCTATACGAAAATATGAACTTAAATGAACCGTTATAACCGTTATATCCACAAGTTTTGTCATATAAGTTTATTGACATTTAAGAACTTTAAATGTCAAATTATAGCTACATCGGTCTGAAAATGTAGCTACAAACGTCAAAACACCGCATATCGGTGGTACCGTTATATGGGGCCTTTACCAAAACGTGGACCTATGTCCACAACTTTTGTTATATAAGTTTATTGACACTTAAGAACCCTAAGTGTCAAAATATAGCTAAATCGGTCTGAAAATGTAGCTAAAACTGTCAAATAACCGTAAATCGGGGGGTACCGTTATATGGGGGATATACCAAAATGTGGACCTATGTCCACAACTTTTGTTTTATAAGTTTATTGACACTTAAGAACCCTAAATGTCAAATTATAGCTATATCGGTCTGAAAATGTAGCTAAAAACATCAAAACACCGTAAATTGGGGGGTACCGTTATATGGGGGCTATACCAAAACGTGGACCTATGTCCACAACTTTTGCTATATATGTTTATTGATACTTAAGAACCTTAAATGTCAAGTTGTAGCTAAATCGGTCTGAAAATGTAGCTAAAAACGTCAAAATACCGCAAATCGGCGGGTACCGTTATATGGGGGCTATACCAAAACGTGGACCTATGTCCACAAGTTTTGTTATGTATGTTTATTGACACTTAAGAACCCTAAATGTCAAATTATAGCCAAATCGGTCTGAAAATGTAGCTGAAAACGTCAAAATACCGTAAATCGGGGGGTACCGTTATATGGGGGCTATACCAAAATGTGGACCGATATATCCCATCTTCGAACTTGATCTTCCGACGGCTAAAAAAATGGTATTCCCCAATTTTCAGCGAAATCGGTCAACAAATGCGACCTGTATGTTGCGAACGGACGGACGGACGGACGGACGGACATGCAGAAATCGACTCAGAAAGTGATTCTATGTATATCCCTAGAAGAAACTATGGGTCTATCTCGCTTCCTTTTGTATGTTACATACAAATGCACTAACACATAATACCCCTTACCACATAGTGGTGTAGGGTATAATCAATGGCAAATATGTACATCAAACAATATTTCCTCTTGAAATGGATATCGGTTTGCAAACTGGCACAGGGTTTGGGTTTGGTCAAGAGCAATGGTTCCAAAATTAATTTGAAATTCAACAAATGCGTTTGTGAAATAAAACGACCATGCTGGTTTCAAATTGTAAAACATTAGAACATTACTAAAATAATGTGTTATTACTACAAACAGAACAGGGACTGGATTCTTGTTCTATGAATATAGATAGGATTCTACCAGGTATTTACCCAAAACTTGGGTAAATACCAGGTAAATAGCAACGAACCCCCTGTTTTTGTAACTTATTTTTATTCGTTCGTCTATATTCGTAATAATTTAGGCATCCATAGCTCAGCCCCCAGAAGACATACATACCTAATATTTCGTACACCCGTTTCATATATATTTAAGAATTCCTCACTTAAAAATCAGCGTTCTACATTTGAGCTAAAGCGAGTAAATCGATCTACAAAATTTGACAATTCGTGTGAGAAGAATAAAAAATTTTAAAAAAACTGGGGGTAAATATCTTTTTTTGGTGTTTATTTGAGTAAATAAAATTTTTGGTCTGTTCCAGTACTGCAATAATCTACTAATTTTTACTATTTTTTCCGATAACATAAAGGAAAAAATGTTATCGTAGTAAAAAATAGTAGCTTCTTGCAGGTTCTGGAACAAAGCATTTATTTTGTAACATTTTATATGTAAAATCAGTCGTTGGAGTTGCTTGTGCGAAACAGTTTGCGAAGAATGCAAAAATTATAGCTTTGTCGAGGAGGACTTTAATCTCAAGATTATCCACTGAAATCGTGGGTTAATCCATCTGATATATCGTAACGTTTGGATTTCGATCCAGCATTTATGATTTTCCGCAAGAAGAACTTCAACAAACTGCTCTACAAGTTGTCAAATACCAAAAACATGATGTCACAATATATGAGAGATTTACCAAACTATGGACCAAAATTGATCATATTTTAACTTGCCATGTATCCAAAAACGGTAATTTTATTCATAGTTAGTTAAAATTTTCTAAAACACTGCGTTTTCGCATCTAATTTCATGATTTTAGTTTCTGTAGTTTATACCCACAAATTTTGTAAATACCTGGGTATTTACCCATTTGTACCCAATTTACCCATTTAAATGGGTATTTACCATTTGGATATTTACCCATTTCCCATCTCTATCTATGAAAATCTGAAATGAAAAATATTTCCTTTATAATTTTCTTCACTTGACAGTTTTTTCCCTTATAAAAGTTTTAATTCCACATTTTCATAGAAACAGAATTGAGCCCCAGGTTTGAAAATCCAAACTTTAGGTCCTAACAATGTCAGGAAACAAATATTATTTGAAGTCAAATCGCCTTAAATCCGGAGGTGAATCATATGGCAGTTATACCAAAATCTGTCTTTTTTTATCCACCGAAACTCGGTCATATCAAATCAAAAGCCTAGTCGAGTGGAATGTGGTTAAATTTTGAAAATTTTGATGAACAGGGGAATCGTTTTATGGAATTATACCAATCAAAAAAAAAAAAAAATAATAACCAGCTTTGGCTACAGGTTCATAGCCTAAGCCAATGACTTTCCAAAAAGCATTTATACCCAGCAAAAAAAAAAAATCATCCCAAAATAATGGGTTTTGTAAGGGATTTTTTGCAGCCGTAACTACTTACAAATCCCCCATTAACCCATTATTTCAACAAGTACATGTCGCACTTAGTTACTAGTTATTCTATGATCACTAGAATAACTAGTTATTCTACGGCCAATGGAAGTTGAAAAATAAGCTATATGATAAATAAAAAAACATTTTTTTTATATATTTATTTTATTTTATATTTTTTTTATTTTATATGTTGTAGCAGTGGAAATTCTCTAAAAGATTGTCCCCTATGATATTTTCGTATGTTTTACCATTTTTGAGATATAGAAGTTCAAATTGGGAGAATTCACTGACTGTGTCATGACTGAAATTTCCCAACTTAAACATATTTATTTCAAAAATGGTACAACCTAAGAAAAAAATTACAAAAGCCAATCATGTAGAGAATTTTCACAGCAATAAGATGTTCACTAGTCCCATTTCGATAAGACTTACAGTTTTCATGAACACTATAGCTTCGTTCCTGTACTTCTTTAATGATAAAAGTGTCAAGAGAGCAAACTGTCGAAACTGAGTCCAACACACACATTTTTCCAAAATGTACGGGAACGGAAAAATGGCAGAAACGTCAAAAAATCTGGAACAAATGTCAAAGTCGGCGTGCCAGCGAATCAAAAGCCGGCAAACATGTTGCAAATTTTTGCTCGCTCAAATTTGTCATGTAAAAAGTTTCTAAAAAGAAAGCTATTCAGCGCCATTTTTGTTCAAAGAGAAGTGAACGTTTTGCAACTTTTTTGGTGTACGGGAACGCATTTCGGGGAAAAATGGGCAAAAAGTGTTAAATGTTCAAAAACTTTCTAGTTCTGGAACGAAGCTTATACCACTAAGAAAAAAGGAGGTCAAGATAAAAAGGGAGTACAATCGGGTGGGTTAGTAGTCATATGTTTAAAAGCTAAGGAAAAATCCGTGAATATTTTGATTTTTTTGGACTAACGCAAATATTCGCAAAGAATTGCGATTCAATCTGATGCTAGTTAGTTGTCATTAGTATTTTTATTTAACCGGGGAATAATAGAGACCAACTTTCTAATACAGATCTGATTACATAAAATAAACGTGACCCTACATTTTTGGACATATCACGGGAAGAATTGACTTCCTTTAAAAACTTCAAAAGTCAAAGACTGCCCGCTATGAAATCATTAACAGCATCCGACCACAAGAAGACCTTCGGTAAATATTTTAAAACTATCCTCGAACAGCTCTTAAGCTGCTAAAATGTTGAAGTTTTTAGAGGGAGATGCTCAAAGGTGTTGTCCGATGTAGACTTTCCTGGAATTGCTTTAATGTTGAGAGATATATTACGATATTTAAAGTTAAGACCAATGTAGGTCACTCCTTTCGATAGTTATCATGCCACCAACCATTTAAGGTGGTCACCGAAGGATATACAGCCTTCCGGCTATTATGTCAAGGAGTATGGATTTGCACGCGAAACAAATTGAAGCGGTACATTCTACCGATCTTCATGCAGCCCTAAAACTGCACGTATGCAACAATTTTGAACTTTTGTGAGGGAGGTACTCGGAAGTGCTGTCCGATAGATGTACGTTTGGAATAAATTTTACGATTTCAATATTTTCGTCAAATCGGATACTCAATTCGTAGATTAAAGTGTTCATTCGTCACTTTAATTGCTTCCAGCAGAGCTCCTTAGAGCTTTTGGGACATTATGTCAGAAAGTATTGATTTGTCCTCACCAATAATTGTACACTCGTATAAGGGACAAAGAGAACAAACTGCGGAAAAAATTCAAAACTATCCAAAAAATATACTTAAACTGCACTGTTTAAGGTTCCTTCAGAAAACCTGTAACCGCTATTGGACGTGCCCCCAGGTGGCAGATAGGGGAATGCTTCCCAGATATGGGTGGTAAGACGGAAATCAAATACGTCTCGCTGTCTTTAAGTAAAACGGCAGCAAAAAGCGTCTGAACTCCCTTTAGAAGGCCTCGGGAAACCACTGAAGTAATGATGAACAACGAACAAAATACATGTCCCTCAGTCTTCGGCCCAACGAGGGTGCTAACTCAACATATTTATAAGTTATTGTATGATCCCTTATATCCGGATAACATATTTGCCAGTTAAGAAGACTAATAAACTGCACTGCAAAAATTTGGACATTTTGTGTGGGAGTTGTAGACCGATATAGTCCGTATTCAAACTTAATCTATGACAGAAAGAAATATTACGATGTGCAAACTTTGAATTAAAACGATTGCTTCCTTCGAGAGTTAAAATATTATTAACATTTGTGGGGGTACGAGGGCTGCACGATAACTATCTGGCCTAACAAAGAAAACGCGAATATTTACCATCAAAAATAGTTTTGTTGTTATCTTAAGTTCTTTCTAGCATGATTTATATGCTTTTGCATGCGCTCAAACCAATTGTTGAAGCACATGGTTTTTGAACGCTTTTACAGCATTATCTAGAGACAAAAATCGTTGATCACGTGTTTTTTTTCTTGATGTGCCGAAATCAAATGATGTCATTAGATCCCCAGTCAGGGCTCTACGGCGGATGAGCCATCAATTCCTCGCATTATTAAGATGCAGAATGATTCGTCTTCTCATGTTCGTTTTTCGAAATTCTCAGGAGACTTTAGGCAAACAAATTGTAGTGTACCACTCAGAATTAACCGTCCTACATTTCTTAAACCGTATAGTCGCCACACGGTGAGTTTTGCCGAAGCGATCATTTACTTCGAAGTGCTTCTTACATGAACAACTTTCGTTGGATTTGGCTCGCTTTCGAAGACCCAAAGGATCGATTCCTGTTTTGTTTCGGGCTCCTAAGCATAGATCCAAGATTCGTCTGTGACGATCTTACGATCTTTTAAAAGTTTTTTGAAGCACCGTGATCCTTTTTATTCACTATTTCTTTGCAACAATCCACAAGAGCCTTTTTTGAGCGATTGTCAAATTGTTCTGAATCTAACGAGAAAACCCCATTTTTGCCACCAGGTGTTCATACAAAATCATATGTTAGTTGGTAGAAGAAATGCCCAAAGATGCCATAACATGGCGATCTTGCATTATTCGTTCACACATGGCTAAATTTTTTGTTTTTAGCGAGTATCGGCCACGATTAAATTTATTAAACCAGTATTTCATAGTGCTATAGGACATACAAATATTTACTTAGATCGATGCACTCTTGCCGTGGTTATCCAGTTCGAGAGTTGTGAAAAATTATCGGACGAAAATGTTCTCAAGTAAATTCCATTTTTTTTTTTTTTGTAAATTGATTTGTTGAAATCACTGAAATAAGGTCCCATAAAATAACACCCCAACTTGAAAAAGAAAATAGGCCCTAAAGAGGTATATGGAAAACAACAACAAAACTTTTGGGACCTTTTTCATTCAGGTGTTGGGGCCAATTTGTCTTCACAAAAAGTAAATCGAAAATTTGAAAAACAATTTGGGGTCTAAATAATATTGGGGTTTAATTGCGTTTATCATTGATCCCTTTTTGCATATGTTAAGGGCCCAAATGCAATCCCGTGTTTAACAGAAAAAACTAATTGGGGTGAATTTTCGAAAGTTGTTATGAAGAAAACGAACAAAAATTAGGGTGTAATTTCATAAATTCTATTAAGAATAAACAACAAAAATCGGTGCGCGGACATAACTCTCAAAATTCGTTGGGAGTTACATATGTTCGTGAGGCAAAGCGAACTGTTATAAATTTTAGAGAAGAAGTTTAAGGGGAATTGTACATTTGGGAAGGCTTAAGTGCCAAACAGTACCGAAGTCTCCACAAAATCTTCCAGCTTTCACAAAAGTATTTACAAATGAAATTAAATCTGAATTTGTCAGCAGCAGTTCGGAGATATTTTATTAGACTACTGTATTCGTCGAAGACATTTCGTATATAGAGTATATTAATTACACTGTGCAACATTTTCAAGGTAATTTTGTGCAAACAATTTCATATGCGGTTTTTATGAAAGTACAGACGCAGTAGACAAAACACCTCATTGGATTTTGTTTTGTTAGATCGGGTTCGGATTTTATGGCCCTATCTAAACATGGCTAAATATTGACTTTTTAAAGAAAATCGGGGCTATATCTTTGAAACCAATACGAATCTTTCCATGACATCCGCAGCAAACTTATAGATAAGAACATGAAGAATGTATTTGTAAACATAATGAATACGAATAACCTAATTTATTGTCTCAAATTGTATAATATGATGATTTGTATATATTTCGCAGCGTATCTCCAAAACAGTCAAATTTTTCTTAATCTTATCTTTGGGAAAATTATTCACTGGAATGTAATACACAACTCTTCAGAACATATCATTGTTGTAAAATGCCTCTATCGCGTTGTTTCTAGCATATTATTCAAGGACAATTTAATAAATATATTAACAGTACATTGAAATTTCAAATATGAGAATAAACAGCCTGTGTGAACGTTGTTTGAAATATGTTTTGTAGAAATTATGATATGAAATACTGCCTAAATAACATGAAATAAGTGTTTTACAGTATCAGAATGTTCTGAAAGTTTTTGCGAAAGGCTACTTGGTTCAACTCTCAATAGTTTGGCAGTTACTGACCATAATTCCAGAAATTATGTGATCTTTCCTATATTTTATCAATTTTGATGTGCTATATGCGGTTTTTCGTAGTTCGTATGTTAAACATATAAGTTCTACTACTTTAGGACTACAATATTGCTGAAGACCGCAAAGCAAAATTCTTATTAGTTTCTGAGATAATGCACGAATCAATTAAAAAAGGGTCGTTTTAGCCCGGTATAGATGAGGCCATAAAATCCAAACCCGATCTAAAAACACGAAATCCAACTAGGGGTTTTGTAGTCTTAATATGTACTTTCAGAAAATGCATTTTCAGTGTTGCACAGTGTTATTTAAATTGAAAAAAAATAAATCGAGAAATGTTTATGTGTTTGCATTTTTACACAAAGCCTGTATTTTTTTAAAATGCAAATATATATTTGTAAAAAATCGAGCGATTTTTTCAAAAATATTTTCGCCTGCGGCGTTTTTCGGTTTTATAAAATTATTTGCAATTTTTTAGAAAAACGTTGTATTTTCTAAAATTGTGAAAATATATTTTACAAAATCGGCGATTTTTTTCAAAAATATTTTTGCCTGTGGCGCTTTTCGGTTTTATAAAATATTTGCAATTTTTTAGAAAAACTTTGTATTTTCTAAAATATTTTCGACTTCGGCGCTTTTCATTTTTATAAAATTATTTGCAATTTTTTAGAAAAACTTTGGATTTAGTGGAAATATTTTAGTAAAAACATCGCGCAATTTTTTCAAAAATATTTTCGGCTGCTGCGCTTTTTAGTTTCATAAAAGTTTTTGCAATTTTTTAGAAAAACTTTGTATTTAGTAGAACTGTGAAAATATTTTTGTAAAAGATCGCGAGATATTTTCAAAAATATTTTCGCCTGTGGCGCTGTTTGGTTATATAAAATTATTCGAATTTTTTAAGGAAAAAACGTGTATTTTATAAAATTGTGAAAATATATTCGCACGATTTTGTCACAAATATTTTCGCCCACGGCGCTTTTAGGTTTTATAAAAGTATTTGCAATTTTTTAGAAAAACTTTGTATTTATTAAAACTGAGAAAATATTTTCGCCTACGGCGCTTATTGGTTTTATTCGGTTTTAAAAAATTCATTTACACCCCAAATTTAAGTGAATAAATATTTTGTGGTGTGAGTGGATAGTTTGGGGCCTAATTGTATTTTTGGTGGGGTGATATTGCATTTGCAAAATGCACCCCAATTTCAAAAATGAATTTTGGTCCCAATGAAATTTTGGGGCATAAATGGGCATATTTCTTGGGGCCAAGCTTGTGGCCTATTTGTATTGGCGCCATTTGTCAAATTAAAAAAAAAAAAAAAACACCCGAAAAATTGGGGTCCATTTTTATTTCCGTTTGGGGTGTTATTTCATGGGGCCTTATTTCTGTACGCCTGATCGTATGTCAAACTGTCCCGAGTACTTTTTGGTTAAAAACTGTCAAACTTTAAAAAAAGTCAAATGGCGCTTGGAAACACGCAGGGTTTTTGTGGTCTCAATATGTACAAGAAGGTGTTTGCATTTTCAGTGTTGCATAGTGTTATTAAAACAACAACAACAACGTTAATATTTTAATTCTTTTGTTTGATATAAACCAAAACAACAACCCATGTACGCTAACTACAGGTTCAACTGCGGGTGCTATAATTGTTGGTACTCCCACCACAAATATGAAAAATCCGCCACCCGCTACACAATATGGTGGACCATCACTATCAGCTAATGCTAATAAGGATGTAATTTTGGATAATCCCATCGGTAATGATGCTCCCAGTATAAATGATTCTTATCCCAATATGCCATCCGTTTTAACAAGAGTTCAAGAAATGAGGTACATGTTGTTCTTGATTTCATTTGAAAGAGGGTGAAGAAGAAGAATATTGCGATGCTGAACATCAAGGTGAAGCCGTTAATAAATGTAGGTTTAGTTTGTTTGTGTGCAGTAGTATAGGTAGCCTTGGGAGTTTTCCTTCCAATTTAATAGCTCGCCCAATCAGCCTCGTGTTCCAGGCGACAAGTTGTTCTTCAAATGTAGACCTTAAAAATGTTTACAATTATTTCGGAACACTGTATAATTTTGCCATAATTATTAAATTATTTCTCTAGTATGGCAACCCCAAGGGCCAGAGTAAATTTAATTAACACAACGTTTCTCTCTCTTGTTAACTGTTTCTCAGCTGTTGTTGCTGCCGTTGCTTACTTAGTTTCTTTCCAAGAGTTTGTTTAATTTAACAAATCGAACAAGTTAAGCTTATAAAGTGCAGACCCTTTAAGTATTTAGTTGTTAGCGATAGCTCGCTTGAAACGGTTGTGTAAGCGCTTAGTTCAACGGACGTGACTTGATTGATGTCGGTACGGGGGAAATAAGTAAATTGACAATACTCGCTGAGTATTTATTGGCCGTAAAGAATTTATTATTATTTTTATATATTAACGATACGTAAGAGGCGCGCGCGAACGTTCACTTGATAAGAAAACAAAAATAAATTAAATAAAATAAAACAAATAAAAAGCAAAAAACACAACAACAAATAAATAAAACCAGAAGTGTTTTAATCGCAAAAAAGCAATTAAAGAAAGATAAATTTTTTTGTTTTTGTTGTTAAATTTAAATTTGAGAAAAATTAACATAAAAAGTGCAGAATATACCAAAATATTGAGTTTGCTTTTTTGTATAAAAAAATTAAAAATAAAAATAAAATATTCAAGTAAAATTTACATAAAAAGTTTGTGTTCTAAGTCTTTTGTTTTGAAAATAACCACCATTTTGAAAAGTGTTTTATTTCAAATTATGTTTTCCCATTAAAGTGTAAACAAAATTAAGTATTAACAGCAACAACATGGCATTAACAAACTTCACCCTACCCTTTGGGTCTTTGACACAAACAGCAGCAGCTGGCCCCTGGAGTCCCACAGTTTCACCCTTGCATCCCATACATCATCAACTGGCAACCAATACAAATAATCTACTCTACTCACCAGTGGATCATCAGCAACAGCCAGGTGATGGTGCAGCACCACCCCCGGGTTCAGATTTTTACAAAAATAATCCCTATGCTCCGCCTCAGCAGACTTCATATCAGCATTACAATGGCAACAACAATGGCAGACGTAAAAATACCTATTTGCCACCAGTACCCGCTCCTCCAGGTACCCGTAATACCCAATATCATGTGCAACAGCCATCAGTAGCACAGCAACTACCACAGCAATATCATCATCAGCAACAGCATCAACAACAATTTAGTCACATTAATAACCAACAACAACAGCAAAATAATAACAATGGAGTTTATAAAACTGCATCCTCATCCTCGTCAGCAACAATAACATCATCATTAACTGCCTCCACTGCTTCGGCTACATCCAGCAATGTGGGTCCATCTTCAAATACTCGCACTTATGGTGAAGGTAGTTATACAAGATTTCCTCAGCCTCAAAATAATAACAACAACATTCAAAAAGAATCATCAGCACCACAGCCACCACAACAGCAACATCAATATTTTAATTCTTTTACATTGCCTAAACCCCAACAAAATCATCAACAATCTCGTCTAACTACAGGTTCAACTGCGGGTGCCATCAATTTTGGTATTGGTACTACCACAACAAATGTGGAACAACCCCCACCCGCTACACAATATGGTGGACCATCACCACCAGCTACTGCTAATAAGGCTGAAACTTTGGGTAATCCCATCAGCAACGATGCTGCCAGTACAAATGATGCCTATCCCGATAGACCACCCGGTTTTACAAGAGTTCAAGCCGGCCAGGGTTCTAGAACTGGGGTACATGCTGTTCTTGATTATGATTTGGAAGAGGGTGAAGAAGAAGAATATTATGATGCCGAAGATCAAGGTGAACCCGTCAATAAAGGTAGGTTTAGTTTGTTTCTGTACATGGCAGTTAATGTGTGAAATATTTTTTTATATTCAGACAAGTTTTTATGGAATATTTATTTGTGTGAGTGTATGTGTGTGTATGACCATTTGATAGACAAGAACATGAACAAGAAACTATGACTAATTGAATGTGAATGAAGAACGTTATTTGACGTCAATTTATATAATTTAAATCAATCTTGTTTCTTCTATAATGGACATTGAAAATTATTCCATCCAAATATAAACTAACGGAATACTATAGTGACGAAATGTGGTGTCTTTATTGATGGAAAATTAGAATTTGATATTAAGAGAATAATAGAACAAGTGGAAAAGAAAAATTTAAATAACTAAAACATATGCAAAAAAATGGAACCCTAATTTTAAAATAAAATTTTCGTAGGGGACAAATTCAATTTTTTAAGTTTCAGAAATCGATTTTTCTGGCCAGAACCCCAATTTTTTGTCGTCACCGACAGTTTCTTCTATAGTAAACTTATTGAAACTAAGGAAACCAGAAAATTAGGTCCAAATATTCCAAGGTTTACACGAAGTAAGCTATGTTATTTTTCTCAGGTGCTAAATTTTTGTGAAATTTCAATTTTAGTGGATTAGAACTTTTAGGGAACAACATGGAAATACGTTTCGTTTTCACAAAAAGATGCCTCAGAGTGTCCTCATTCATCGCCTATATACTTTTTTACCCGTACCGTTCCGGCCTTTAATACTTTTTTTAAATTTATTTAAATTACATGGGTAACCAATAAGGAAAGGACCAAAGTCGGGCGGGACCGACTTTATGACATCCTACACCACCACGAATTAAATATAATGTGGAGAAAAATGTTGCGTCACATTTTCCAAATTTCATCAAAATGTCTATACAATTTTGTGTTTGGGACGTTAAATATATGAAATCGGGCGAAAATATGTACCATAGCTATACACAAATCTGAACCCATTTCAATATAATTTGTCAATCATATTTCTAGCCTAGTTCGGTGACATTTTGCAAACTGCAGCAAAATTGGACAGGATTTGCGTCTTTGGCGCGAACATGTATACGAGAGCTGTATCCAAATCAGAACTTATTTCTAGTCCTAGAATTTGCGTGTTGTTTTGTACATTAAATACCTCAAATCGGGCGAAACTATATATGGGTGCTATATCCAAATCTGAATCAATTTTCACCAAATGCAATAGCGTTCAGCTGAAACAGATAATAAATGCGACCTGTAGATTCGAAAAAAAAATACATGGACAGACGGGCGGACACGCAAAAATCGACTCAGAAAGTGGTAGTATGTATATCCCTAAAATGAACTATGGGTCTATCTCGTTTCCCTTTGTATGTTACATACAAATGCACAAATACCAAATTCCCCTTACCACAGTGTGGTGTAGGGTATAAAAATGCGTGATTTTTTTATACTCTCAGCATTTATGCTAACGAGGGTATACACACTTTCATACGGACAAAATGTGCCCCATCGATATGATGATCTTGGGGTCTAACCCCAAGTATGTTTGAAAGAAATCCGTTTCGAACATTTGTAGTTGATTTAGCTATGTCCGTCCGTTTGCTTGGCTGGCTGGAGCGCGAGATAACTTTCGAACGGATACACCGATTCGGTTCAAAATTTGGCTTTCGTAATAAATATTTTGTTCAAACTTAGTATAAATTCGAAAATGTTCGGAAAATTAGTGCGCACGATAACTCTTAAAGGGCGTAATCGATTTGGTCCATACTTTGCACATCGTAAAATTTCTACCAGACTTAGAAGAGGTTCCAATAAGGACTAAATTTCGAAAAATTTCATTTTAGGTCCTGCTTTCGAATCGCCTTAATTTATGTTGTAGCAATTTCTATTTACTCTCCCCTATACGACGGTACAAGTATCATCAGGGACAAGAAATACTTCCTGACAAAATAGACTGAAAGGTGCCATAAACCCTATGACACCGTGTGTTGTATTTGGAGCGCAAGATAACTGTCGAACGGATGTGCCGATTCGGTCCAAAATTTGGCCTCCGTAACATTTTGTCCAAACTTAGTTTAAGTTCGAAGATAAGCCATACCGGTCCACTCCTTCAGGTATCTCCCCCACAAAAGTTCAAAAAAGTTCGGAAAAATTGTGCGTACGATAACTCGTGATGGGATTGACCGATCTGGTCCATACTTTACACATCCTAATATATCTACCAGATATAGATCAGGTTCGAATATGGAGTATTTTTGTCCACTCCTTCGGGTACCTATCACACAAAATTTCGGATAAGTTCACCTTAAGACCTGCTCTCGGATTACTTTGATTTTTGCTGAAGCAAATTGCATTCGCTTTTTTCAGGGGCAAGTCCATACTTCTTGAGAAAACAACCCGAAAGCCCGAAAGGTATAAAAATCCCCTATGTCACCATGAGTAGTGGCTGGAGAGCGCGATAACTCTCGAACTGATCAACCGATTTGGTCCAAAATTTGGCATTCGTCATATTTTGTCACAATTTCAGTTCAAAGAGAGGCAATACCGGCCCACTACCTCCGGTACTTCCCCTGAATATTTAAAAAAATGTCACGTAAATGGTATCCACGATGTCTCTTTAACGGGGCAACCAATTTGGTCTAAACTTTGGATCTCCTAACATTTTGTTCAAATTTAATTTCACTTCTGAAATGGAGGTACCTTAGGGTACCTCCCCCACAAAAGTTCAACATTTGTATACGTGCAGTTTAAATTCTGTTCGAAGATCCTTCGGAAATGTATACCGATACTGTTCGTTGTGGTCCTGTTTAAAGCGATATTTTGTTTTCTGTCGAAAAGATATGACTCCCAAAATAAGATCAACTTCCATAATGGCCTATGTCTGTCCATTGCTATAAGTACCTCCTCTGCAACACTTTTAAAGTTTAGTCCTAATCCACATTTTCGTCGGTAAGTTCAAATATCCAAAAAGGTCACAAAATACTGAAAAGACCCTAAATACATTCGATCTGACCGTAGATGAAAGTTTCAATTCACATAGGCTGAGGGTATATCTCTGTCCGCAATCCGACTGAAAATTTTTACTTCTTTTTAATTTTTAAAAATTTTTTAACACGTTTTGAAAAAAAAAACAATTAAAAAGTCGTTAAGTTCGGCCGGGCCGAACTTTTTATACCCTCCACCATAAAATAGTCTTAATTAAAATGGAAAATTAGTGTCCTTTCACAATTTTAGGTGGAACATTTTTTCGACCATGGATAGATACTTCAATTGCCTAAATTATCTAATCAAAAAAATGGGTTCACCTCGGTTCAAGGTCCCACCTACGGGGCTATATCACAGAGTCAACCTATCTTTATAATTTTTGGTGGAAAAGTTTTATAACTACAGGAACCTCAAAAGTCAAATTGAGGATAGTTCCATCAAACAATGTGACCCTCCCGAAAATCTGGAGGTACCGTTATATAGGAGCTATACGAAAACATGGACCTAAGTTTACGAATTTTAGTGAAGAAGTTTAGTAACCACTGAAAATTCAAATGTCAAAATACCGCTAGTTCGATTAAAAATTGTAGCTAAAACCCTCAAAATACCGAAAATTCAGAGGTACTGTTATATTGGAGCTATACCAAAACATGGGAATATGTTGACGATTTTTAGTGAAGAAGTTTCGTGTCCACAGAGAACCTCAAATGTCAAATTACAGCTAGTTCGGTCCAAAACTGTAGCTAAAATTCTCAAAATACCAAAAATCGGGAGGTACCGTAATATGGGGCCTAAACCAAAACGTGAACCTATGTTGACGATGTTTGGTGGAGAAGTTTCATGGCCACTGGGAACTTCAAATGTCAAATTATACCTAGTTCTGTTAAAAATTCCCAAAATACCGAAAATCTGGAGTTACCGTTATATAGGGGCTATACACAAACATGGACCTATGTTGACGATGTTTGGTGTAGAAGTTTCATGACCATTGAGAACCTCAAATGTCAAATTACAGCTAGTTCGGTTAAAATTTTTAGCTAAAATACTCAAAATGCCGAAAATCGGGAGGTACCGTTATATGGGGGCTATTCCAAAAAATTGACCTATGCCCATATCCTTTAGAACATAACCTAAATGTCAAATTATATCTAATTCGCAGTGGCATGTGTAACTTACTCCGATTGTTCTCAAACTTTACCAATCTTAAAATTTAACAAAACTAAACACTTTAGCCTTTTTCCCTTTGAGTTAAAACCAGTCTAGCCCCCATATAGGGGTACCTCCCTATGTTCGGTACTTTGAAGATTTTAGCTACAATTTTGAACCGAACTAGCTGTAATTTGACACTTAAGGTTTTCAGATGTCACGAAACTTCTCCACCAAAAATCGTTAGCATAGGTCCTTGTTTTGGTATTGCCCCCCATAAAACGGTATTTTGAGGACGGAAATTTGACCATGACGATTTTGACCTTGAAGATGAGGTTGAATTTGTATTATGTATTCACAAGTATTATTCTTTCAGACGAGAGCTACTACTTTCCTTCCACGTATGAATCCCAATTCTTAGCGCTTTAGAAGATATGAGTCTGACAAAATTATCCCTTTTGATAGCAAGGCCTCAGGGCTTTGGAGGCCCATAGTCGCAAATGTCGAAGTGATAGGGAAAAACGGCGGGACACGTGTCTTTATATTTTTGGCATTCTATCTATATTTTGGCCTTTTGTTTGCAGGCAGGTGAAGTTCGATGATGGGCTATATCGGTCCACGTTTTGGAAAAACCCCATATAACGGTAACCCCCGATTTTCGGTATTTTGACGTTTTTAGCTACATTTTTGGACCGATTTAGCTATAATTTGACATTTAGGGTTCTTAAGTGTCAATAAACGTATATAACAAAACTAGTGGACATAGGTCTATATAACGGTACCGCCCGATTTCAGGTATTTTGACGTTTTAAGTCACATTCTAGACCAAATTAGCTATAATTTGACATTAGGGTTCTTAGTGACCAAAAAACTTATATTCGAAAAATTATGAACTTAGGTCAATGTTTTGGTATAGCCCCCATATAACGGTACCTCCCGATTTTCAGTAATTCGGCAATTTTAGCTACAATTTTTAACCGAACTAAGTGTAATGAATGGCATTTGAAGGTTGTAGTGGTCACCACACATCTGCATCAACAATTTTCAACATACTCGTAGGTCCATGTTTGGATATAGCCCCAATATAACGATACCTCCCGATTTTCGGTACTTTGAGGATTTTACTTCAAATGTTTAACCGAACGTAGGTCCATGTTTTGGTATAGCCCCAAAACATACCTCCCGATTTTCCGTTCCTTAGCCTTATTTGTTGACTGAACTTTCTGTAATTTGAAATGTAGGAGCCAACGAAAAGTCTGCAACAAAAATTTTTCATTTAAGTTCAAATTTTCGTATAGCCCACATATATGTAGGCGTACCTCCGAACTAGCTGTCAATGACATTTGAAGTTCCCACGTTATGTACCGATTTTCGGTATTTTGAGGATTTTAACATATTTTTAACCGAATTAGGATTTATTTGACATTAAAAGCTCCCATTAAACACTGTCAACATAGGTTCATGTTTTATTATAACCCCTATATAACGGTACCTCCCAATTTCTAGCCCACCAAAAATTGTCAACATACATAGTTAGATATAGGCACCATATAAAAGTGCCTCCCGAATGAAGCTCTTAATGTACATTATCTGACATTTTAACGTACCCACTTAAAGTTGGGGACAGGAATGAGACTAATTAATCCATTTTAGTTCAGAATATTTTATGGTGGATAGTACGAAAAGTTAGGCTCTGCCGAACTTAACGCTTTTTTACTTGTTATACCCTTCACCATAGGATGGGGGTATATTAAGTTTGTCACTTCGTTTGTAACTACACGAAATAACCATTGTATATATATATATATTCTTGATCAGCGTGCAATTCTACATCGATATAGCCATGTCCGTGCGTCTGTCCGTCCATCTGTCCGTCTGTGGAAATCACTCTAGCGTCCGAACGGATTGACGTAGGTGGATGAAATTTTGGGAAAATCTATTATATGTACGTAGGTCGTCGTTTTAAGGAATTTTTAAGATATTTGTCCCATTTTACCACCGAATTGGTTGTAATTTGGTATTTTGTGTCTCCAGAGGCCAAAAACATTCCTACCAATGTTGGTTTATACAGGTCCACGTTTTGGTATTACCCCCATATAACGCCCCATATAAAGTACGCGTCATTTTAATATATTTTGAATGTATTAGTCCTATTTGCAACAGGATCGGTTTTAACTTTGTATTTTGCATTTCCAGAGGCTAAGAAACATTTCTACCATAAAATGTTTATATAGGTCCACGTTTTGATATAGCCCCCATGGGACGATATCTCCAGATTTTCGGTATTCGGAAGGCTTTGGCCTCATTATCACACCGAGAAGGCTGTAATTTGGTATTTAGTCTTCGTTTGAGGTATAAAACTTTCCCCCAGAAATTCGTAGGTATAGGTCCACGCCGTCATATAGCCCCCATAGAACAGTACCTTCCGATTTTCGGTATTTTGAAGGTTGTGGCCACATTAATCCACCGAAATGGCTGAAATTTGTGGTGGAGGGTATAAAAAGTTCGGCCCGACCGAACTTAACGCTTTTCTTACTTGCTTTTTTTTTTCATTTTTCAAAAACCTTATATATGAAATTTTTTGACGATCGTTTAACCCGTGAAACCCCAGCAATCTTTGTATCCATAGTAGTTTGTATGGGGCCAATGGTTCCATTTGCATTTTCACGAAAATTGTGTTAAGCTCGCAATTATAGTCCAATCGGAGAAAAACTTTGCCATTTGTACAAAAAATTATGGCAATCACTCTGCAGGCCACAGTTATTTTCTAATCGATGAAATAAATTTACCAGTTCATTGCTGTGGCTAAAATAAGAATTCTACAAAATGTTATGAATTCGGCCAGAATTTTTGAACAAATTTCATATTCTGATGCCGAATTCGGTACAAAAGTTATTTGTACGTGTTCGCCGAATTCGGAAAGTTTTTCTAAGAAAATTCTAAAAAGTATTAGAGTTTTCCGACTAAAAAAATAAAAAAATTCTTAGTAAATTCAGAGATAAAAGTAGATTTTCTGAAAAAAATCGGACCGAATTCGGAGACAATTTTCCTATTATGCGCTATTTATGGAAGATTCTAATTTCAAACGTTCTTATGATTTTCCCTGTTGTTATAATTTTGTGATTAATTGTAAAACAATGTGCACGAGTATGTTGAAGCTATCAACACTAGCTTGAATTATGATATGTTACATTTATATTCAAAAATTTAAAATTTGTATATGCGAATTTTATAACCAGTCACTTTGTTTTTCGACAACAAACTAACAAAAAAATTCCTTAGAATATCGATTAGAAATCGAAACGAAGATTCTTAAGAATTCAAGATAGTTTGAAACGAGATCCTATTCCAATTTTATATAAGGTCCAATATGTACAACTTTGTAAGTATTAACAGCAAATTTGGGCCGTCTTTCATGTAATTTGGTATCAGTGGTGAGAGCTAATTAAACTTCTCCAACCCGCCACATAATGGTGTCGAGCGATTTTGGATGGGGTTGGAAATAAATTTCTTTAAATGGTCGTCAATTTGTTATGACTCATTTAGATTTTCAGACTACAATATGTTACCAGCCTTGGTGAATATAACACGTGACTAACATACATCACCTCCAGATTATATATTATAGTATTTTGGGCATTTCCAGCTATCAATTTTTTTGTTGGAGTAGTGATTGATTCCATTGAGATATTCCCCTTTTAAGATGTTGGGAATATCCACTCTAAATTGTTTTAATTCCAATATTTTGGGACTCTTAATGGAGAAAACCAATAGATTCTATTTGAAATCACATTTATTTGCTCTTTTATTAGCACAAAGTTTCCAGGCAATGATGACTCAGTAAAATAATCGTGCTTGAAATTTTCTTCCATTGCTGATATTTATTCTGCAATCGCATAATGAAGGTGTTGTGATGCTCATAATTAAATCTAAAATGAAATCTTATTATTTTAATAGTCAAATCATGGCAATTTACATTTGTTTCCATAATTGATTTCCGTTGATTTGGGGCAGGATTTATGGGGAATGAATTAAGTTTTTCGTTTGTTTTCGTTTTTCAATTCTCTAACCCATTTTTTGTTTACCCACAAAATTAAAATACTTATAATTTCGGTAATTAACGTAATTTATCGGTATGTTAGCAACCAATATAAAGTTTAGCGACAACTTTGTACCGATAGTTGTACCGATAGTGTTGCCATCTTTTCTTTCATACTTTTCATTCATAATATTTCCGTTTTAATTTGACAGATTTTTGTCGGTTAGCAAAAAATGCTTTAGCGAATCTCACTACAGATCTTATCATTGTGTTTTCACCTTGATTTTGATTGCAAGATGTTTGGTCTTTACTTCAATCTTCTAGCGAAAACTCAATTTCGTCACTTCAAATAAATACACACGCATGTCGACCATGAAATTTTCTCATACAAATTCACATGTGTGTTTAATATGTTGCAGTTTATGACGTGCAATTTCAATTAATTTATTTCGTATTAAAACGTATTTCAATTCTTAAATTCAACCTTTGTATTTACTTTAATCAATTCTTACGGCCATCAATAAAAATTGGTCTATGTTCAATTTAAATTTTATTATTGCAGTTACCCATAGTCGTCTAATCAAATGTCATATTTTTTTCTCATGATCCAAACATATCTTTAACCACAAAAAACCAAAGATGTGTTAAAATAATTCAACTTGAAGATAATAATCTGTCAGCTATCTCAGTGCGAATGAGATGTGTGATTGTCGCCCAAAAACATGTTCACAGATCTTTGAACAACAAATTTTAAATTTTTGACACTTCAATAAATGCCGACGCTAAGATACATTGTATTCAATACTTTCGGCGAATGTTACCATAAATGGTCAAAACCACAAAATGGTCATTGATAGGTGGTATTTTAACATGGTTAGGGTACGTACATACGCACAACATTCATAACAATGAAATATTAATTTGTAACAAGCCGTATATTGGGTAATCGATGCCAATTGGGTAGGCAGTTTGAACGCAGTTTGGGCTGTAGGCAATTTTAGGAGTATGCGCAATTAATTGGAATTGAAATAATTCAACACAAAATCTTGACAGTTATACTAATCACTAAGGTGAATGATTTGGACGGCAACTTGTGGCCAAGGAAACGTATACTCGATGATTGGAACATAATTAGACGTTTATGGTGTAGAATATATGAGACGAGTCGAGAAGATCCACTGAAAGAAATACATCTTCTTACGGAGCCTGACACAGAGCATTTAGGCAATAAGCCAAGTAAGCATACATTTCCATTTCCTCCCATAATTTACTTAGTATTAATTTTGATATCATTCAGACACTTCGAGCGGTGCGTAGATAGCCAAAGAGCACGTTTGCTAAACTCTGTGTTGGTATATTTATCCATTTTAAATTAATCATATACAATTCTTTACCTTACACTTAATCCTGGAGAATCGTTAATTGCGATTTTTTTGCAACAAAGGTTCACATTTGATAGATTCATACGACCACTCACTTCATTGCCGGTTTTATTTTTGCACATGGCAAAAATACTTGTCACATGGTATTAACAAAGATTAACAGAGTCAATGGCATAAAACGTTAGAGTTTTGGGTTTTGTTTATTTGTTTAGTAAAAAAATATAAGTGATTATCAATCAAATACAGATTGAAACAAAATATTCAAAACCGAAATAATAATCGCTTCTAAACAATATCAAAGACGATTAAAATCTAACTGAAAACAAATGAATGCACAAATGTTGAGAAATTGAGCTTTACGAAAATATGTGATACTGTAGGTAAGTTCCAGACTGTGAACCAGAAAATTTTCACCATATTGTAAACTTCCAGTCATTTTAAGAGAACGAAACAAATTAAAAAATATCAAAACAGAAGTCCGTAATAACTATTCTGTGTGAGCTTTAAGAAAGTAAAATATGAGAAACAGCAGCAACAGACCCACATTGTTCATCCTGAATTCCTGTGCAGAGTTACAGTTTGAACAGAGACATAGTTCAGAGTGTCTCTAGTAATAACGGTTGGACGAATTTTTTATAACCTTGACCATGAGGAAAACAACGTTTGACATACAATGAGGTGGAAAATGTAGCAATCGGTTTTGTCAAAAACATGTACTCTCAGGCTATGATTAATTTATTTAAATACGTATTATTGAATGTAAATATTGAATCGTCCCTACTGAGGTATACACTTCTGAATATTCTCTCTCAAAAATGTTGCCGTTGAATAGAAACAAGAAGGACTATCTATAACATGTTACTTATTTACTTAGATGGCTTTTATATTAAACAGAACGTCTTGTTCCATTAGACGAACTAAGAATAGATTTCCAAACGCACCGATCTTTTCATACATACACTAGCGGTCATCTGAATAGGTTTGAATTTTTTTCTTTTTATATGTTAAGGTATCTTCTGATGTGTTGGTATTGCAGATCCATACTATTTAATTTTTGAGAGTCCTATTCTATGCCAACATTCCCAAGAAAAAACTTGACGGTGTTGCCATATTTTCGGAAAATATCCCAATTAAAATAAAAAATTTACAAAAAAGTGTCCAATTTTAGCGATCATCAGAATAGGTTTGAATCAAAACAAATTGAAAAATTGTACTACCCAAGCAAATATTGCGCAGTTTTTTGGTTTATTTTAGTAAAATGGAACATTCTGATAAATCCTATAACAAATTTGACCCGCTTTATTTGGAACGTGGGTTCAATTCTCAACATGGAAAAGTTACCAAGAACTTTCAGATAAAATCAAGAAATATTCAAACAAAAACGTTTTATAAACTTGCTTTAAATGACTTTTTGATTTCGTTATATCTCTTCTGAGCTTCGAAAATTGTCTGAAAGCAAATACCAAGTGTAGTCAGATTATTAGGATCGATAAATTAGAAATGTCATTGAAAATAGTTGGTATTTTAGTTCAAGTTTCATTTTTAACTATCCTTGCAGTACAAATTTATGTATTATCATGCTCACAAATCCACCATAGTTGCCCACATGTATCATAAATGTTCGAAAATTGGTATGGAAGAATGTTTCTTCGACGACAATAAAGTAGAAAATTGTAATTCAAATTTAACTCAAAGGGGCATGATTTCGCTGACTTTTATAGTGCTGTAATACCTATATAGTCAGGTCAAAAAGTTTTTTTCTGTTCACAAGTCATAAAACAAACACTTATAAGTACAAAAGAATGGACTACTGAGGTTATACAGCACTATAAAAGTCGGCGATATCATGCCCCTTTGAGTTAAATTTGAATTACAATTTTCTACTTTATTGTCGTCGAAGAAACATTCTTCCATACCAATTTTCGAACATTTATGATACATGTGGGCAACTATGGTGGATTTGTGAGCATGATAATACATAAATTTGTACTGCAAGGATAGTTAAAAAATGAAACTTGAACTAAAATACCAACTATTTTCAATGACATTTCTAATTTATCGATCCTAATAATCTGGCTACACTTGGTATTTGCTTTCAGACAATTTTCGAAGCTCAGAAGAGATCTAACGAAATCAAAAATTCAATTAAAGCAAGTTTATAAAACGTTTTTGTTTGAATATTTCTTGATTTTATCTGAAAGTTCTTGGTAACTTTTCCATGTTGAGAATTGAACCCACGTTCCAAATAAAGCGGGTCAAATTTGTTATAGAATTTATCAGAATGTTCCATTTTACTAAAATAAACCAAAAAACTGCGCAATATTTGCTTGGGTAGTACAATTTTTCAATTTGTTTTGATTCAAACCTATTCTGATGATCGCTAAAATTGGACACTTTTTTGTAAATTTTTTGTTTTAATTGGGATATTTTCCGAAAATATGGCAACACCGTCAAGTTTTTTCTTGGGAATGTTGGCATAGTATAGGACTTTCAAAAACTAAATAGTATGGATCTGCAATACCAAAACATCAGAAGATACCTTAACATATAAAAAGAAAAAAATTCAAACCTATTCAGATGACCGCTAGTGTAAGTATGGATAGTATCAGTGTCTGGTAGAGTGTAAGTTTTATTTGACGAGATGTGTAAAAGTAAAAAATTGTTTACTTAGACCAAAGTAGCATATGTATGGCCATTATTATTCTTTGCTTTATTTCAAAACTTATGTTGTTAGTTTTATTTATGGTGGTGCCGAGGTAGATAAAGTAATTTACTACATCAAAATTGTAATTCTCAACATCAACAGTTGGTCCTAGTCTACTGGACAGCTTGCGTGTTGATATCATACATTTTGTCTTATCACCGTTGACTGCCAGACCCACTTTGGCAGACTCTTTTTCAATTTTCGCAAAGGTGGCTGTTACGGATCGACTGTTGCTGTTTTTATCTCTATCGGTATATACATTCGCTTCTCGAATGACCTTTTCCAATAGAATGTTAAATAGGTCACACGATAGACTGTCACCTTGTCTGGAACTTGTTTTGTTTCAAAAGGTTCCGAGAGGTTCTTTCCTACTTTAACAGCTGATCTTGTATTAGCCAATGTTATCCTGCATAATCGTATAAGTTTTGCAGAGATACCAAACCCAGACATGGTTTGGAACACCTTTGATCGATTTGGGCTGTCGAAGGCGGCCTTATAGTCGACGAACAGTTGGTATGTGTCCACTTGAGATGAAAGAGGGATGAAGATAAATCCTGGGCTTTGCCATGTTAAATCCGGTCAAGACCGTTGCTTGGTATCATTCATCCCCTACGTCACCCATAACATCTTACTTCCTTAATATTTCCTGGAAAATATAGCGTCGGTTAGTTGTAAATTATGTGGTCCATCGACTGTGTTTGGGCTCCGCACACACATCTGGCGTCGTCGGCGAGACCCCACCTGTGTAGGTTTTCTATTGTTCGGCCTGTGGAAGAGCGGAGGCGATTTAAATTACACCAAGGTTTGCGTGGTAGATCGAATTGAGTTGTTCTGTCTTGTGGGTTAAAAAGAGGACTGCTACTACCCAAGGAGTTCCACTGCGATAGCCAAGCAATCTGTGTATTGACATTTTCGCTGTGTAGTAGTTTAGCTAGTAATAAAGGCGGTTTTCTGGATTTCAGCCTGGATTCATATTCTATTGACAAATCTAGATTTAAGGGCATACTGGAATTTTCGGCGATTTTGTTATACTCCTGTTTTCTTCTCATCATGTCTCATGGTGGAGTTTAGTTGAGTGGCAATTCGTTTTACGTGGTGACTTTTGAGCCACACAGGTGCTCCGGATTCGGCTGTTGAATATACCAGAGACAAGACAGATGTTCGAAGGCAGTTGGCCGAGGCACCCCTATTTGTTCCTGCGAGATTCTGGATTATGTTGTTTCAAAATTTGGTTTTTTGGGCTGTTTTATCTAGGTGTTGTTTAAACGAAAAAGGTTCAGTCAAGGGTTATGCCCATTGTGGCGAACTGTTAGATTTTTTGCCTGCATCAGTATGCGTAAGGTGGAAGCAACACACTTCGGTTTGCTTCCACCTCACGCATCCATCCATTCAAATAGTCTGAAACACTTTTCAGAAACCTTTTTCACTAAACCAAACGGATTGAAGAAAACAGTTTCGTCTTTTTATACACTCAGTCTTTAGGCAATCGAAGGGATATAAACTGTGATACGATCTAAAATGTTCCTTATTGAAGTAATGGACCAAACATACTTGGTTACAACCGGACATGTCGATTTAGCTCTGCCAAACTTCTATCTGGTTGGTTCGTACTCGTTTCGTTCGATTTCGTCGAAACTTTGAACCTTTTTTTCGCAAAAACGCATTTTATTGCAGTAAGATGTCCTTGAGGCCCATATTATTACGATACTTTTTTCAACAGTTCCATACTCCTTGGTATGATAGCCCAAAAACTCAAACAATTACCGGCACCAATTAAAATTACTGGTGAGCTCGGTAATTTGCGAATTGACCTACACCAAGTTCGAAAAAATAACATCTTCGGGTCCCTCCCTTTTTTCGTTAAGTGCAAGACTTAATTATACCCTCTGTGTTTATGCTAACGAGGGTATATACACTTTCATACGGGAAAAATGTGGTTTTAGACCCCAAGTATGTTTGGACGAAATCCCTTTGACAATTTGGAGTCGGATTAACCGATTTGGTCTATGGCTTTCTAATATTTTGTCCAAACTTATAGATGGGCCCTATCGGTCCACTTTCTCGGATACCTCCCCCACAAAAGTTCAAATTTGTTCACACAAAATATGCGCACAATAACGCTCGAAGGGACTGCCCGATTTGGTCCATAATTTGCGCATCGTAATATTTCTGCGAGACATATATCAGGTTCGAATATGGTCCCATCCTTCGTGTACCTCCCACACAATTTCGGAAACGTGTAGTTTCAGACCTGCTCTCGAATCGCTTTGGTTTTGTTCATAAAGCTTGTATTCGCTACCCCCATTACGACGGTACACGTTTTTTCCGGGGCAAGTCCATACATCCAGGTCCGAATATGTAAAAAACCCCAATTGTACCATTTATAGTGGCTGGAGCGCACAATAACTCTCGAACGAATTAGCAGATTCGGTCCACAATTGTTTGGCCAACCTAATATTTTGTCCAAACTTAGTTTAAGTTCGATGATGAACCATTTCGGTTAACTCCTTCAGGTGCCTCCCGCACAGAAGTTCAAAACTTTTGGCTAAAATGGTGGGCACGATAACTCTCAAAGGCAGTAAGCGAATTGGTCCATATTTGCACATTGTAATATTTTGCGATACATAGTTCATGTTTCAATATGGACTATATCGGTCTACTTCTTAGGGTAACTCCCACACAATCGTTCAACATTTTTTTAAGTGCAGTTTAGGGCCTGTTCGAAGATCTTTTGGAAATGTATACCGATGTTACTCCTTGTGGTCCTGTTTAAAGCGATATTATGTTTTTGGTGGGCAAGTCCATGATTCCTGACATAGTGGGCAAAAACATCTAAGTCATACGGTGACCAACTGAAATGACTGGAGGGCGCGCTATCTACCGAAAAGAAATGACTCCCAAAATAAGATCCACTTCCAAAATGAACTATGCCGATGCATTCTTTAAGGTACCTCCCCCGCAAAACTTTTGAGCTAGAAAAGGGTCACAAAATCTGAAAAAAGGGAAAAGGATTTCGGTCGATCAATTCACACATTCTAAGGATACTGTTTTACTTGTTTTCGTCGTTTTTTAAACTTACAAACCCAACACCTCAGCCCAATTTGTGTCCTTCTTATGGACAAGGACACATGTTTATCGGGTCTTAAGTGGGTCCATTTCCTTAACATATGTAAGTCTTCTCATAGAATACCAATTGGTATCCGTTCCAGAAACAAAGCCAATGGGTCTTCTCATAGAAGAACAATAGGCCTAGACCAATTCACCTTATCATAAAGGATATATTGGTCGTCCGTTCCACAGAACACTATTGATCTTCTCACTGCTAACCAGTAAGTCTTTTCGTAGAAGACCAATAGGTAGGCTACTCAGAGAAGACGAATTTTTATTCTCATACTCGTAAAAGACTAATAAGTATCTTTTTTTAAAAAAATAAAAGCTGTTGAACTTCTCATAGATGACCATACAAAACTAATAGATGTTACCTTAGAAGATCTGTTCATCTTACCATAAAAGACCTATTTGGTCTTCTAATAGGAGACCTATTGATCTTATCGTACAAGACCAGTAGCTTTTCTCACAATCAACCAATAGTTCTTCTTATAGAAGACCAATAGGTGTTCTCAGAAAAGACCAATAGGCTTTTTCAAAGTCCATTTAACAAGGTCACATTTAGACTACCAGAACAATAAAATTTTCACTGAAATTCCTTCAAATTTTATGGTTCAATTGGTCAAATTTTGAATATGACAGATTGCGTGAAATCAGGTGGTCTTATTACGCCACCTTTTAATTGTACCATGGGCCTTCTCATATAAGTAGATCTTCTTATATATATTCCAAAGGTGTTCTTATTAATTACCAATAGGTGAGGAGAATACCCATAGTTCTTCTCATTATAAAACCCATAGGTCTATTCAACGAATGCAAACGACTCAATTGTTTTCGTATTTAGCTTATCAAAAGTATTGGGAATTTTAGAATTGCGTTTACCTTCTGTCTTTTTGTTTCAAAAATGTTAAATGTTTTCATCAGTGAACAAGTGGGCCAAGGCTATAGTCGTGTCGGGGCCGACTATGTGATACCCTACACCACAACCCCAGTGCATAAGCTTTTGATTGGTAAAATTCAAAATAATAAAATTGGGATAGCTTAGCGCCTTTGCTCTGAATCACGGACGTAGCCAGGGGGTTCCCGGGGGGAGATTGAGATTGAGGTCAATGTTTATATTTTATTTATTACATATTATTTCAAATATTTCGAAATTACATTGAATTTCATCTTCAGGGATTTTTCTATCGATTACTTTTTGAATTTTATTTTGGGATGTACTTTTAATGGATGCACATTTCTAGAATTTTTCCTTTATAACGACAAACGATATAAAATAAAACTGATCGGAAACACTTTCAGATTCGTCAAAATCTCAACAAGTATCAGTCGGCTTTGCGGATAGGAATATACCCTGAGCCTGTGTGAACTGAAACTTTAATCTATGGACAGATCGAATAGCGACTACACAACCAAAATCCTTACAGCTTTCGGGTCATTTTCTCTGGAAGTATGGGCATGTCCCTGACAAAAACTTGTATTGTAGTAATAGGGGCCCCGAGAACAATTGTTGCAAAAAAGCAAACCGTTTCCAGAGAGGTCTTTTTATTTATTAATTAATTTATTTCATATTTTTAGTTATAACTAAAACTATTAGCATAAAGGAAGTGAAGCCATGTCTACTGAGGTCTTAAGCTTACACAGCTATATTTACTAATTATCCAGAGAGGTCTTAAACTGTACTTATCTGAACATTTTTCAAATACTCTGTGGAAGGTTATCGAAAGAGTGGATCGAATCGGTTGATCTGTTCGAGAATTATGTTGTTCTTCAGGCAGCCACCCAGACGGACGAACATAGCTAAGTCGACTCCAAATTTTCTGAAGCAGATTTCTTCCAAACACACTTTAGCCCTATAACCATTATTTCGATTAGGCACATTTTGACTAAAGGCTGAGAGTATAAAAATGTAGATTGGGAAAAATTGTGTTCATGGGTTTTTGCTAAAATTCTGGGCGCCAGAATTTTATTTTAAAAGTATTCAAAACTGACAAAACAAAAGTTTTCTTGGTTCCTGATCAATTTATGAGAAAATCCACGATAGGAAACAGGAATTTCTATAAGAGAAGTCCGACGACTGGACGCCAAAATATCTTTAGGGATTAACTTCAATGACAGTAACAGTAACAACGATTGGACACCTGAATATCCAAAATTGAAAAACTGACCATATTCTGACACCGCAGCGTGATAAAAGACAAAAAAAAAAAGAAGACACGTGTCTCGGCATTTTTTCCTTTATATATATAACTCCTAAATCTACCTGCAAATATAAAAAATACTAGTGGATAACGCCATGATATCCGAACGTTCCCTCTGCATAAATCAATTCTCTACTAATCCCATTTTCCTTCCATAAATTACTCAATAAAATTGGAGTGGAAAATTGAAGCCATGATTTTGAACTTTTGAGAAGTTAGAAACAATGGAAAGGTTAAGATATTTCTAAGGTTTTCCGATTGTATACTCTTTATTTTTGTCTTACCGAAGTGATATCACTGAATTACATGACATTCACTGTAGTTGTGAGTTATTTGATAAATGATACACCTAATATGCTATTATTAATATATCTATTGTTTGAACATATATTAACTCTGATATATTGTCAAAAAAAGTTCTGAAACAAGGGAAATTGGCCAAGAAGTTTTACGTCATTTAATTAAAAAATAGTAATGAAAATTATTTCATCAGTAATATAAGTATAAAATAAGGTTTGCATCATTACTAAATAAGAAATTTTCGCTAACATGAGCTTTCAAAATTTTGGTCAGGTCAGGTGGTCAGGTATTTTCTACTTTCATTAGCAGGTTTTGCTTTTGATATACCCCATATAGAAGCGGAGATATTCGCATTGAAATAAAATGTTGACTTTTTCTCCAAAAATTTTGTTTGCCCATTCCGACCCCTGAATATTATCCGACCATCATCAAAATCAATAGGTTTTTTCCCCTCCGGGGCCTTCATCAACACCCAAACTTTGATGACGATCGGAAATTGCGAACGGTAGCGTGATTACAAGGTTTAGATGGACAGACGGACGGACGGACGCACATCGCACATTTACTTTGGTATATGCGTTACATGGGTATATTTAACCTTCTGGGTTGCCCCTTCGTATATGTCATTCCCTTCGTCGCTGTTTAAAGATTTTTCTTAAATAATACTTTAGAAGCCACACTCATGGCTTTAGTCGTGAATTAACAAAATACATTTTAAATTGAAATTCTTGCAAAACAAAATTTTACTTGTAAACCACTGTGGCACAGAGACCAACAACAACTCTCTCTTTGAATTTCATTAATTTAATCCAATTCTGTTACACTCTTTCTTCTTGTTGCTCTTTTTGTTTGTTTGTCTTGAAAGAACTTCATTTCATTTTAACATAATTCGAACTTATTGTCTGGTATCTTGACCTTCCGCAAGTATTATTTTATAGGCTTTTTGGTGTGGCCTTGTTTGTTGTTAAGTTGGTTGATGATTTTATTTTTTGGCTGGATGATTTTTAATAGCTTCTTGTTATTGCTTTTGTGTCTGCTTTTAATTTCGTTTTGATGGCTTCTTTATTGGCCAGAGAGATGCTGCTACCTACCATTGAATGAATGCAAATGCTTTGTTAGAAGAACATGTTTCGAAATTAAAAATTATTGGTGGGGAAAACTCCCAGAATTTGTATTTGATTACTCACGAACAGCTGCCATGTTAACTAATGACATAAATATAAACATTGAGATTTAATTTACACATTTTTCGGATTTTATTGATTTGAGATTTTTGGATTTTGGTTAATTTGGATGGGTAAGACACAACATGGGCGAAAATTAAAAGTGAATCTGTTGGGCTTCGGGGGATATATTTTATGGCTAGTATTTTTCAAGAAACATTTATGTGCATGTTTGGCAAAAAACTGTTAAAAAGTAAAACGCCTAAGACTTAATTTAAATATCAATAATTAAATAAAGAAATAAAGCTAAGAGGCCATCTGAAGTGTACATCCGATTTTATGTAATTTACGTGTTAATCACATCCCAAAGCACTTGAACAAAAATTGTTACAAAATCATTTATTTTCATCTGCTTTCAAGTGCGATTGCAAGCCAACGTTGAAACTACGAGAGGAAGTACACTTGCACTCATAATTTCTAAAACAAAAATCGTATTTGATTGATGTGGTTTTTTTCAACAAACCATAAATAAAATTTGAATAAATAAGTAAAACGTGCACTTTGCAAGCTATTGTTGTTGTTGCTGTGTGGTGGCATTTGTTTTAATAAATATTTCAGTTCATTTCTCACTTTGATGGCATCCAAATTCAGAAGTGTTTGGCTTTGGTGTTTAGATGCGATAACAAAAAAAAAACATCAACGAAATGAAACAATCATCAAACAGTGTTATTTCCTCCGCCCACATACGAATCGCTGTTTACTCCGAGTGTTTGACGCTGCAATCGCAAAAAAACGAAATATCGTTTGAATGCTATTAAATAATATTGCCCCAGACCCATTACGTGGTCGAGGATAATTTATATGAGCGTTCAATTCAATGCAGCAGCAAATTAACCCATTGCAATGAGATCATATTACCGCGGACAGTGGTTTTAAGGGGAATGAACAACGATAATATATTTCACCACAATTTAGACAGATTTATCTGCTATGCGAAGAACTATTGGACTTCTTTGAGAACAACTATTGCTCTTCTATGAGAAGATCTATTGGTCATGCATAAGAAGACCTGTTGGTAGTCTATAAGAAAACCTGTTGGTCTTCTATAAGAAGGCTTGTTGGTCTTCTATAAGAAGGCCTGTTGGTCTTCTATAAGAAGACCTGTTGGTCTTCTATAAGAAGACCTGTTGGTCTTCTATAAGAAGACCTGTTGGAAGACCTTCTGGTCCGCTATGAGAATATTTTCTTGTCTTCTATGAGAAGACGCTCTGGTCTTCTATTAGAAGACCTATTGGTCTTCTATACTCGTAAGAAGGCCTGTTGGTCTGCTATAAGAAGGCCTGTTGGTCTTCTATAAGAAGGCCTGTTGGTCTTCTATAAGAAAGCCTGTTGGTCTGCTATAAGAAGGCCTGTTGGTCTTCTATAAGAAGGGCTGTTGGTCTTCTAAAATAAGACCTGTTGGTCTTCTATAAAAATACCTGTTGGTCTTCTATAAGAAGACCTGTTGGTCTTCTATAAGAAGACCTGTTGGTCTTCTATAAGAAGACCTGTTGGTCTTCTATAAGATGACCTGTTGGTATTCTATAAGAAGGCCTGTTGGTCTTCTATAAGAAGACCTGCTGGTCTTCTATAAGAAGGCCTGTTGGTCTTCTATAAGAAGCCCTTTTGGTTTTCTAAAATAAGACCTGTTGGTATTCTTCTATAAGAAGATCTGTTGGTCTTCTATAAGAAGACCTGTTGGTCTTCTGTAAGAAGGCTAGTTGGTCTTCTATAAGAAGGCATGTTGGTCTTCTATAAGTAGGCCTGTTGGTCTTCTATAAGAAGCCTGTTGGTCTTCTATAAGAAGCCCTTTTGGTCTTCTAAAATAAGACCAGTTGGTCTTCTATAAAAAGACCTGTTGGTCTTCTATAAGAAGACCTGTTGGTCTTCTATAAGAAGACCTGTTGGTCTTCTATAAGAAGACCTGTTGGTCTTCTATAAGAAGACCTGTTGGTCTTCTATAAGAAGACCTGTTGGTCTTCTATAAAAAGACCTGTTGGTCTTCTATAAGAAGGCCTGTTGGTCTTCTATAAGAAGACCTGCTGGTCTTCTATAAGAAGGCCTGTTGGTCTTCTATAAGTAGGCCTGTTGGTCTTCTATAAGAATGCCTGTTGGTCATCTATAAGAAGACCTGTTTGTCTTCTATAAGAAGACCTGTTGGTCTTCTATAAGAAGACCTGTTTGTCTTCTATAAGAAGACCTGTTGGTCTTCTATAAGAAGACCTGCTGGTCTTCTATAAGTAGACCTATTGGTCTTCTCCACGAAGACATATTGGTCTACTCTACCAAAACCTATTGGTCTTCTATACAAAGACCTATTGACCCTCTATATAAGAAGACTTGTTGGTCTTCTACAAGAAGACCTGTTGGTCTTCTATAAGATGATCTATTGGTCTCATTTAGGAAGACCCTTTGGTCTTCTATTAAAAGATGTTCAAGTCTTCTATGAGAAGATTTGTGAGAAGACCTTCTGGTCATCTACGGTCCGGTCTTTTATGGGAAGATATTATTGTCCTCTATGGGAAGACGCTCTCGGCTTCTTCTAGAAGACTAGACTGTCTTCTTGTCTTTTATGAGAAGATCTTCTGCTCTTCTATGGGAAGACCATCCGGTCGTCTACGAGAAGACTTTCTTGTCTTCTATAAGAAGACGCTCTGGTCTTGTATGAGAAGACTCCCTGGACTTCCATGAGAAGACCTACTGTTTTTCTATTTTAAGACCTTCTGGTCTTCTATGGGAAGACTTTCTGGTCTTCGATGAGATGACCTACTTGTCTTCTATAGGAGGACCGTCCGGATCTTCCATGAGAAGACCTTCTGGTGTTCTATGAGATGACCTTCCATTCTTCTATGGTAAAACCTGCTAGTCTTACATGAGAAGACATTCTGGTATTCTATGAGATGACCTTCATATATTTTATAAGAAGACCGTCCGGTCTATGAAAAGAACATCTCGTCTCCTGTAAGAAAGCCATCTGGTCTTCTATGAGATGACATTCTTGTCTTTTATGGGAAGGCCGTCCGGTTTTCTACGAGAAGACCTTCTTATCTTCTATGAGAAGACAGTCCGTTCTTCTACAGGAAGACTTTCCGGTCTTCTATTGGAAGATATTCTATGAGAAGTTCGCCCGGTCTTCTATGAGAATACCTTCTGGTCTTCTATGAGATGACCGTCTGTCTTCTCTGAGAAGGCCGTCCTGTATTCTATGGGACAACCTTCTGGTCTTTTATGAGAAGACTGTCTGGTCTTCTATGAGATGACCTAATCTTCTATGGGAAGACCTTCTTGTATTCTGTGAAAGAACGTCCGTTCTTTTATAAGAAAACCTTCTGGTCTACTATGAGAAAACCATCTGGTCTTTTATGAGAAGACCATCTGGTCTTCTATGAGATGACGTTCTTGTCTTCTATAAGCAGACCGTCCTTCTTGCATTTCGTCCTTCTTGGAAGACCTTCCTGTCTTTCGAATATTTTCGAATTTTTGGGGGAGGTAGGTCCAGTCCTTGCGGAACATCTTCGAATTTAATCTAATATTCAAAAAAATATTACGATATGCAAAGTGTGGACCAACGTAATATTCGCTTCGAGAGTTGTCGTGCACAACATCCACTACACATGCTGGCCCTAGGCGTTTTTTACAGCTTTCGGGTCATTTTCTCAAGAAGTATGGACTTGGAGTGAAAAAAACTTGTACCATAGCAATAGGTGCCTTGAGTGCAGCCAGTTTCAAGAACAATCAAAATGATTCGAGATGAGGTCCTACACTGCACTTTTCCCAAATTTTATGTGGGAGGTACCCGAAGGATTTGACATATTATAACTATGTCTCGTAAAATATTACGATGTGCAAAGTATGGACCAAATCGGTTACTGCCTGCAGGAGTTATCGTGCGCACTATTTTGTTTTAAACTTTTGGGGGGGAGGTACACAAAGGTGTGAACCGATAAGATCCATCTTAGATCTTGATTTAAGTTTGGGCAAAATATTGCCAAATTTTGGACCGAATCGGTTTACCGGTTCGAGAGTTACTGTAAGCTCCATCCACTAACCATGGTGCCATAGCGGGTTTTTACAGCTTTCGGGTCATTTTCTCAGGAAGTATGGACTTGCCCCAGAAAAATCTTGTACCTTCGTAATGGGGGCAGCGAGTACAAGTTGTTATAACAAAAATTAAAACGATTCGAGAGGAGATCTTAAACCGCTCCGACATTTTGTGTGAGAGGTGGTGGAAATATTACGACGTACAAGGTATGGGCCAAATCCAGTTCCAGCCAGACAGACAGAAGGACGGACAGGGCTAAATCGACTACAAATTGTCTGAAACGGATTTCGTCCAAACATACTTGAGGTCTAAACCCATTATTTCGATGAGGCACATTTTCCCGTATGAATGTGTATATACCCTCGTTAGCATAAATCAGGGATAGCCAATGGGCGCTTACTGAGAGTAAGTGAGCATATATTTCTATGTGTTTTACATTGAAATTTAAGCTTACTTGCTCTCAGTAAGCGCCAACTGGCTATCCCTGATATAAATATATTGTTTAATAATCTTCTACTCTGCTCCAAACTCTCAAAAATTACCTTCCTCACCACTGTCTATAAAAAAAGTGCATTGTACCATTATTCTCAGCAGTAGCAGCATCTCCCAACGATGAGTACTTAACCGTATTCAAGTTTAAGAAGCTAGGCGATGAATGAGAGATACTCATCAATCTAAAAGTAACCAAAGCGTCTAATCAACAGACTATTTCAAATGTTATTTGACGCTACAGCCGTAGTCATAGTCATCGCCATGATCATCGTCGGCATTGTTGTCGGTCGTACATGTCGGTGCCAACATACGACATGGGTAGTGAGTGATTTTTATGTGTAATACCACCTTTCGCATTGAATATTTTGCATTAATTTTGTGTTTATTCGATTTAATTACTAAAACGTTGGTTGCTTTTGTTATGAAGAGACAGACGCTCTTCATTTTTTGTTGTTGTTTCGACTGTCATACCAACAAAATGTTGTCAACAAAATGTTAAGAACGCTCGGCAACTAAACGCCAACGTTCACAAAAACAACAAAAGCATACATTTGAAACATTTATGCCAAACTGGTTATCGGTAATTTTGTTCGCCCATCCATAAGTCCCTCCGGTCGTCCGTCTGTCCTTCCGCTCGTTCCGATTTGTCTATGAGCATTTAAGACAGTTTGCAATTAAAGAAAAAAAAAAATAATATAACACTGAGCGTTGGCTCATTTTGCAATACTTCGTTTTTGTGATTAGTATTGGCCTGTATCGTCTCCAAAACAATTTCCCATTCATTAGTTGCAATTTGTCGTCGTTGTTGTGCTCATGAGCTATGAGAAGAAGTGTTTCAAGTGGTTTTTTCTAAGCAAAGCAAAAAAGTGTATTTCAAGTGAAGTGTTTTAATATAATTTAATATTTTTGTTTCTAATAAAAAATCCAATAAGTTTTTTTGCAAATAAAATAATTAATTGAGTGATAGTAAAATAAAAAAGCTCACAGAAAATAGATAAAAATAATATAAAGTGCAAAATAACCATTTATTAGCGGCATCACTTCGGAGAAACACCCAACCAGGCAAAAGTTTGTACGAATCTTAAAATTTTTAATACTTAGAATTATTAACATTTACCAGCCAATGGGTGTGACTATATTAATTGTCACATAAAATTTAAGCACTAGTTTTAAATTTTAGTTCATATGCTGAGGATAGATGTAGCTACAGCTACGGGTCAATGAATTATAATGAAGCCAGAAGTGAATTTCGAAAGCGTACAAGAAATAGTAATCATATCTAGCACATTTTTCTTAAATATTTCAAATATTCGTCCGACTTTTTATTCATGCAAACATTTTAAAAAAATTACCGTTAGTTTTACATATTTCTATAGCAGAAGCATTCCAAAAGAAGAAAAGAACAAAAATTTGCGGTATTTTGCTTTGAAAATTCTTAAAAACTCCAAATATGTAGTGCTTACAGGTGTACGAATACGAACTTTGCCACACACACATGCGCCATCTATACCTAAATGACGGAATAAATTAAAAATTTGTTTTGTTATTCTTAAATCTTTCTTCGTTATGGTAATTCCTATCAATTATTTCATATTTGCACATAAAATATGGAATTAATAACGATTTTATTAATTGTTTAGGGGTGTACGAATATGAACTTTGCATACTGTATATGCATTGCAAAGGTTATTAAAACGGTATCAAGTTAAACTAATGCCGTTGTTACATTTTAAATATCAATAGTCCGGCGTTATCATTATATCGCTCTTCCCAACTTGAAAATATTACTCAAAAACCCCATTTTGAGTTATGCCGCTCTTTGGGTAAATGAGCGTTGTACGTTCTTTAGTGTGAGGTTTAGACGCTTGGAATCTAACAATTTATACTACTTCCTATTGAATAAATGATTATAAAGGCTCTAGGTCCGCACACACTTCTCTATGCTTCCAGTAGATAGACAAGGTTATTTCAATATACAGCAGAGTCTATATGTATGAGTGCAAAACATCAACAACCAGATGATGTTTGTCATTTGTTTTTGTTCACGTGCAGCAAATACAACAGGCTCGGCTCTGATATGGAGACAAATCTACCTTTAAATGTTCTCTGTGTTTTCCGGGTGGAATATACCTATAATATTTATGGACAGCAACTAGGAAGAATTACACAGTATGTATTTTTTTGAGTCATGGGATATTTACCATATTCTGAAATCGCAGCGCACAGTGTCACGACCGTGGCCAAAAATGGTAAAAACTAAATACTTCGTTGAACAAATTTATTGATGGGGAGTGATAGAAAACATATTATTTAAGAAGAATCTGAATTTTGGTACTGATACGTGAAGTAGTTTTTGCTATATGAGGATTTAAATCCGACCATTTTAGTTAATACCTATTTTTGTGTGTTTTTTTCTAAAATTAATAAATTATATTATGCGTTAATATTTAAAATTTAAAAGTAGCGGTCGCTGCAAAAATGGTTCCTAAGTTCTCTTGGGATGTAATAAACTTGGCTACGCCTTTGTTTGCATGTAAATATTAATCATATGGTGTTTACATTTACCCAAACATGTATTACTAAGTTTATTAATTTTCTGAAGCAAATTTTAAATTGAGTGGAGAGGGAAAAAAATTGTATAAAAGTGTATATCGATATTTTTTGCTGTATGAGTAGTAAAAAGTGAGTACTTCAAATATATAAAGGTCCCAGCTGCAGAGGTTTGCAGACGAATGTGTCACTTCTCTTTTTCAGCGACCACCTCACTGAGAGTATACCCCTTTTTTAACAAATCGTTTTGCGGTGTTGGCTATAGCCCGAAAACGAATGAACCGATCATCATATATTTTTGTGGGCTTATTAAGTACCTAATAGTCTTGCTTTAAAACGAGAGAATTTTTAAAAATATAAATTTCTAAAAAAATTGTGAACAGCGAAAATCAAAATTCGATTTTTTACAAAAAATTTACCGTTTTTTGACCACTAATCGGTCAAAAATCTTTTTAAAGGAAATTTCTCATATATAAAGACAGGAGTTTGATATATTCAATATGCTCACAAACAATATGAAGACTACACACCAAATTTCAGTCATATCGGGTGGATATTGAGGCCACAACACTCAAAACACCGAAAATGAGGAGGCACGGTTCTATGGGGGCTATAGGAAGACGAGGACCTATACCGACATATTTCTGGTGGAAGGTTATAAGTCCCCCAACGGAGACATAATACCAGTTTTCAGCCATTTCGGTGTGATAATCAGGCTAAAACCTCCAAAATACCGAAAATCGGGAGGTACCGTCCTATGGGGGCTATATGAAGGCGTGGACCTATGCAGACAAATTTCATGGTGAAGGTATAATGCCCCCTGCGAAGACTAAATACCAAATTTCAGCAATTTCGGTGTAATAATGAGGCTAAAATCGTCAAAATACCGATAATCGGGAGGTACCGTTATATGGGAGCTATATCAAAACGTGGACCTAAGCCCACAATTCTCTGTTGGAATGTTTGATACCTCTGCCGAAGTCTAACCACAAAATTTGAATACTTTCGGTTGGTCATTGTGTCTTAAACATTAAAAATACCGAAAATCGGGAGGTACGGTTCTATGGGGGCTATATCAAAACGTGGACCGACCAACCCAAAATTTTGTCCTGAAGATTGTAAGTCAATAATAGGTACGTGTACCAAAATTGATGCACCTACGACAACTCCTTCTATTTTTGGCCACAGTTAATATGAAATCGCGACATAGTGCAGCGTGATAAAGAGAATTGATTTTAGTATATGAGCCGCCCAGTGCTCCATAAAACGAAAAGTTGAGAAAAGCGACGATAAAATGTATGCTTGTCATTATATATCTGTATATTTGCCATTGTTTATTTGTAATTTAGAGGTTCTAATCTTTATTATTCAGGTAATTTAATTATATCCTACACCACTATGTGGGGAGGGGTATTATAAGTATGTTTTGGGAAAAATTCATGTAACACCGCAAAATATTCGTCGGAGACCCCCAATGTGGTATACCAATCTTCATATCTCGACGAGATAAAGCGATTTTGAGATGTGTGTCCGTCTGTCTGTCCATTATAAATTGTAATCAAACTCCAGCTCGCAATTATGGACCGATCGTCACGAAATTTTGCATGGGTTCAGACCAGAATATATCCCTATTCTTATTGGTGATGATCGTAAAATATTTAGCGGGTGAAATGGACCAAAAACATAATTTTTATCCAATTTGTAGCTGCTCTGTTGGTCGCAATAATAGCCCGATCGCCACAAAAATTCGAACAAGATAACAGTATATGACAAAGAAGATACTTACAATTTGAGATGGTGATCGGATGATGTTTAGAGGGTCAAATGAACCAAAACTTTTGTGTGAAAATTGTGAAAATTTGTAATATACCGGTTATATCTTTATTCCTGCACGACACATTCCGCCCACGTAAAGATATATTTGGAAGGCAACCTCTTGGTCTTTCCATTGATACCAATTATGTTGATTTACGTGTTCAGATAACAGAGTTAATATATTCAGTGTTTTGCTTGTAGTGTAATCATAAGCACACTAGAGGTCGCAATTATAGCTCAATAGTCACTATATTTTGCACGAGGTAGGGGTTTAGGTAGAAGAAGATGCCTACAAATTTGGATGATGATCTGATATTATTTAGCGGGTGTAATGGACCATTACTTTTGTATGCAAAATAAAAACATTTTATTTTTGGTACATATTTGAATTCCTGGAGGGCATATACCGTCAAAGTCGCCTATATATGGAAAAGTAACAACCTACCTTTCCTCTGATGAGAATTGCAATGATATGTGTGCTTGATAACGGGCCTACTACCTACTATATAATGAGTTTTGTGAAGAGAACCACATCTTCCTGCGATGCTACAAATTGTCCTATCATGACTGAGAAATTCCCAGTTTTTGCAAATTGCGTGGAGCCCTAGCGTATTACTTGTCCATTTGTCCAAAATTTAAACAAGGGCTAAACTACGCCAATTTTCCAAGTTAAGAATATTTATTAAAAATGTATAACATATAATTGGTCCACAAACATCCAAGTAGGGACAAGCGACCCTTCTCTCATATCAATGAGTGCACCCCGATTAATATTAGCTCAATGATATGTAGACAGCGGAATTAAGCAAAATGTATAAATTATGCATATGCAAATATTATTTTTTGCATATGGAAAATTTATGTATTTTACACATTTTCGTAAGCAACATATATTTCAATAATATCTTCGAAAATGTTTATGTGTACATTTTTTCTGTTTGAAATTCACTTCAGACAAGTCAATAAAATAGAGAAATCTGTAGCCACAATCTTCAAAATGTCGAAAATGGGGAGCTATCGTTCTATGGGAGCTATATGAACGCCTAGACCTATACCGACAAATTTCAGGTGGAAAGTTTAATACCCCCAACGTAGACTTAATACCAAATTTTAGCCATGTCGGAGGGATATTGAGACCATAGCCTTCAAAGTACAGAAAATCGGTAGGGACTGGCTTTAGGAGCTGTATGAAGACGTGGACCTATACCGACAAATTTCAGATGGATAGTTTTTTTACCTCGAACGAAGACTTAATACAAAATATCAAGCATTTCAGTGGAATCTTGAGGCCACAACTTTCAAAATACCGGATATCGGGATGTACGGTTCTATGGGAGCTATATGAAGACATGGACCTATACCGATAAATTTCAGGTCGAAAATTGTATACCCCCAACGAAGACTTAATACAAAATTTCAGTCAATTCGGTGGGATATTTAGGCCACAAAGTCTTGCATATGGTTTTGCATATGTTCATTTTATGCAAATATGTCAAAATATGCAAAAAATTAGGTCCAGACTGAATGTCCTTGGTGAAATTATTTATTGGTACCACCGTGGTACAATTGTATGCACACCCGCCTTGCACGTTGAAGCTAGGGTGTTCGATCCCGGCCAGCAAACATCAAATTTCCAACTATGACAAAATACCCCTCAGTAAAGTTGGCGATATTTTCTGAGTATTTCAGCCACGTAAAACTTCTCAACAGGTGGTGTCTTCAGACGTGCCTTTCGGACTCGGCGATAAACATTAGGACCCATATCATTGATGTAATATGAATCGTGGTGCACTCCCTGTCCCTTCTGGGATGTTTGTGGAGCTATTATTATATTATTATTTAAACTTAATGTGATAAGGTTGCAGACTCAAAAAAAGTTATTTCTTACAATGAGTTTAATTGTCCAAAAGGAATTTTGATTTGCTGAAAGCTAATTCGCAGGGTAGTGGTGTAGGGTATCGTATGGTCGGCCCTGTCCGACTATAGCCTTTGCTTACTTGTTTTAATATAAAAAGTTATGACTATATCAAGGGCTTTGACGCTAAAATTTAAGATTTTTCAAAAAGTGGTGTTAATCGATGTGTGCACTGAACGACTCATATATCGAAAAGTCGTACATTAAAACCATGTTGTGCAAGGGGTATTCTTTAATTCTTTCATTGATCACAGTTCTGAACATTGCGTGGTTTGGCCAGAAATGAGGAAAGAACCAAAAAAAACTTGCTAGCTTCAACACAGTTTAACATATTTTTTTATATTAAGACTAGACTTGAGTCAAATGAACTATGTGGTTCACTACCCACAGTTTCACGACAGACGCCAAAAATCTCTACATCAAGTACCTGGGAGTACAAATATGTTTATGAGAGTCGATAAAAAACAAGTGAAAAATGACAGTCGGCTTTGCCGACAGAGATATACCCTCAGCATGTGTGGATTGAAACAGTTTTTCCCAAAAAAAAAAAATTATATATTTAGGAGGTTTTTCAATATTTTGATTAAAGCTCACAAGGATGTCTATAGATAGGACTTTTGTACCATACTTGCCTAATAAAAAACATAGTATCGCTGTAAACAGGGCCATTAGGAAAACCTTCTATAAAAATTTCCAAAGGGTCCTCGAAAAGACCCTTAACCACACAAAAATGTTGAACATTTGTACCAAGAATTGGACCGATAGGGCCCACATTTGAACAAAAACGAAATATTTAGAGATCAAAAGTTTAAAGCAAATCGGTTCCTACTTTTATAAGATATCGCGCGTACCATTGTAGCGAATATTTTATATCTTTTGTGAGGGAGGTACCAAAGTGTGGACGAACGCAATATTCGGTTCGAGTTCTCCAGCCACTATTTTCTCAAGAAGTATGGACTTGCCCCTGAAATAACTTTTACTGTCGTAATTGAGGCAGCGAATGCGGTAATGGGGTATCTGAAGGAGTAGACCTATATGGCTTATCTTTGAACTTAAACTAAGTTTGGACAAAATATTACGAAGGCCACATTTTGGACCGACTTAAGAGTTATCGTGCGCTCCAACCACTACTGTGAATAGAAGTTGATACAACAAAAATCAAAGCGAAACTTTTCCGAAATGTTGTGTGGGAGGTACCCGAAGGAGTGGACGGATTTTTTCCATATTAGAACCTCATTTAAGTCTAGTAGAAATTTCACGATGTGCAAAATAGGGACCACATCGGTTACTCCCTTCAAAAGTATAATGGTCCAAAACCTCTGAATTATATGGTGAACAACTAAAACGACAGGTGGTCGCGATATCTATCGAGTGGAATGACACCCAAAATAAGACCCACTTTCAAAATGAAATATGTCGGTCCATTCCTTTAGATAGCTTCCCCGCAAAACTTTTTGAGCTTCTATCCAAATCCATATTTTTGTCGGTTCATACGCCCAAAATTTTCAAAACCCCTTAAACATATACGTTTTTTTTTTCGAATAAAAAGTGTTTCAATTCCTTGTGATCCTTTTTTACTTGTTTATTTTTTTTTTTGTTTAATATTTTGTCCTATAACAGCCAAACCATTGAGATTTTCGATTCAATACTATGACAAAAATTATAGTCAAGACAATAGTTACAAACTCTACCACATCGTAAAAGCAGTGGAATGCTCCTCCAGGCAGTTTTGCCTTTGGGAAAGTGCAATTTTTTCGTGGAAATATTCATAAATTACCAAAATGGAATGCCATTAGCCTGAAACACTCTATTCATATTACCTTCTTCTACATAATAGTCGTCTAATTGTACGTCTTGTTAAGAATTGTGGGAATACTTTATCTACTGCTCGTTGAGACTTCTTCCTATAAAGATTTAAAATACATTTTTCTCCGATATAAACACTGGTATCCATTTGTCTATAAACGCCATTTTCAACTCATTTATAAAAAATCTTTCTTCTGATTTATAAAGACTCCTTTCAGCTCTTCTATATAGACTTGTCCAGACAGCCTCCCATCAGCCGTGTTGGCGTACTTGAAATTGGATTTGATTTACAGGCAGAAATTTCCTCTAGCTATGAGAATCGTCGCAGTTTTTCAGAAAATTTTTTGTTACTGAACTTTTGTGATTTATTTTCGAAGACCACTGAATGTGTGTAGAAAACAGTCCAAGGCATATATCAATTGCCCGTGATTACAGGGTATTTCACATTCAACATATTTTATGTGTTTTTCAAAGTTGGTTCTCATGCTACCTAATAAATACATTTTTGCGAGTTTGTTGTAAATCTAGTTTAATGGACGTCATATAACAATTATTTGCATAAATTGCACTGCGCTACAAAATTAAATATACTCACTTAAAAAGGCAAGCCAGGAAAACATTTTTGGAATTAGATGAAACTTGTAGGTATTGTGGATCACAGGCGATCAGTCGCAGGTCAGAGTCTGAAATATTTCAATAGAAATAGAACTCCTTCATCTGAATTATCATCTTCTCATAAAATATTTCAGTGTCTGAATTTTTGTTAATTAGCTCATATAATCTTTATCTTATTTCGAAATTCCTTTATATCATAACTTTAACTCTCACCTCTTATGAAGTTTAAAACCCTCTCTGTAATTAAGTGTTTTTACTTGTAACACAGTGTCATTATTTATATGCTGCTAATATAAATGTTACACAGTTAACGGCATAGATTTTCATTCTTAGACGATAACTAATCCATGACGTATGCAACGGCAGCATAGAACTATGTTTGTATGTCGTTCTGCTTGTCTATGCGTTTGCCTATTCAATATTCTCAATGTATGGGTTGCACTGAACTTTTATTATGGTTGTTAAATTATTATTGCTTTTTTTTCTCATTTAGCTAAACAAGTTTGTTTTAATCACCCTTTCCTCCCCATCTCCTTCAAGCATTTTGAACCACATTGTGTTATAAAAATATTTGTTGCTGTTGTTTTTTTTTTTTCTTCAATATAAATTAAACCAATCACAAGTTATTTGATCTCAACTATAAATATTGTTTGTAGTTCTGAAAGAAAAAAAAAAAAGGAAAAAATACATGCCGTGTCTCTCACAGATGCCTTAACTTATTTGCATTTTTAGTTGGGTATATAAATTGTTGTTTGAAATGATTTTTAAACGTTTTATTACAACTATTCATTTCTAAATGTTGGAAAATATTTGTTGTTATTTCAAATTGTTTTTTTTTTTTATTTTACTGTAGTAAATGTTCGAGAGTAAAAATCCAATACGGAAGATTGTAATAAACGGGAACGAGTTTGTTGTTCTATTATTAACATATCTTATTTGCATTGTTTGGTTTGTGCGAGCTGGCATTTAGTGCCGAAGTTTGTTTTGTTTATCTGCGAACTAGTGAAACGAAAGACTTAAGACACAAACGCATGTTGGGGTATCTCTCCATTAGTTCTATGCATCTGTACTATGCAAGAGCGAGAGAGAAATAAGAGACACATTCACATTTCTAATTTGTTTGTAATTATCTTGTAATTGTTTAGTTTATTAATGTTCGCCTAACATTGTAATGAATTAATTAATATCTTTCATAGCCTATAGAGAATCACAAATTGGACTTCACATAGTTCTCTTTCGGATAGACTTTTAGTAGATGTTTGTTACTCACAGAGGTTTACTGGTTTTCTTTTCAAAATGTTTTGAAATTCAGCGTCCAACTATTGTCTAGTGTGGAGGCTGGTATATCGACTCATCATCAAACTATTTATAGAAGTTGTAGCATCAATCAAATACAATGATTTATTATTTACAGCTATTTTAAGATATCTCAATGAAAGTGTTGTCTGGGCTGGTGTGTGATGACGTGCTAAGGTATTTTTTGTAAATATTATGTTGAGGTAGGTCAATACATATTTTTTTAAGTAGAATATACATTTGAGCTGCGGAGAGTTTGTAGAGGAGCAAATGGGGGTATTAATAGGCCGGATGAAGGGGGTACTTATAGGCAGTATGGAGAGAGTATTTATAGACGAAGATAATATATGATTTATAGGGGATCAGAAGGGAGTCTTTATAGACGAACCGAAGGGAGTTTTTGTAGACGAGATGAAATTAATCTTTATAGCCGGGCAAAAGGGATTTATTTTGTAGACGACCAGGAGGGAGTCTTTATCGACAAGATGAAGGGAGTCTTTATAGACGAGATGAAGGTAGTCTTTATAGACTAGCTGAAGGGAGTCTTTATATACGAGCTGAAGGGAGTCTTTATAGACGAGCTGAAGGGAGTCTTTATAAACGAGCCAAATTCAGTCTTTATAGACGAGCAGAAAGGAGTCTTTATAAACGAGCTGAAGGGAGCCTTTATAAACGAACTGAAGGGAGTCTTTCTGACGAGATAAAGTTAATCTTTATAGACGGGCAGAAGGGAGTTTTTGTAGACGACCAGGAGGGTGTCTTTATGGACAAGATGAAGGGAATCTTTAAGACGAGATGAAGGTAGTCTTTATAGACGAGCTGAAGGTTGTCTTTATATACAAGCTGATAGGAGTCTTTATATACGAGCTGAAGAGAGTCTTTATAGGCAAGCTGAAGGGAGTCTTTATAGGCGAGCTGAAGGGAGTCTTTATAGACGAGCTGAAGGGAGTCTTTATAGACGAACTGAAGGGAGTTTTTGTAGACGAGATGAAGTTAATCTTTATAGACGGGCAGAAGGAAGTTTTTGTAGACGACCAGAAGGGAGTCTTTATAGAAGAGATGAAGGTATTAATTATAAACTAGCTGAAGGGAGTCTTTATAGAAGAGAAGAAGAGAGTCTTTATAGACGAGCTGAAGGGAGTATTTACAGACGAACTGAAGGGAGTTTTTGTAGACGAGATGAAGTTAATCTTTATAGACGGGCAGAAGGGAGTTTTTGTAGACGACCAGGAGGGAGTTTTTCTAGACGATCTGATGACAGTCTTTATACACGAGCAGAAGGGAGTATTTACAGACGAGCTCACGGTCGTCTTTATAGACGAGCTGAAGAAGGTCGTCGTCTTTATAGACGAGCTGAAGGTCGGTCGTCTTTATAGACGAGCTGAAGGTCGATCGTCTTTATAGACGAGCTGAAGGTCGGTCGTCTTTATAGACGAGCTGAAGGTCGGTCGTCTTTATAGACGAGCTGAAGGTCAGTCTTCTTTATAGACGAGCTGAAGGTCGGTCGTCTTTATAGACGAGCTGAAGGTCGGTCGTCTTTAGAGACGAGCTGAAGGTCGGTCGTCTTTAGAGACGAGCTGAAGGTCGGTCGTCTTTATAAACGAGCTGAAGGTCGATCGTCTTTATAGACGAGCTGAAGGTCGGCAGTCTTTATAGACGAGCTGAAGATCGGTCGTCTTTATAGACGAGCTGAAGGTCGGTCGTCTTTATAGACGAGCTGAAGGTCGGTCGTCTTTATAGACGAGCTGAAGAAGGTCGTCTTTATAGACGAGCTGAAGAAGGTCGTCGTCTTTATAGACGAGCTGAATAAGGTCGTCGTCTTTATAGACGAGCTGAAGAAGGTCGTCGTCTTTATAGACGAGCTGAAGAAGGTCGTCGTCTTTATAGACGAGCTGAAGAAAGTCGTCGTCTTTATAGACGAGCATTTTTGTAGTTATCAAAAGAAGTTTTAGAAGGTTCCAGCCTAAAGCTAGATATGTATCATAAACTGTGGACCCTCATATATGTCGAAAGGTTTTGGAACTTTCAAATCATTGCCACGAAGACTTCAAGCGACAAAATCCAGGACGTAACTGCATATTTATGCGGGAGGTATATGAAGGAGTGCCACTAAATATTGGAACATTTCGGGACCTGTATCTCGGGAACTATTGGTTTACATTATTCACTAACGAACACAGAAATTCATTCTGAATGGGCTCATTATACCCAAGGACCTCATGGACAACCTTTGGTCAACATTTTAAATCCTCGATATTCACTTTTTAATCACTTTGTCAATTTTTAGTCAATCTTCCGCCAATATTCAGTGACATTTCAGCCAATCTGTAGTCACTTTCAGCCATTTTTAGTCACTTCCGTCAACCTTTAGTCAACCCTTAATCGGCTGTTAGTCACTTTTCAGCCACTTTTTACTTAATTTTCAGTCAGTATTCTGCCAAGCTTTGGTCACTTTTCAGTCACTCTTCATTCATTGTCAATCAATGTGCAGTCAATCTTCAGTTGTTGTAGTAAATCAAATATGTCCGTTCATGTTTTATTTCTTTTATCTGGTTCTGGATCTTCTGAATCCATACTCAAAAAGTTGGAACTTGGACTGGTTGCGTCCATAAAGAATCTGGAGAAAGGTGTTAGCTGGGCAGCCAACGTTGGTTCACATGGCGGACAAGTGGCATCAATTCGGACCCAATACGAATTGAGGCGGATGTATAGTCCGGATCGTAACTGGGCTAAAACCACTCGTTTTTGCCTTAGCAGCTGCCATTATCGTGGTTCGATAGATGGGGCAGTATCCTTGTGCAGCCTGCGGAACTGAATCAGTGTGAATGTTATTCAATCCTGTCTGATAGGCTCGAGGTTCTCGTTTATATTTTTATCTACATCATGAAGATATCTCTTGACGTGAGGGAAGCCTGGCCATTTAATTCTGACAGGGATGCTCACTGCGATAACATCCAAGCAGGTTCTGCATCGACAAAATCTTATTGTCCTGATGCACCGGTAAAACCTTCGTCTCTTCATGAAGATGGTCCACTGGTGTCTTAAGGAGGCGCCCTGTTTCAGTCCTAAGGCCGGCATTCTGGCTGGTTTGAATATTCTTCTACTGCGCAGCGCTAACATTTGCATACCACGCTGGCGCCGTATAGCTTATCACCGACCGGCCTATTGCTTTGTATGGGGTCAGCAAGGTTTCTTTGCTAGCACCCCAAGTGCTGCCTACTTCAGATCTTATCGCAGATAGTACATCTGCCAAATTATCGATAGTCCGACTATTGTTTTGATTGCTGTCGTAAAACAAAGGTTACGTCGGCCTCCAAAACCAAGTTATTTGGGTTATCTGTCCGATATAAACCGAGCTTTACGGCAGCGATCAAAACGATAGTTCGACTATCGATAGTTTGCCACCTCTAGCAAATAGATATGGCTTGCGCGGACGACTTAAACGTGCTATCGAACGTTACACCAATAGTTTGGTGTAGTTAGGGGTCGGAATCAGTGCACCATCGACCAATATGTTCAGTGGGAGCCTCATTTAATTTTGGCGGCGGATATTTTCATATTCCTCAGATGGAAGAACTGCGCTAGGACAGCTATGTAGATATTTAACCTATCACATATGTCATCGATGATAGGACCAGACGCCAAACAAACGAACAATAATCCGCATAAATTACGATGTCTATGCCGTCTGGAGGGTGTGGAATTTTAAAAAGGTAGAGGTTAAACAGTTCCAGAGATATGGATCACCCTACCTCGAGGAACGACTGGCGTCCGCACATATAGTTGATTACCCAACGTTTCAAACACGGCTGGAGATTAGTCTTTCCTATATGCTCGAACAGTTTGGCATGGTTGACGGTGTCGAAGGCCTTCGATAGGTCAAGATAAACCACGATTGTTCGGTCGCACGGCCAATTCTGGTTCAGTCCTCTACTGATATGTGTGGATATGCCGTCTAATGTGTGAGTTTTGCCTCCAAAATCTTTGCCACTGACAACAGGAGTGAAATCGGCCTGTACGATTCACCTCTGCTGGCGTCCTTGCCTGGCTTCAGTTGCGGGACCACCCTGTCAACTTTTCGGGCTTCTGGTACAATATGGTTGGCTACCGATAGATTAAGGAGACATGTTAAATACTCAACTCCGGGTTCATCCAGTTGCTTAAGCATTACCATTGAAATTCCGTGTGGGCCCATGCTTTGGATGATTTCGCCTTTCGGATGACGTCTGCAACATCGACCATCGTGGTGGTTGTGGTGGTACCTCCTCGGCTGGGAGAGCGTAGCACACTCCTTCTCGCCCCATCACTCTCTGGGTGCTCTATAAACTGCCAGTTTAAATAACACGCAAACATCTTTAGGTCAGTTACTGTCACGCCGTTGAATGCAACAGCTGTTCTTTCATCCTTCTTTGCAGAATACAAGAGTGACTTAACCGTTGCCCACAATTACATTGCTTTAGGCGGTCTAGCCAATTTTCCGCTTATGTTCGGCTACTAGCCTGTCGACTTCAAGAGTAAGTTCTCTAACTCTTGGGCCTTCAGGATTCGTACGACGAAGCTCATCACGCATATTTGCTAGTCACGTCGCCTCTGCTGGGAAATTTGGTCTGATTTCGGATATTCGAACATGAGGTATGTAGCGAGAGGCGACTGCAGTGATGATCAATCAATTTTCAGTAATTCCTCATCTGTCATTATTGCTCATCTGTCATTTTATTTGGTGAACATACGATTTTTTGAACTTACACCATTATTTCAGGAAGTATAGTCTGGGCCACGGAAAAAATATATCATTGTAACCAAGACCACAAGATATGGTAAAAATTCTAAAACGTTTCTCTAACAACCATTAAAATGCGATATAATCCACCAATATAAACCATCGCCGGAATAGATATAAGTTTGGAAGAAATATTTCGATGTTCAAAGCTCGTACCAAATCTGTTACTCAGACATAGGCAGATGGACTACAAATTTGCATTATCATATTTAGAACCTAAAACCATAATTTCTATGAGGAAAATTTTTAATGTTGAGGCAGTTCTTGAAGTCTCACTTGTAACAGAATCGGAAGATCAAATCATAGATGGAAAACTCAAGAAGAAGAAATAGTTGTGTAAATAAAAAGACGAGACGCGAACGTCTAATCTTTCTGAGTGCTTTTGATACACTAAATTTATTAACAGATATTTTACTTAGGAACTACTTATGAAAATCTAACTTAGCCTAACACAGTCAGACCGTAACTCTAGTATTCTGTGCATAGAATAAAGAGTATGATTTGACTGTATGTGCGCCTATTCAGTTGCACTTACATATATTCCTATCACGTATTACGTGTGGGTCAATCACAGTTGTATGCATCGACCTAAACATTTTATAGTGCAAGTGCATACATGTTTCGGATACATTCAAATCTGTCTCTTAAAATACAAATTGAAGTAATATTTAAATAGGCAATGAGTGCAATGACTCCAACTTTACAATGTTCGTCATAAAATAGTCTATTTACTGTTGCTGTGTTTAAAATATTTATGGAACATTTGTCAATATTCTCAAACACCCGGGAATATGAAAAGCATGTACAAATTCATTTGTACAAGTTGTTCTACACGCAGAAAAATATATGTTGGAAATATGGATCCAAACAAATATTTGTTTGGGACCGGTTGCAAAAAAATATATGTTTGGGTCCAAACAAATTTATGTTTGCAACATTTGGTAACATATCACAATTTTATTTGTTTGGGTACCAACATATTTTTTATGTTAGAACATATTTTTTATGGGTGGAGAGAGGATATTTGTCAAAGAGCGTAACAACAGGGCTCTCGCCTGTATTATAATAAAGAGCTGTTTGTATGGTGCAATAGAAAACGCAGAAGCGACAACGAATATATGTTTGCTGCAAAATATGTTTGGGACATATGTTAGGCCTTTTTGAGGCCTTTTTTTCCTCCGTGTAGTTGCACAGTAGAGCCCGTCGCTTGGAAGTATATTCTGACAGCACTGGACCATGCACTCTCTGCCCAAAAATCCGATGCGTCACGTGACATGTTTTAATTATTATGACACTTTCCTTCAAATGTTTATAATTATTATCCATAGCTTTTACTACAATTCAATTAAACTGAACACACACAACAATAATTCTTTTCCACCGCTACAGCAGGAAAATTTGTCTTCGAGATGCAAATTGAAATGTGGGGTATCAAAAACCACACAAACACACAAAATGAAAGGTCTCGATTACCTTGGAATTTTGTAACTGCAGACATTCTGCATCATAAACACGATTTGTTAAAGTTTACACACGATTGGCGTTTTAAAAACAACAACAACTCTAAGCAATGTTGTTGTTAAAGGAATCAAACTCTTAACTCTTAAGCGACACAAGAATCTTTGACAAGAACTTTGAACAGATGTTGTGGCCGTTCATTCTTTATTTCGCTCGTAATCTGACAATAATTCCAACACGTCACATTTTAAGAAAAAAAGAACTTTGACAGTAGCTCAGTTAGTTACTAACTGCTAACATTCAATTGTTATTATAATTTTCGTTTTTTTATTTATAGACCAACAAGAACAAAATTGCACGTTTTTGTTTTTTTCTGCAAATTGTTTAAAAACATAATTCAGTTATATGACAAATAACAGTAATTATTGTTATCAATCACAATTAGTTGAATTTTGTGATGGTTAACCACGAGTGGTAAGCACTTCTGTGGTAACTTCAGGTGCCTGATTCATTCATACATAATTGGTTTTTGTTATGACCTTTAGCTAAAAAGCGATTTTTTGAACGAATTAAAAAAATCCGTATATTATGGTTGTTTATTTTTTTCTTACATAGTTTATTTATACTTACATGTATTAATCGCAGGCACCTAAAAATAAAGACCATTTAGAAAATACTATGTAATTATAACGACATTAGTAAATATTAGGGTGATGACTTTTTTAATTTTTTTCCAAAAAACTATTTTTGTTGCATTAATGAATAAACTTTTGCTTTTTAATGACTAGAATATTGGAAAAGGTCACACACAAACCACTTGAAATATGCGTGAAGTTTTATCATAGATTTTATCTAATCTTAAATAAAAATTCTAAAAATATGTTACAGGGAAACGAGTAATCACCCAATGGTTAAAGGTTTTACCAATAGGAATACGCCTTCAGCCTATGGATGTAAAAGAAAAAAAATTATAATAGAATTAGTCTGCTGTGCCGACAGCTAAATAATGTCCTTAGACTATGACGTATTTATACCAACTTGCGTATGCATGGAATGTTCCTTCATCTGGGAGGTTCTCCAATGTTCAAAAGAACATACTCATACTCGTATACAAACAGACAAATTAGTTGTTGACATACTAGACTTCACTTAAGCTTGGAGTTGTTGTTCTTATCCTTGAATTTACATCATAGATGGTGGGATCAAAACCGATATGATGTTGTTCAGAATTAATTTCCACATTCGAGTGTCTCCTCCAGCGAGAAAGTTGCTCTTCGTTGGTGTTGAGAAGATTTCCTGCCTCATCTTTTATGGGATGTTGAAGAGGTATATTGCAGTTTACCAATTCTTTGATGAATCTAAATACTGTACGGGAGTCACCAATGTTTGCTGCCTTTTCAGCTTCATTCGCCAATTTATCAATATGACTGCGTTTGACTCTTCTGACTGAGCGCTGCACTACTTTATGGAGGGATCGATATACCAACTCGTTCTGGGCTAATGTTGCGGGACTCATGTTTTCACCCGAGTTGATCTTCTCCTTCAGCTCCAATCGATTTTGGATGATGTCCCACGTTTCGTCCTACATCCATATTTGTCTGCCTTTAGTCAGAGGACCCAGAGTATCTTTTGCGCATTTCATAAATATGTCTCTGGTTTTATTCCAGCTGCAGCTGTAGATTCACGTTAAATATTTGAACTCAGTTTGCCAATAAAATTGTTTTTTTTTTTTACCGAGTTAATGTTCATTCGGTACACTGCAAACTTCTACGCACGTTTCAACTGGTCATCTTTCCGTATAGCAGCGGTTCGGAGGCGCAATTTAGCTACTACCAAAAAGTGGTCCGTCCCTTCATTGACCAATATCCGCACCGCGCTTATTTCGTACATCCAATAAGCATTTCTGGAACATCGGCTAATGGCAATATGATCTATTTGATTGGTAGTGTTGTACCGATCATTCCAGGTCCAAGTAGTCATGTGGCAGTCTTTATGTTCGAAGATAGTGCCACCAATAACTATTCTTCGTGCGTTGCAAAAGTCTACGAACCGTTCACCATTATCATTTCGTGTTCCCAGTCCATGTTTGCCCATTACATGGTTTAGTGCTGTATTATCGGAGCCAACTTTTGCATTTAAATCACCCATAACGCATATTATATCTCCACGAGGAATTTTATCATAGATTGCGTTTAGTTGGCTGTAGAAAAGATCATTCGCTTCTTCGGAGGGAGGCACACTCGGTTGTGGCATAGCACTGAACGATGGTAACGTTTCTCACTTTAGATTTAAAGCGGGCGGTCATAATTCTGTCAGAAAACGGTGTCCATGACATTCGACTTTTTTGAGCATCTGTTGTTAATAACAGCCCACATCCGATTCATGGTTACTGCCAATAGGTTTCCCAGAGTATAATAATAATAATAATAATAATAATAATAATAATAATAATAATAATAATAATAATAATAATAATAATAATAATAATAATAATTGTTCCACAAACATCCCAGATGGGACAAGGGAGACTTCTCTCAGAGTATAGGAATTTTGTATTACCGTTGGGAGAGACATATTCACCTGAGTCGTTCCAACGTACTTCACTGAGACCCAGTATGAAGATCCCATATCTTAATATTTCACGTTCTACTTGAAGAAACTTGGAATTCATATTTGTCACGCCATCGTCATCGCTGTCTCTGAGCGTTCTCACATTCCAGAATCCAAGCATAGTCCTTATACGATATCCAAGGGTCATCAACGAGTAGGCCGGGTTGTCGGCCTGCCTTTCCTAGTTTGGTGATAGGGCTGCTATCTATGCGTCCAAACACGACCGAGTGTGACGGGCATTTGTGGGACACTGCTTCAGTGACTTTCTCCACCTGTTTTCACCTACTTACCTGAGACGCCATGCATCATAGTGACCATTCTGGCTACAGAGTTGCAGGTGCTGCATGACATTTCTTCCATACAGCGGTTTTAGGGTTATACCGCCCATGATCGTTAACGTGGGGTCCGCAGGATCGTTAAGCCCGTCGCGAAAGTTACGTACTGTTTTTAATGACTTTGCCTGTGGGAATCGTATATGTTTTCTATAAATATTTATTCAAACAAAGCAAATTTTAATTTTTAAATAGAAAAAAATATCAAAAGGGCTTTAGTAATCGCAGTCGGTGCGGAAACTTTTTTCACTCAATTGATCTAAAACATGCGTTTTCGTTATCAGGACAAAGTAAGAAAATATCAATCAGCTGTGCCGACAGAGATAAATCCTCAGCCTCGGACCTAAATAAATAAGTAAACAATACTAGGGTTTTTTGCCTTATTACGGCGAAGGTCATTTATAGTGATTTTTTTATTTAATTAATTAATTCTCTTTCGAGTTGAGCTTTCATGACCTAAGAGATACATTGAAAAATTAGGAGTCTACCGAAGTCCCACACATCCAACCATTACTCTACGTTTCACGGGTTGTTAAGCCGCTCTTCAGGCGTATTAGGATGTTGTTTTTGTGGTAGACGAAGGCAAAGCTTGGTAACTAGTATATATGTATATCGCACTTCATTAGATAAATACATATGTAAAATTATGTCAGTTAATTGAAACTCCAAACTTTTCCTATAGTCCTGCTTGTTTTAATTTTTTTTATTTTTTTGGGCCAATCTCTCAGGAAGTATGGAATTGCTCCCGGAGAAAAAATACCGTCATAACTAGGGCCGCATACACAACACTTTTTCAAAACTTTGTGTATGAAGTACCCAAAAGAGTGGTCGGATGTTCTCAATATTCGGACATAATCCTAGTCTGTGAGAAGTAATAAAATGTACAACGATTGGACCAAATCGGGTTATTCCTTTGAGGGTTATGTTACAAACTAATCATTTTAGTTTGTGCCGGGAGGCTTTTTTGGAGCTTTTTGGCCAATATCTCATTAACATTTGCGTCGTCGTAACATGGTCCACAAGAAGAACTTGTTACAAACAAAATTCAAAACGATTTGGGACAAACTCTTAGATGTACTTTTTCAATTTTTGTGTAGGAGGTACACGAAAGAGCATACGGATTTATTTCATATTCAGTAATATTACCATATTCAATCCCAGCAAAATTTGAAGGAAGCGGTTCCATGCGATGACGTGATTTCATGGCATCTTTTGCATTGGTTCAAAGGAAGTCGTGAAAGATCCGATCTTTTCATTAGCATTTGAACCTATTCCATCGATCCAATAGAGATGAATTTTGTGTTTTTTAACTTTTGTGGAGAAGGTACGGGAAGGAACTTAAAATAAATTTGGATAAATTGGATAAACTATCACGATATCCAAAATTTGAAACAAATCGATTGATCTGTTTGAGAGTTATCGTCCGCATCAGCCAGACAGCCGGACGGACATAGCTGAATCAACTCCAAGTTGTCTGAAATGGATTTCGTCCAAACATAAATAGGGTCTCTGTAAAGACAGTATACTCAGAGATTCCACTGAGTTGTCTTTGCATTTGCTTTTCCCCCTCAGGTACACTGTGCGTGAACAACAACAAACATAAAACCCCATTTGGTTGGTGCTCTTTTCACTCAAACATTCACACATGTTTTAGTTTTGATTGTATTATGTTGGTCTCCACTGATCTAAAACCATTATTTGGATGAGGCACAATTTTGTTAGTATCAAAGAGTATATATAACCTCTTCAGCCTAAAGCTGAGGGTAAAAATGAAACCCATATGGGTTACTCCATTCGGAATTTGTCGTTTTTACTAGCCCGTCAGATTTCGCCTAATTATATGTGAGTTGTGAGCCATTATTTCGAAGAATACCGTAGTTGACGGCATCAGGGTGTATAATCGCCATTCTCATGGTTTAGGCTGAAGATGTAAAAATATACTTTTCTACGCTCATACACTTTGCTCGGTACTATTTTTTATTGGAATGGGGCATTTGAATACTTAGGTTACACTAATGGCAGGGACGTAGTCAAAAATGCATCTAGAGACCATTTCGGGGGGCCCAACGGACAAAAATTGATGTTTTTTTAAGTAAAATATACAATAATTACGCTTCTTCTCTCTCATTATACCCTACACCACTATGTGGGGAGGGCATTATAAATTGGTTTTGGCCAAAATGAATGTCTCGACGAGCTGAGTCGATCTGGCTATGTGTGTCCGTCCGTCCGTCCGTAGGTCCATCTAAACCTTGTAATCACGCTACAGGTCGCAATTTTGATCGGATCGTCACGAAATTTTGGATGTTGATGAGGGTCCCGGAGGAGAAGAGGCCTATTGATGATGGTCGGATAATATTTAGGGGTCGGAATGGGCAAAAAACTTATGTGGATAAAAACACAACGTTTTTTGTGGGGAGGGCATTATAAATTGGTTTTGGCCAAAATGAATGTCTCGACGAGCTGAGTCGATCTGGCTATGTGTGTCCGTCCGTCCGTCCGTAGGTCCATCTAAACCTTGTAATCACGCTACAGGTCGCAATTTTGATCGGATCGTCACGAAATTTTGGATGTTGATGAGGGTCCCGGAGGAGAAGAGGCCTATTGATGATGGTCGGATAATATTTAGGGGTCGGAATGGGCAAAAAACTTATGTGGATAAAAACACAACGTTTTTTTTTCAAAGCGAATATCTCAGCTTCTATATGGGGTATACCAAAAGCAAAACCTGACAATGAAAGTAGAAAATATCACCTTTCTAATGATGTAAAGTAGGTTCTCGTATGTGATCAAACAACGATGATATCACAATAGTCGCAAATAAAACCCAAATTTACATTTTTGCGATTTTAATCATAATGACGAATATCACAGCATTGGTTGGGGACTTTCCAAAAACAAGGCTGACTATGAAAGTAGAAGACCCCATCTTTACAATGATGCAAACTAGGTCGGCGTAGGTGACCAAATAACGGAGATATCGCAATAGTAGGTAATACATCCCATTTTTCCATTTTTTTGGAAATCACGCTACAGGTCGCAATTTTGATCGCATCGTCACGAAATTTTGAGGGTTAATGGGGGTCTCACATTAGCTATGAAAAAGCCTATTGATTTTGGTGATGGTCGGATAATATTTAGGGGTCGTAATGGGCAAAAAACTTATTTGGATAAAAAGACAACGTTTTTTTTCCAAAGCGAATATCTCAGCTTCTATATGAGATATACCGAAAGCAAAACATGGCCATGGAAGTAGAAAATATCACCTTTCTAATGATGCAAAGTAGGTTCTCGTAGGTGATCTCGTATATCGCAATAGCCGCTAATAGAACCCAACTCTTCGTTTTTGCGATTTTAATAATAATGACGAATATCACAGCTTCGGTTGGGGATCTTCCAAAAACAAAGTCCGACTATGAAAGTAGAAGATCTTATCCTTTGCAACGATGTAGAGTGTCGTAGGTGGTCAAACAACGAAGATATCGTAATAGCCGCTAATAGAACACAACTTTTCATTTTTTGCAATGTTAATAATAATGACGAATATCACAACTTTGGTTCGGGACCTTCCAAAAGCAAAGTCTGACAATGAAAGTAAAAAAATCCCATCTTTACAATGATTTAAATCAGGTTGGCGTAGGTATCCAAATGACGGAGGTATCGCAATAGTCTTTAATACATCCCATTTTTTAATTTTTTTATAATCACGCTACACGTCGCAATTTTGATTGGATCGTCAAGAAATGTTGGGTGTTAATGGGGGTCCCACAGAGGAAAAAACCTTTTGATTTTTGATAATGGTCGGATATTATTCAGGGGTCGGAATGTGAAAAAAATTATTTGGAGAAAAAGCCAACGTTTTATTTCAAAGCTAATATCTCTCTTCTGTAGGAGGTAAATCGAAAGCAAAACGTGGCAAAGAAAGTAGAAAATATAATCTTTACAACGATGTGAAGTAGGTTGTCATAGGTGGACAACAGAGATATCGCAATAGTCGGTAATGCATCCCATTTTCCATTTTTTGTGCAATCACACTACGAAATTTTGATCGGATCCTCACGAAATGTTGGGGGTTGATGGGGGTCTAACAGGGAAAGAAGCCTATTGGTGGTTGGCGTACATCCCACTTTCCCATTTTTTTATTTCGGTTGTACTGACGATGCACTTAAATGCGTTTCAAAAAAATTGACCTGTGTTAATGAAGACATTTAGAGCAAAGGCGATAGGCTATCCCAATTTTAATTTTTGAATTTTACCAGTCAAAACCTTATGAACAGGGGTAGTGGTGTAGGGTATCACATAGTCGGGCCCGACCCGACTATAGTCTTGGCTCACTTGTTTTCCTCATACATTTGTATACTCTTTTCCATTGCCAATGAAGAGGCACTGATACGATGAAAATGTGCGTCTTCGAAATAATGATTTTAGATCCCAAGTACGACGGACGAAATCCATTTCCGACAATTTGGAGTCCATCTGTCTAGCTAAATGTCATAAATATTTTGTCCCAACATAGATCAAGTTCGAAGATGGGTCAGTTCTTCGGGTACCTACCTCACTAAAATTCAAATTTTTCACGATAACTCTCGAAAGGAAAACACGATTTAGTTCAAACATTGCACATCGTAATATTTCTTTCAGGCATAGATAAGTTTCGAATATGGAGTATATCGCCCACTCCTTTGGGTACCTCCTACTCCTAATCGTACCATGTGGTGGTGTGTGGATGTGGTTTTTGGCACAGAAAAATAGATTTTGTGGCGGTTTGAAGGGAGGGGTTTATCCATTGCTATTGGCCTTCCACATTATCGAGACAAGTGAGTAAGTTGAGTGAATTAGGATTATACTTTATATATTTTAACTGTTCGACGTCCGGTTTCTAGTCTTTGTTAAATATAACTTTTGACTTCGCGCTGCTATCGGACTATATTAGCTAACCTCCAGGTACTCGCCAGGTGACATAATAGGAGTAGTGTCTGGAAAAAAGTGCTGCTTTGAAAATCAGGACTTTTTTGCTATCTATCGTATAAAGAGGAGTTGCATTGACTAAAAAATAAAGTATCTGCATTCTTGAAAATGTCTATTTCGAATCATAATTCCTCTCTTTTATTGAATAATAAACCATTTAACTGAACTGGTTTACAACCATGTAAAAACAGCGGGATATCCTTTGACCAACAACAAAAACAACTATTACTTGTGATTGCCCTTTATTTTCATTTTTCTTATACAGTCTCGTCTTAAAAAAGGGTCAAATTCATATCACTTACATGCAAGACATGAAAGAGAAAGTTGCCTGCAAAATTTGGAACTTGAATTTTCTGCACGCATGAAAAGGGTCTGGCTGTAAATAGTTCAACTGATTCATGATTACGGTACCGATGACGATGTTGTTATGCGTGGTGATATTATCGTCCGTAGCAAACCTGAAAAGAAAACAAAACACGTAACATCAATGTTAACCAAGGAATATTTGGAGCAATTGTATGCAGTTTTAAAAATTACATACGTACATATTCATACATCAAGACTAAGATAATATGGAAAATAGATTATCTATACATTTTATGGTATATAAAAAGAATTATTCCTATTCTTAAAAATTAAAAAAATAGGAACACTTTTAGAAGCTCTGCTAACTTTTACATCTAAAAATATTGGACAAATTTAAATACGGTTTGAGCACAAATTTGCCCCAGGTGAAGAGCAAGTTTAGTGCGTATTTTACAAACTTAAATTAGAGTCTGCAATATTATATTTGTATCTTAGCTTATTTTGCAATTTACCCTGAAAAGGAGATTTCTTTGGAACTGCTGTTTTTTGGAATAAAACAAACTCCACAAAAGTGCATTTATGAAACCTGAAAAAAAGAAGAAGACAGCGATGCACTCAAACAACGAAAACAAGCACAAAATCGTGCAAAAACCTACAATCTCAATTAAAAGCTTATGTACATATGCGCAACATACAAACAGACATGCAAAATATTTAATTATCATGCAGCACTGCATTTTGCACAGATACGAGACAAGAATAACATTGTTTTTTTTTTTTTTTAATAAATTCCTTTGCCAGCGATAATGAATTTGTCGTCGTCCATCAGAGTAGTACGAGTACGTTAACTAAAGGGATTTGGTTTCATTTTTGCGAAGTAGTTTTGTTTAACTCCACGACTACTCAATAATAATATATTGATATTGAATATCACTTCGATTACGAATGATCCATAAAAATGTAAGGCAGGATTTTAAGTGCATGCAAATTTTTGCTCATAAAACTGCCAAACATTGCAATTGTTTTTTTTTTTTTTTTTTGTTACCAAGGTTTTTGGGAAATCCATAAATGGGTTGCTTTTGTTGTTTTCATTTGCCTCAGCAAAAGCAGACTGCATAAAATCGAGAAAGAAACACATAGTAAAAAATAAGAAGAGGTATCTCAAAAAGTTAACATCAGACTAGGCATGCAATAATGCAATTTTTATTTTATTTTATTTTATTTTTTTGTCAAAAATGACTTCAAAACGTCAAAAGTTATTGATTTAATGTTCGTACTTAACTTTGCATCAAAATCTATATTCTTTAAAAATCCACGCAGGTCCCTTGGAAAATATTCTTAAAGAATCAAAGAAGGTCCCCTTGAGAATATTCTTAAAAAATCTACTTAGGTCCCTTGGAAAATATTCTTAAAAACTTCAAAGCAGGTCCCTTGGAAAATATTCTAAAAAATCAACGCAGGTCCCTTGGAAAATATTCTTAAAAACTTTTTCCAAGTCTTAAAAAATATTCTTAAAAATCCACGCAATTCCCGTGGAATATATACTTAAAAAATCCACGCAGGTCCCGTGGAATATATACTTAAAAAATCCAGGTAAATCCCTTGGAAAATATTCTTAAAAAACCCACGTAAATCACTTCGAAAATATTCTTAAAAATCCACGCAGGTTCCTTAAAAACTATTCTTAAAAATCCACGCAGGTTCCTTAAAAACTATTCTTAAAAATCCACGCAGGTTCCTTAAAAACTATTCTTAAAAATCCACGCAGGTTCCTTAAAAACTATTCTTAAAAATCCACGCAGGTTCCTTAAAAACTATTCTTAAAAAATCCACGCTGCTGCCTTAGAAAATATTCGCAAAAAAATCCATGCTGGCCCCTTTGAAGAGATTCTTAACATATCCAGGCTGGTCCCTTTGAAAGTATTCTTAAAAAAACCACGATTGTCCCTTAGAAAATATTAACAAAAAAATATTTTTAAAAAATCTACGCGGCTGGAAAATATTTTTAAAAAAATCCACGCTGGCTGGAAAATATTTTTAAAAAATCCACGCTGAGTGTAAAATATTTTAAAAAAAATCCACGCTTGTTGGAAAATATTTTTAAAAAAATTCACGCTGGCTGGAAAATATTTTTAAAAAAAATCACGCGGGTTGGAAAATACTTTTAAAAAAATCCACGCCGTTGTCTTAGAAAAATATTTTTAAAAAATCCACGCCGTTGTCTTAGAAAATTTTTTTTAAAAAATCCACGTTGGCTGGAAAATATTTTTAAAAAATCCACGCCGTTGTCTTAGAAAAATATTTTTAAAAAATCCACGCCGTTGTCTTAGAAAAATATTTTTAAAAAATCCACGCCGTTGTCTTAGAAAAATATTTTTAAAAAATCCACGCCGTTGTCTTAGAAAAATATTTTTAAAAAATCCACGCCGTTGTCTTAGAAAAATATTTTTAAAAAATCCACGCCGTTGTCTTAGAAAAATATTTTTAAAAAATCCACGCTGGCTGGAAAATATTTTTAAAAAATCAACGCTGGCTGGAAAATATTTTTAAAAAAATCCACGCTGGCTGGAAAATATTTTTAAAAAAATCCACGCTGGCTGGAAAATATTTTTAAAAAAATCTACGCTGGCTGGGAAATATTTCTAAAAAAAACCACGCTGGCTGGAAAATATTTTTAAGAAAATCCACGCTGGCTGGAAAATATTTTTAAAAAAATCCACGCTGGCTGGAAAATATTTTTAAAAAAATCCACGCTGGCTGGAAAATATTTTTAAAAAAATTCACGCTGGCTTCAAAATATTTTAAAAAAATCCAGGCTGGCTTCAAAAAAAATTTAAAAAAAATCCACGCTGGCTGGAAAATATTTTTAAAAAAATCCACGCTGGCTGGAAAATATTTTTAAAAGAATTCACGCTGGCTGGAAAATATGTTTAAAAAATCCATGTTGACTGGAAAATATTTTTAAAAAATCCACGCTGGCTGGAAAATATTTTAAAAAAATCCACGCTGGCTGGAAAATATTTTTAAAAAATCAACGCTGGCTGGAAAATATTTTTAAAAAATCCACGCTGGCTGGAAAATATTTTTAAAAAATCCACGCTGGCTGGAAAATATTTTTAAAAAAATCCACGCTGGCTGGAAAATATTTTTAAAAAATCCACGCTGGCTGGAAAATATTTGTAAAAAATCCACGCTGGCTGGAAAATATTTTAAAAAAAATCCACGCTGACTGGAAAATATTTTTAAAAAATCCACGCTGACTGGAAAATATTTTTAAAAAATCCACGCTGACTGGAAAATATTTTTAAAAAAATCCACGCTGACTGAAAAATATTTTTAAAAAATCCACGCTGACTGAAAAATATTTTTAAAAAATCCACGCTGACTGAAAAATATTTTTAAAAAATCCACGCTGACTGAAAAATATTTTTAAAAAATCCACGCTGACTGAAAAATATTTTTAAAAAATCCACGCTGACTGAAAAATATTTTTAAAAAATCCACGCTGACTGAAAAATATTTTTAAAAAATCCACGCTGACTGAAAAATATTTTTAAAAAATCCACGCTGACTGAAAAATATTTTTAAAAAATCCACGCTGACTGAAAAATATTTTTAAAAAATCCACGCTGACTGAAAAATATTTTTAAAAAATCCACGCTGACTGAAAAATATTTTTAAAAAATCCACGCTGACTGAAAAATATTTTTAAAAAATCCACGCTGACTGAAAAATATTTTTAAAAAATCCACGCTGACTGAAAAATATTTTTAAAAAATCCACGCTGACTGAAAAATATTTTTAAAAAATCCACGCTGACTGAAAAATATTTTTAAAAAATCCACGCTGACTGAAAAATATTTTTAAAAAATCCACGCTGACTGAAAAATATATTTTTAAAAAATCCACGCTGACTGAAAAATATTTTTAAAAAATCCACGCTGACTGAAAAATATTTTTAAAAAATCCACGCTGACTGAAAAATATTTTTAAAAAATCCACGCTGACTGAAAAATATATTTTTAAAAAATCCACGCTGACTGAAAAATATATTTTTAAAAAATCCACGCTGACTGAAAAATATTTTTAAAAAATCCACGCTGACTGAAAAATATTTTTAAAAAATCCACGCTGACTGAAAAATATTTTTAAAAAATCCACGCTGACTGAAAAATATTTTTAAAAAATCCACGCTGACTGAAAAATATTTTTAAAAAATCCACGCTGACTGAAAAATATTTTTAAAAAATCCACGCTGACTGAAAAATATTTTTAAAAAATCCACGCTGACTGAAAAATATTTTTAAAAAATCCACGCTGGCTGGAAAATATTTTTAAAAAATCCACGCTGGCTGGAAAATATTTTTAAAAAATCCAAGCTGGCTGGAAAATATTTTTAAAAAATCCACGCTGGCTGGAAAATATTTTTAAGAAATCCTCGCTGGCTGGAAAATATTTTTAAAAAATCCACGCTGGCTGGAAAATATTTTTAAAAAATCCACGCTGGCTGGAAAATATTTTTAAAAAACCCACGCTGGCTGGAAAATATTTTTAAAAAACCCACGCTGGCTGGAAAATATTTTTAAAAAACCCACGCTGACTGGAAGATATTTTTTAAAAAAAATTAATAATTTTAAAAAATCTACGCTGACTGGAAAATATTACTAAAAAATCCACGCTGACTGGAAAATATTTTTAAAAAATTTACGCTGACTGGAAAATATTTTTAAAAAATTTCAGCTGGTCCCTTAGAAAATATTCTGAAAAATCCTTACTGGTCCCTTAGAAAATATTCCAAAAAAATTCATGCTGGTTCCTACAAAAATATACACATAGAAAATCCACGCAGATCCCTTGGCAAATATTCTTAAAAATCCCTTGGAAAATATTCTTAAAAAAATCTACGCAGGTCCCTTGGAAAAGTGTTTTAAAATCTACGCAGATCCTCTGAAAAATATTCCTAAAAATCTACGCAAGTCTCGTAAAAAATATTCTTAAAAGTCCAAGCAGGTCCCTTGGAAAATATTCTTAAAAAAATCCACGCCGATGCCTTAGAAAAATATTCTAAAAAATGCACGTTGGTCCTTTGGAAAAATATTCATAAACATTCCAAACTGGTCCTTTAGAAAAATATTCTTAAAACATCCCAGCATGTGCCTTGGAAAATATTCTTTAAAAAATCCAAGCAAGTCCCATGGCCAATGTTCATAAAAAATCTACGCATATGGCGCAGATGGTACTTTAAAAAATGTTCATAAAAATCCAATCTAATGACTCAGATGGTCCTTAAAAATATTCCTCAGATGGTCTTTCAGGTTCAAATGCTTAAGGCTCGGATGGCACGGTGCACCTGAACCATCTTTAAATGCTTTCACCTGGGAAGTTTTTGCGGATTCATAGCGAGAAAAATCAAAAAAAAAAAAAAAAAAAAAATCGCCGGAATGATTTTTAAATAAATCGCGATCAAAGTTCACATTTTTAGGGTGTTTCAGATTTTCGCGATTTTGCTCGGAAACCGCAAGTCCTATCGAAATGGGACTAAAGAAAATATTGTAGCAGTGAAAATTCCCTACAAGATTGACCTTTGTGATATTTTCGTAGGTTTTACCGATTTGTATACTCTCAGCATTTATGCTAACGAGGGTATATACACTTTCATACGGGCAAAATGTGCCTCATCGAAAAAATGGTTTTAGACCACAAGTATGTTTGGACGAAATGTGTTTCAGACAATTTGGAGTCGATTTAGCAATGTCCGTCCGTCTGTCTGTCTGTCTGGCTGGTGCGCACGATAACTCTCGAACGGATGAACCGATTTGGTCCAAAAGTTGGCTATCGCAATATTTTGTCCAAACTTAGTTTAAGTTCGAAGATGGGTTATATCGGGTTATATCCGGTACCTCCCCCACAAAAGTTCGAAAATGTTTGGAAAATTTGTGCGCGCCATAACTCTTGAAGGGAATAACCGACTTGGTCCATACTTAGCACATCGTGATATTTCTACCAAACTTAGATGAGGTTCTAATATGGACCCAATCGGTCCACGCCTTCAGGTACCTCCCACACAAAATTTCGGAAAACTTCAGTTTAGGACCTGCTCTCGAATCGCTTTGATTTTTATTGCAACAACGTTTGTTCACTGCCCCCCCCCCCATACGACGGTACAAGTTTCATCAGGGGCAAGTCCATACTTCCTGAGAAAATAGCCTAAAAGTTGCAAAGATCCCCTATGACACCGAGTGTGGTGGTTGGAGAGCAAGATAACTCTCGAACGGAGCAAGATAACTCTCGAACGGAATTTGGCCTTCATAATATTATGTCCAAATATAGTTTAAATTCGAAGATAAGCCATATCGGTCCACTCCTTCAGGTACCTGCCCCACAAAAGTTGAAAAATGTTCGGAAAAATTGTGCGCACGATAACTTTTGAAGGGAGTGACCGATGTAATCCATACTTTGCACATCCTAATATATCTACCAGATATAGATCAGGTTCGAATATGGACTATATTTGTCTCCTCCTTCTGGCACCTCTCACACAAAATTTCGAATAAGTTCACTTTAAGACCTGCTCTCGAATCACTTTGATTTGTGTTGAAGCGATTTGCATTCGCTACCTCCATTAGACGGTAAAACAGCCCGAAAGGTGTAAAAAATGCTAGGACGATATCACTTGAATGGGGCAACCAATTTGGTCTAAACTTTGGACCTCCTAATATTTTGTCAAAATGTAGTTTAACTTTTAAAATGGCGCATATCGGTCATCCCTAAGGGTACCTCCCCCACAAGAGTTCAACATTTGTGTCTTAGTGCAGTTAATTCCTAATCCACATTTTTGTCGGCAAGTTCAGATGTCCAAAAAGGGCCACAAAATTCAGAGGAGACCTTAAATACATTCGATCTGTCCGTAGGAGAAAGTTTCACTTTACATTGGCTGAGGGTATATATCTGTCGGCAAAGCCGACTGACACTTTTTTAATTGTTGTAATGCAAATCGACTATAGTCCTTTGAACACAATCAATTTGCATGGCATTTTTATGAAATGTGAAAAATACAATTAATCTACAAACTCACTGCGTTTTTTTATTGATGAACGGCTGTGATTTATATCGATGGGATAGATATTTTCTCTTATCAAAACATCCGGACTGGTAGTGTTATTAGGATTTTCTTATTGCAAACGTACTTGCATGAGCTTGTTAAATATAGAAGTGCAGTAGTGAAATTCTGCAACTTCAATTTTTGAGTTACCACAAAAGTCGGTAACTAAAACACAAAATTATGAATGAAAAGTATCAATAAAAGTTGACGGCACTGTTTCTATCGGTAGGATTTAGCAACAGCTTTGTTTTCGTTGTTAACATACCGAAATTTCTCGTTAATTATCCAAATTATGAGCATTTTAATTTTACCGATATTTGTCGGTAACTCGAAAAACGAGTTACAGAATTCCACTACAGGTCAAAATTTTAGGTTTTTTTTGGTCTTCAGGATTTTGCTTGAAAACCGCAAGTCCTATTGAAATAGGACTCAAGAAAATGTATCTGTAAAGTAAAATCCTGAGCACCTTAAAATGTGAACTTTGATGGCGAATTATTTGAAAATCGCTCTGGCGATTTTTTGTTTGTTTTTTTTTTGTTCTCATATATGAACATTGTAGTTTCAGAATTCCCAAAAATTTCCCAGGTGTAAGCACCTTCTATTTAAAGTTTTTCTCAGGCGCACCGTGATGGTCTGACTCAGATAGTCCTGCTTATGATTCAGATAGTCCTGTAGAAAAATGTTTCTAAAAAATTCAAGCTTATGGCTTAGATGATCCTTTATTTTCAGATGGCCTTTGTCACAGATATTCTTGCAAATCTTCCTAAATTCGTCAATTATAGCTTCCAAGTTATTTGTGGGATATAAAACGTCATATTTATCATCACCACGATGATCTTCCTCAGACCGGTAGTAACAGAAAACCCACAACAACAACAGCAGCAGGCGTTTGGTGTCAACAATATTTACTTCGGCAGCATGCAAATAAACAAGTTAAACGCCTTCAAAATTAATTCAAATGCAACAAAAACAACAACACGTCGGAACGAAAAATTACGAGATGGATGCTTACCTCTGATACAAGCAAGATTTAAGAGATACAACATGCTTTATAACCAAACAGTAGTCGAACATGTTGTCATAATTCATACGCCAGCCAGAAGGTGGATATGTACGAACGAACTTAGCGTAGCGTTTACGGAGAGGAAGCTAAATTGTTGCAGTTGTTGATGACTGATAGCTGTCACAAAAGCTGCCAGATTGCTTAATAAAACAACGTCTTCACACTTTTTATTCAGAATACACAAAAAGATATACAAAGTCATGCTGCGTTGTTGTGGCGATTGATGCTATTTTCATTCTTTGTAAGGTTTATTTCATGAGCAATTGTGAAAAGGGGTTTTGCAATTTGACATGTTTTGTGTAGGGGTTTGTAATGAAGTTGAAATGAATATGGTTGTAAACAACAATATTGAATAGTGTGTTAAAATATATATTTCAACATAAGGAAAGATCAGAAATTGATCCACTCTTAGTTAATGTTGTGAAGAAATCATCCAAGTTGATAAGACATCTATGTCTTGTTTACACGAAGACCCTGACAAAGTTATTTTATTATTCCTCTTTGTAGCTTTAGTATAATATTTTAATATAATATTGTAATTGTTGTTTTTTTCTCTTCCTCTTTTCAGATGGTTCACACAAATCACCAATGCCCACCGTTACACCAATTCAAGGACCAATTTACCTCAAAAATGGTACCGTACCCGTTGTACCACTATTCCATTATCCCACATTCAATAATGGTTCATTTGTTCAGATACCCGTAAGTATTTCGATATGAAAACAAAACGCAACTAAATGACAGCCACTCAACCGCCTTTTATTAACCTTTTGTTTTACAAACATAACAATAAATGATTAATTATGATCTACAAATTTAGTTCATACACACGCTGACATTGTATGGAAGATATTGCTGTATGACTTCATTTATTTCGGGTAATCTCATTACATGACGGTAGTAGCCAGCTATGATTCAGAAGCCCACCTAGATAAGCTAATGAACAACTTCATTTTTGCAGTTGTGATTCATCGATCATGATGGCTTCTCACTCGACATTGCACTTTGCAATTTAAAACATTATCTGTGTCCTGCCGAGGCAATTGTAGGCATATAAATTCGTTTCAATTTATCATTTATAACAGAAATTTTAATTTTTATTGCCCTTTATGCAAACAATTGCTTGGATTTGATTTATAATTTTGCATTTAAGCGTTTTCAGGCAGAAATTGCCAAGGTTGTTTTGTTTTGATTCGCTTGTCAAAACATGTAATAAATACAGATTCGTAAATTAAGTCATTATTGTAATAGGAGGGTTGGCGTTTTTTATTTGGGATGACAACTTCTATTTTGCTTTTCAAAATAGTCGGGCTTAATCCCATAGTCGTTGTTTTAATATTTTATTATTTATTGGCCTCAAGCTCAAGAAAACTCTTAATTATTTTAATAAATTTGAGAAAGGTCGAAACAAAACAAGATTGAATAAATTATTAAAAGAGCTTTAATTTATTAGTGGAAAAAATTGGCGATGTTTACCAAGGGATAAGGCAAGGAAGACTATAGTTTCATATCTCACCACAGATCTTCATCAGTTCCCTTGTTTCTTGTTTTTTAACAAGAAACTTTTTATACCTATGCCTGACTATTTTGAAAAGCAAAATAGAAATCGTCATCCCAAATAAAAAACGCCAACCCTCCTTATTGTGAGACCGGGCACCGTCGACAAATTGTTGACAATTTTTCCCACTCATAAATTAAAGTTGGTTTACCCAAGGATTACACATGCAAGTAAGTTGCAGACAGTTCTGTATACATATTATAGTCGAAACTTAAATTTTTTCGAACTGACACTTGCATGTGTAAACGTTCGGAAAAAAATTTGAAGTTACTTTCAAAGCACTTACATTGATTACTGACAAGGAAATTTTGTCGGCAGTGAGGTTGTTAGTTGGTGTGGCAGTGAATATGTGTGAGTGTATTGGTATTTTTCGAACTGTCACTTGCATGTGTAAACGGGGGGTTAATAAAATATTAAAACAACGATAAAATACTACACCACGCCCCTTTTTTAAATTTGTTTCTTATTGAAAATTTTTGTCCATGCCCATTTTTTTCAATACACTGTACATACAACACAAAAAATAACTACCGAAAATAATAAAGGACCGAAAAAAGAAGACACTTGTATCGGCGTTTTGAAAGTTTATGTCGGGAAGTAACCTAAATAGGCTTGTCAAGTTCCGCCCATTTTTACAGGTTTTGAAATATTCGACATCAGATTCCTTGGAATTCTTGCATTTTAGGTATAATTACTGATTACTGGCAATATTACTGACAACAATGCGGGCTATCTTTTTATGAATAAATTAACCCTCATGCGAGTCACTAAACGGTTCTTTTTGGTCCTTTTTTCAAAAACGTTTGAAAACTCCTTTAAAATGTGATCGTATCAGATCAAAATATTCTACAAAATTATTTGTCATAAAATTTTACTATAAGTCCCCGAATACACAAAAACTCTAAATCGTACCTAAAAACCAGGAATCTGCCAAAAATAAAATCACATTTTTGGGTTAATGTTGTACTTTATCTAAGTTTATTAAGTTTTGTCCCACAAAACTTCACTCTAGATAGAAGACGTCAAAGACAAAAATATTCTCAATTAAATTTCAATATAAGTCGCCGAATAAATGAAATATGTATTTACAATATATATCAAGAAAATATATGCATCAAATTTGCCAAAAAAAACAAAAACACCCAAATACTCTTTGAATAATTTTGTTTTGTTCTTTTTTCGAGTTGATGCAAGAAAGTAACATGAAATATGGTTTTAGACCAAAGGTGTTAAATGAAGAAATATTCTACACAAATTTTCACTGTAAGTTCCAGAACAAACTAGATATCTGAGTAATATACTTTGTTAAGAAAATGAAGTTACAAAATTAGATATTATAGGTAGAAATTATTTGTTAAACTTTTAGGCTCTTAATTAAAATGTATTCCATACAGAGTCAAAATCTCCTAAAATTTTTCAGTTTTGGGGATTGTGTGAAAAGAAGAAATGTTCCAAGTCAAACTTCATTATGAGTCTCTGAACTAAAGAAATTTTTAGCTATAATATTTAACATCTCCAGAAGCTTTCGTTTTTATACCCTCCACCATATGAGGTAAGGACAGCAATAAATCGGCTGAAGAATAATAAGGCAGCAAAGGCCGATGGGTTACCAGCCGAGCTGTTCAAAACCGGAGGCGACACGCTGATAAGGTGTATTCATCAGCTAGTTAGCACCATCTGGCAGGAAGAACGAGTCCCCGACGATTGGAACCTGAGTATCCTGTGCCCCGTTCACAAGAAGGGAGATAAGACTGTATGCTCTAACTATAGGGGCATAAGTCTACTCCCTATTGCCTACAAGATCGTGTCAGGGATATTGTGCGAACGACTAAAGCCTATGGTCAACGAGATTATTGGACCATACCAACGCGGCTTTAGACCTGGCAAGTCCACCATTGACCAGATATTTACCCTGCGGCAAATCCTGGAGAAGACCCAAGAGACGCAGATCGACACCTACCACCGATTATAAAGCAGCCTTCGACAGCCCGCTGCGTTCAGAGATATTCCAAGCCATGTCTGAATTTGGTATCCCCGCAAGGCTCATCCGGCTTTGTAAATGACTTTAACTGACACGAGGTCCTCAGTTAAAATAGGAAAGAACCTCTCCGAAGAGTTTGGTGCCAAAAGAGGTTTTAGACAAGGAGACAGCCTTTCGTGTGATCTCTTCAACATCCTGCTAGAAAAGGTCATACGAGAGGCAAACGTCAAAAGAAGTGGCACAATCTTCACCAATAGCCACATGTTACTTGCTTATGCTGATGATATAGACATCATGGGCCGATCAGTAAAAGAAGTAACTGATACCTTTACAAAGGTCGAAGGAGAATCTGCTAAAGTTGTCTGGCGGTAAACGGTGAGAAGACCAAGTTGATGGTGTCGACGCGCAATGCGTCCATTGAGCTCGGACCGACTGTGGAAGTTGGTTCCTATAATATTGAGGTAGTAAAAGACTTCGTCTACCTCGGCACCTCCGTAAACACAACAATCGACATCAGTTGTGAAATAAAAATAAGAATTGTATTGGCCAACAGATGCTACTTTGGTTTAAGTAAGCAGTTTAAAAACAAAGCCACATCTCGTCAAACAAAAATAACGCTCTACAAAACACTGATACTACCCGTGCTGATGTATGGCTCCGAAGCCTGTGTACTTGCGCAAGCAGACATGGCAGTGCTTGGTGTGTTTGAGAGAAATATTCTTCGAAAGATCTACGGACCAATCTGCGTTGACGGTGAATATCGACGTGGCATGTATCTGCTATACAACGACATCAATATAGTTAAACGTATCGAGATGCAGCAATTGCGTTGGCTAGGCCATATCATAAGAATGGGCGATGATGAACCCGCTAAAAAGGCGTATAAATACGGACCGCTTGGCGGTGCACGCAGAATTGGCAGGCCAAGGAATATATGGCGAAAACAAGTGGATGATGAGATGAAAAGGCACGGTATTCCAGAGTGCGAAGCAACAAATAGAGAGGAATGTAGATCTCTTCTTAGTTCGGCCTATAGGACAAACGTTCTGTAATGGGCCAGCTAAGTAAGTAAGTATTTGTTGATGAACTTCGAAGGCACCTATCGTATTAAAATCGAACAAACGTTCTGTAATGGGCCAGCTAAGTAAGTAAGTATTTGTTGATGAATTTCAAAGGGACCTATCGTATTAAAATCGCTACATTTGCTAAACTTATGAATGCATCGGCGTGCAATTTAATTTGCAAGGCAACAAAGGTTTTGCCCCCGATCAAATGCTCTTAGTTAGGGCCCAAAGTCCCGACCACGGCCACTTTTTACATATGTTATATCTCGAAAACTAATGAACTGATTTTAATAAAATTTCTTGGAATTTGCATGGGACGATTATCAATCCAAAACAGCAACATAGAGCGGAATATTTCGAAAAAGTCCGTTAGAGAAAGAGAAAAACGACGGGACAGCAACGTGGACCCGGGTCTGCTAGTTTGAAATGAAAACCGAATGTGCTCATCGATTTCTTTGATTAATGGCACCTTTTCATTATAGTTGATGTGGCTTTTCGTGAAAGTTATAAGACTTTAAAAAGGGTTGGAAAGTGTTTTTTTTTTCAATATTTAAATAGAACAAACGATGTTTTGGTTATTAATTTACAAACGTTTATTCATGTCTGTCCTAATGGTACCGCCTGACATTATTGAGACCCAATGTTTTCACTTATTGACTGGGTTTAATTTGTAGACAATTTTTTTAAAACTTTGAATTGATCTGTTTTAAAAATAATTTTAATCAGCTTTTGACAGTAACTGTCCGGAATCTAATCTTATTATTTTGTTAGCCCGGGTAGCTCAGTCGGTAGAGCATTGGACTTTTAATCCAAGGGTCCAGGGTTCAAGTCCCTGCTCGGGCGGTATCTTTTTAATTTCTGTTGCTGTAAGGGAAAGGTTTATTTATAGTGCTCTTCAGAAAAATAATATTGTTCAAATTTCTCTTTAAAATAAAAATTTCCCTTACAATAAATAACCTCACTTGGTAGAGATCTTGAATCTAATTTTTTTCTTCTTGGTTTAAAAAGACGATTGCATCGGCCGGGAATCGAACCCGGGCCGCCCGCGTGGCAGGCGAGCATTCTACCACTGAACCACCGATGCTTATAAAAAGCTGCACATAAGCGAAAATTTTGAACTTTTGTGGGCAGATATCTATGGAGTTGTCCGATATATTCCATCTTAGAACTTGATCAAAGGTTGGAAGAAATATTACGATTTCCAAAATTTCAGCTAAATCGGATGTTCACGACCGGAAGGCCATTATCGCAGAACACATGGACTTGCCAACGGAAAAATTATATCATTCAGGACCACAAAGACTACATGTGGTATGTGGTAAACATTTAAAACTATTTTGAAATTTGCATTTATTCCTACATTTTTGAATTTTTGTATATAGTAAATTTTCGAACTTAATCTAAAAGTCGGTTATTTCCTTTGAGAGTTACCGTGTCAACAGACATATAAGTTCGGATTTGATCTTAAAATAATGGTACCAATGCGAAGAGCTACATTTTTGATCGTGAAAAATTATATATAAAACCCATACACATAAGACCGAATGTACATATAAAAATCTCATTGAGCTTTTCTGGCAATTTCTAAGTTTGATCAGGAATTCCAACTAAATTCTCAAATTTATTTAAAATATATAATCAAACACAAACATTTGGCCTATTACAAGTTAATCAAAAGTTTACAAATTAATTGCTCTTGATTATTTTATTTCGGATGGTATTTTGTGTCTATGTTATGTCACGGAGTCGTGATGCGGTATGGTATCTGAATACTCCACCATTAGTTAGTTCACTACAATGTTTGCAAATATGTCCCGTTCTCTTCGTTCATTTTATGGGCTTTTTACGACTCTAAATCAAGCGAAAATTGTGTGACCTTCACATGTTTTAAAAAGTAATGAAAAATAACAACAACAAATTAGTCAAATTATTTCCGCAAACGTAACATTTGCCAACCCAGCCAGCCAGCGAGCAAGCCAGCCAGCCAATCAGTTTGACCATAAACAACAAAAAATACAACAACTGAGAAACATGATCGAAAATTCAAAATGATCAATAAATTTAACTTTTGATTCAAATCAAATACAAATTCAAAATCAAACCCGCAAAAACAACAAAAAGTAATAAGTCCAATGTATTCTTAGCAGTACTGACTGATCTTCTTCTTCTTCGGCGTCGTCTAACACACATGAAAAGTCAGGCAGCCAGCCGGCATTTTTTGTGGTCGTTTTTTTGCAAACAGGTTGCGAAACCTGATGCCGCCGCAAACACTTTTGCGCAGATGCGAATGAGCGATAAGTGCGTGTGAATTTTTTATTGAAAACAAATACCAATTCAGTAACGTGATTTGTTTTTTATTAGCAAAAAAATCGTATCGAATGTGGAAAATAAAAAAGTAAGCAAAATTAGCTCAAAGAAAAAAATAACAACAATTAAATAAATTACTTGAATGTCAAATTTTTGTTTATGAGTCTACGCAGTATATTGTCATCACACTGATTGCCTGCAGACGTTGTATTACCACCGTGTAACTTTATGAAATAATATTTCATTTGTCTAAGTGTCCTTCAACCGCAAGTGGCTAAGGTTAATGACATGTTTTGGAAATAATTTGATTGTTTACCCTATTTAGTTCAATCTAGTTATGCGGGTGATAAGATTGCTGGGTACTTTCTTAGAAATAATTTTCAAACTCGAGCCGAATTGAATGGATAAAGATGGTATTTGCAATTTAATCGCCTCAAAAATTCGACTCGTCGAAATAGTGCATTCAGACTCCACACATGTTGGGACCAAGTCCCTTTAAGCCAAATTTACAATATTCTTCCGTAGGACTGACATGACAACTCTTTATTGGAGTAACCGATGGCCGATCTATATACAGCCTATTGTTTCTTCTATCGGTCAATTGCTTCTGGCAAAGACCAACATACATATTTCGCTGAAATGCATTTAAAGGGACGTTCGCGAATTGTTTTCAAATTTGTACCCTAGTAGAAATCGGTTTGAAAACTCCAAAAACCCCGTATTGAAATAAATGCATCTATTCCAGTATCTCCAAGAATATAAAAGTTGAAATATTTGTACCGATTTTCCTAAGATAATGAACCAAAAGCTTATTTATTTATTGACAAATTTCTTATAATTACAAATTACAATAAAATTATATTTAAACAAGTAAAAAAGTGTCAGTCGGCTTTGCCGACAGAGGTATACCCTCAGCCAATGTGAATTGAAACTTTCATCTACGGACAGATAGAATGTATTTAGCGTCTCTTCAGAATTTTGTGGCCCTTTTTCAACATTTGAACTTGTCGACAAAAATGTGGATTAGGAATTAAGACAAATGTTGAAGTTTTCTGGGGGAGGTAACCTTAGGGAGGACCGATATACGCCATTTTTGAAGTTAAACTAAATTTTGACAAAATATTAGGAGATCCAAAGTTTGGACCAAATTGGTTGCATCATTCAAGTGATATCGTCCTAACATTTTAATGACATTTTTTTAAATATTGGGGAGAAGTACCGGAAGTTGGGGACCGGTATTGCCCCATGAAACTAAGTTTGGATATAATATGACGAAGACCCAATTTTGCACCAAATCGGTAGAACAGTTCGAGAGCCACATATGGGCTTTTGACACCTTTCGGGATGTTTTCCCAAGAAATATGGACCTGCTCCTGAAAAAACTTTTACCGTCGTAATGAAGGTAGCGAATGCAAATCGCTTCAACAAAAATCAAAGTGATTCGAGAGCAGGTCTTAAAGTTAACTTATCCGAAATTGTGTGTGGGAGGTAGTGCACAAATATAATCCATATTCGAAACTGATCTATATATGGTCACTCAGTCACTCCCTTCAAGAGTTATCGCGTGCATATTTTTATACCCTCAGCTTTTAGGCTAAAGAGGGTATTTACACTTTGGTACGACCAAAAATGTGCCTCATCGAAATAATGGTTTTAGACCCCAAGTATGTTTGTACGATATCCGTTTCAGACAATTTTGAGTAGATCTTGCAATGTCCGTCCGTCTGTCTGTCTGTCTGGCAGGCTGGTGCGCACGATAACTCTCGAACGGATCAATCGATTCGGTTCAAATTTTGGGTATCGAAATATTTTGTCCAGATTCGATTTAAGTTCGAAGATGGGCCATATAGGTCCACTCCTTCAGGTACCTCCCCCACAAATGTTCAAAAATTGTCGCAAAACTTGTGCGCACCATAACTCTTGTAGGGAATAACCGATTTGGTCCATACTTTGCACATCGTGTAATTTCTACCAAACTTAGATGAGGTTCCAATATGGACTCAATCGGTCCACTCCTTCGGGTACCTCCTACACAAAATTTCGGAAAAGTTCAGTTTAGGACCTGGTCTCGAATCGCTTTGATTATTGTTTACTCAAGTTGTATTCGCTGTCCTCTATACGACGCTGTAAGTTTCATTAGGGGCAAGTCCATACTTCCTGAGAAAATAGCCTGAAAATTACAAAAAAACCCTATGACACGGTGTGTAGTGGTTGGAGCGCAAGATAACTCTCGAACGGATCTGCCGATTCGGTCCAAAATTTGGCTTTCGTAATATTTTGTGCAAACTTAGTTCAAGTTCATAGATGGATTATATCGGTCCACTCCTTCGGGTACCTCCCCCACAAAAGTTCGAAAATGTTCGGAAAATTTGTGCATACGATAACTCTTGAAGGGAGTAACCGATTTAGTCCATACTTTGCACATTATGAAATTTCTACCAGACTTAGGTGAGATTCCAATATGGACTCAATCGGTAAACTCCTTCGAGTAGCTCCCACACAAAATTTCGGAAAAGTTCAGTTTAGGACCTGCTCTCGAATCGCCTTGGTTTTTGTTTTAACATATTGTATTCACTGTCCCCTATACGAAGGTACAGGTTTCCTCAGGGGCAAGTCCATACTTCCTGAAAAAATAGCCTGAAAGTTGAAAAACAAACCCTATGACACCATGTTTATGGGTGGAAGCGCAAGATAATTCTCGAACGGAAATGCCGATTACGTCCAAAATTTGGCCTTCGTAATATTGTTTTCAAACTTACCTTAATTTCCACTCCTTCAGTTACCTACACCACAAAAGTTCAAAAATATTCGGAAAAATTGTGCGCACGATAACTCTTGATGGGATTTTGAACTTTAATCCTAATCAACATTTTGTAGGTTCATACGACCAAAATTTTAAAACCCCCTAAATACATAAGTTTTTTGTGACAAAAAAGTGTTTTAATTTGCACAGGCTGAGGGTATATCTCTGTCGGCAAAGCCGACTGATACTTTTTTACTTGTTTCCGATGATTTTTGAATTTTTGTGAGGGAGGTACCTGAAGGAGTGGACCGACATGGTTTATCTCCGAACTTAAACTATGTTTAGACAAAATATTACGAAGGCCAAATTTTGGACGCTCCAACCACTACACACGGTGTCATAGGGGCTTTTTCACCTTTCAGGCTATTTTCTCAGGAAGTATGGACTTGCCCCTGAGAAAACCTGTACCATCGTATAGGGGACAGTGAATATAATATGTTACAACAAAAACCAAGGCGATTCGAGAGCAGGTCCTAAACTGAACTTTTCCGAAATTTTGTGTGGGAGGTACTCGAAGGAGTTTACCGATTGAGTCCATATTGGAACCTCACCTAAGTCTGGTAGAAATTTCATAATGTGCAAAGTATGGACTAAATCGGTTACTCCCTTCAAGAGTTATCGTACGCACAAATTTCCGAACATTTTCGAACTTTTGTGGGGGAGGTACCCGAAGGAGTGGACCGATTGAGTCCATATTTAAACTTCATCTAAGTCTGGTAGAACTTTCACGATGTACAAAGTGTGCGCCAAATCGGTTACTCCCTTCAAGAGTTATCGTGCGCACAAATTTTCCGAACATTTTCGAACTTTTGTGGGGGAGGTACCGGAAGGAGTGGACCGATATAACCCATCTTCGAACTTAAACTAAGTTTGGACAATATATTACTAAAGCCAAATTTTGGACCGAATTGGTTGATCCGTTCGAGAGTTATCGTGCGCTCCAGCCAGCCAGCCAGACGGACGGACATGGCTAAATCAACTACAAATTGTCTGAGACACATTTCGTCCAAACATACTTGGGGTCTAAAACCATTATTTCGATGAGGCACATTTTGCCCGTATAAAAGTGTACACGGTGTGCCTTAACCAAATTTAAATGGAAGGTGCTTACACCTGGGAAGTTTTTACAGATTCCGAAACTACAATGCTCATAGATGAGAAATTCACATTTTTAGGGGTTCTTAAGGTTTTTACGATTTTGCTTGGAAACCGCGAGTCCTATGTAAATGGGCCTGATGAAAATGTTGTAGCTGTGAAAATTCGCCACAAGATTGCCCTGTATGATATTTTCGTAGGTTTTACCGTTTTTGAGATATAGAAGTTCAAATTGAGACAATGCACTGACAGTATCGCCTCCTTATAAAACAATATCATGCTCAGTGCGCCTTAACTAACTTTTGATGAAAACCGCTTACACATGGGAAGATTTCGTGGATTCTGAAACAGCAATGTTCATAGATAAGAAAAATAAAGAAAACAGAAAAAATTGCCGGAGGGATTTTTAAATAAATCGCGATCAAAATTCACAATTTTAGGGTTTTTTTAGGTTTTCACGATTTTTCTTGGAAACCGCAAGTCGTATCGAAATGAGTCTAAAGAAAATGTTGTAGATGTGAAAATTCTCTACAAGACTGACCTTTAGATTTTTTCGTAGGTTTTACCATTTTTGAGATATAGAAGTTCAGTTCAAATTTTTAGGTTTTTATCTTAAGTCTTCAAGAGATTTTGCTTGGAAACCGCAAGTCATATCAAAATGGGACTAAAGAAAATGTTGAAGCTGTGAAAATTCTCTACAACACTGGATGATTTATTTTTTTCCTAGGTTGTACCATTTTCAAGATATAAAAGTTTTATTTGGGAAATTGCAGTAATGACATTGTTTTATAAGGAGGCGATACAGTCAGTGCATTGTCTCAATTTAAACTTCTACAACGATAAAACGGTGCAACCTACGATAGTATCGTAAAGGTCAGTCTTGTGGAGAATTTTCACAGCTACAACATTTTCTTTAGGCCTATTTACATAGGACTCGCTGTCTCCAAGCAAAATCGTGAAAACCTAAAGAATCCCTAAAAATGTGAATTTAAACCGCGATTTATTTGAAAATCCCTCCGGCGATTTTTTTGTTTCTTGATATTTTTCATCTATGAGCATTGTAGTTTCAGAATCTGCAAAAACTTCCCAGGTGTAAGCACCTTCCATTTAAAATTAGTTAAGGGGCACCGTGTGTATATACCCTCGTTAGCATAAATGCTGAGGGTATAACAAAGCTGTTGAAAATTACGCATTTTTGTGTCTGTGCCTATCATTATCATTGCGAAATTCAACAGAAAAAGTATAGAGAGTACAGTTTGAAGTAAGACCGACCAAGTGTTGCGTTGTTTATATTGACTTGAAAAATCAATCTGCAAAAAAGATGGAATTTACTTTTGAACATGTTTGTAATAGTGGATCGAGGAAATTAAAATGGCTATATAGCGATGAAGCTCCATCCTATAGCACTGTGAAAAACTGGCTCCATGAATTCAATCGTAGCGGGCGAACGTACTAAAGTACGAAAGAAAACATCAAACGAAAATTGGGCCCTAATGGCCATAGGGTTTAATGTAGTTTTTTCTCTCCTGGCCATAAATGATCTAGAGACAATATCATTCATCCTCCGACGAACTAGAAATCCAAAGACAAATTCTCATCTAGTCTCATGGCACATATAATACAATACGCCTCTCATAGGTATTGCTATTGGCGGACTAATGTGAGAAGTACATCATACATAAAATGTTTGCGGCTGTAGTCAATGTTCTGGGGGTATGTTTCTTTCTTCCTTTTTTTCGTTTTTTCATAGCAGTGCTTTCTCATCCGGACCTTAGACCTGTTATGTCTGAGTTGAGAATCTCTTCATAGTGTGGCTTATTGTATGACAAATGTTCTGTATGGGCCACCAGAGAAGTACAAAGAAAAACTAACTCACCGTAGAATAAGAGTTGGAACGATTCCTGCCAATCTTCACCAACCCCAATAGTTTCTGATAAAATATTGAAAATGACATTCTTGAAAATAAATGTGAACGCAGTCAAACATAAATTCCTTACCACAAAAACAAAATAATAACTTCGTTTTTCGTAAATCCCTTCACTTGTTTCATTGTTGTTGTTTATTAAACTACAATTCTCTTGTGCAGCAATTTGAAACGAGTCACAAATCTTAATTAGTTTAAACAAATTGCCTTTTGTTGTTCACAAGCCAATGAGCAATTTGTTTAAAATATGTTATGTGGGGTGCCTGTCTGCCTGCCTTTCAAGCCTTTCTAAAGACCTTTAAGGCACTTTGCAATGTTGGCAATTGGCAGCGATGATGACAACAATGATGATGATCACCACCACCATCATCGACATCGTTAAAATCGAGGTTAAAAGCCTACAACTAAATGTCGCACAAGGAGGAACGTAAAGATGAAATGACAATGGATTTTGATGGAGAATCAAAATGACAAATGAGTGATTTTGTGCTGCGACCAATCATCGTTGCCTTTTTTCAAATATCAACGAAAATGAAATACAAAGTTCAGCGGCAACACATAATGTGAAGAGTGAAGAGTTCATGTGGCATGGCAGCATGGAGCAGGCAAAAGATCATTGCCATCGAATGGTTTGTCAGTTGCCTATGATTAGCTAAAAATAACTCACCACCAAAACATGTTGTGTGCGTTATGTGGCGATAAATGTAAAGACCTTTTGGAAGGCATTTGGGGATTTTCCTTATCTTTGAATGAACCCATGAAGTGGAAAATCTAATGTTGGAAAAAATATAAAAAAGAAAGGAAATTGAGTTGGAAAACCCATGATCGATTTTGTATAAGCATCGGTGGTTCAGTGGTAGAATGCTCGCCTGCCACGCGGGCGGCCCGGGTTCGATTCCCGGCCGATGCAAATTGAATTTTTTATTAAATTTAATTTGCATAGCTATTTTTTTATTGTTTGGCTCGTGCGTAAAATTGTTTATTGTTTGTTATTCAAAGAAATATCATCAGTTTTGAAATGTGCTTAAAATTAAAATTTCCAATCATTTTTTCTTGTCGTCAGCAGGTGACTGTCTATTGCGCATATTTTTTGTTCGATTTGCATAAAAAACATTTGTTGTTGATTTATTTGCCAAAAAGTGTTCGAAACAATTCATTTTTATTATCTTCATATATGAGGTGTGACAATTTATGATTGACTTTAGTGATCTTAACCCGCTCTAAACCAACCATGGACCAATATGATGTGAATGATAACAAAAATAGGTACATCTTAAAGATTTGGAAATTTTCAAATGGAAGAAGGAAAAAGAAATGCTGTATCTCAAATTCAAATTTAACAAATTTTTGGAACTTTTTTTACACTAAAAATTCGCAGAAGTCTATTTTTATAAATTATTTATTTTATAAATTAAAACCAGCGCCGATTTTCAGAAATTTTCGTAAGATTCGTTTTTAGGCCGTAACTAGGTATCAATGAATGAAAAATTGCTTTTTTGGGGACACCTTATATACATACGTATAAATTTAAGCAAAACGGGGACATGTACCTAAAATTAGGTTTATGTTTGGTATTTATTTATTTTTTTATCTTTAATATTCCATACATTACTTAAAATATGGACTTTAATAATGACCCATAATATTGAAAAATAATCATTTCCATAGTGACATGACCTAAAAAAAGATAAATTGCATCGGCCGGGAATCGAACCCGGGCCGCCCGCGTGGCAGGCGAGCATTCTACCACTGAACCACCGATGCTTGATGAAAACTCTTCAAACAGCAATCAATTTATTTAACAAAGTTCATTGAATTTAAACTAAAACCGCAAGCAGCTTAAACCCGTTTAGCATCTTCTTCATGCAGCAGCTGATCAATAATAGTAGCTCATCTTTGCCTCCCCTCATGATTTTCTTCATTACGAGTATAGACCATAGCCGACCAAGAAGAGCGAGCGCTTAAATTTTTTATGTGTGGGTAAAATTACACTGACAGAACAGGTTGATGATTTTCATATTGAGTGTGAAATGAAAAATATATTGTTGGCGCGTTCGCTTTGTATACATTTTTTATTGTTGCATTGCAGACGAGGCATTCTGCGTCATTAAAAATATTAATACAAAACAAAAAATCATTTTCAAATTCTTCCCTCCACATATTTGCTGTACAACTGCAAAATCTTTTCTGTGTACCCAAAAATAAACAAATAAAGCGGCATCAACCTGCTTGCATGAAATTCAGTACAAGACTGAAGTAAAAAAATCAAAACATTTGCTCTCTTACTTTGCGTTCGGGTCGCGTGTGTGTGATTTGCCGAAAAACTTCGTAACCAAATCAATACCCACGAACGGGTTTGGTATAGACAACTGCAAAGCTAAACGATAAGTTGTCTAGTTAGTAAACCCCACGACGAACCGAAAACCCGCCAGCCACAAGTTTGCAGTAGCAGCTTTTTTTCTGCTCAACCGTCATCTCCTCTTTCACACACATCCACCAAAACAATTAGTTTTGATTTTCTTCGTAGCCCAAAGGAAGGTCTTGAAATCCAAACCAGCCAGTCACACAATCTCAGTCAGTGTTAGTCAGTCAGTAAGTCATGAGTCGAGTCGTACGAATAGACGACACCCAGTTCATATTACAAGTGCCTGCATATCAATCATAAAGTAATAATTATGAATGAATTAAAATTTATAAAGAGGGAGAAAAAAACACCATCTAAAATATTTCATCATTATTATTCATTCATTCATAAATATTCTATAAGAACCGCTTGTCGCCAACGTCCGTTTGATATCAAGAATACCGGGGGTAGTCACTACTGTCGACAATGTCTATTAAATGTTTTTTTTGTTTTGAAACTCCGTAATAATAAAAAATAACCGTACAGATATCTCATCTAATGGCACGTGATTTATTCAATACATTGCTGGAATTTTAATTATCGGTTTTCGATTACACAAGGCAACAAAAAAGAAAACAATAATGAAATGACACTTTAAGATCGGATATAATTTTTTGCTTTACAACTTCAAATGGATTATTTGAAGTGTTTTTTGGTTAGTTGTGGGCTATATAAAAAAGGAAATGTCAAACTTATTATTTATTTTATTCAATAAGTCGAATTAAGAATAGATTTCCACTACTCTCTGTTTGATGATTTTATTTTCCATATTTGGATTTTGATCACTGCATAGCCAAGCTAAAACAATCGCTGTAACTCGATGCGTTTTACTATGCGTTGTTCATACGATACACAATGGTTCAGACAACCATTTTCCTGGCCAAACCCCAATTTTTGTCGGCACCGATTGTTAATTTCTAAACATACTGAAATAAAGTAATCCAAGAAAACTAGGTCAAAAACTAGGTAAGACGACAATTTTTTCCAATTTCGGAATAATAATATTATGAGGGATAATACATATTATGAGTATTGACAAACACAACACATGTCTGGGTTTTGCCAAGTAAAATTAAGAAAGTGCCCGAGAGCCAGTATAAACCACTACAACATAAGGAATAATTAAAAATTATAACAAATCAGAAAAGAACACGAAAAGTATAAAAATGAAAGACAACAAATGAAAGAAACAAAAAACAAAGAAGAATTAAAAAAGTTTTTCTTTAATTTGTTCTTTATATTTTCTTCTTCTTAAGATATTCCAAATGATTCGTTAGCGAATCTTGGTCGGGATTCGCATTCCATAAACACTTACTTTAGGTTGGTGATATGCGGAAGATTTTTAGGAGATATCGCCTGCGACAAATTAATCGCCCAGGAGAATCGCGAATTATTCTTAGGCTATAGAAAATGTTTGCAGGGATACGTGCCATGTCTATCACAGTTATGTAGGATCCCTGCAAACATTTTCTATCGCGTAAGAATAACTCGCGATTCATCTGGAAGATCATTAATCGCAGGCGAACACGCGGATTTCGCTGTTTAGTTTCGTTTTGTTTACATTTGTGAGTGCGAACAAAACTATAAGCGAAAAGTACTCAACTCCACAAGAGCAGATAGAAAACTAAATAGTACTAAAAACATGTGAGTAAATCAAAAAAGTTTGGTGGTTGATAAAATATTCACTGTGGTGTCTCCGTAGGGACTGTAATCGATTTAAAGCCCACATAAAGCTAGCTTTTTATACCCTCAGCCTTTAGGCTAAAGAGGGTATTTACACTTTGATACGACCAAAAATGTGCCTCATCGAAATAATGGTTTTAGACCCCAAGTATATTTGTACGATATCCGTTTCAGACAATTTTGAGTAGATCTAGCAATGTCCGTCCGTCTGTCTGTCTGGCTGGCTGGTGCGCACGATAACTCTCGAACGGATCAATCGATTCGGTTCATATTTTGGGTATCGAAATATTTTGTCCAGATTAGATTTAAGTTCGAAGATGGGCCATATAGGCCCACTCCTTCAGGTACCTCCCCCACAAATGTTCAACTATTGTCGCAAAACTTGTGCGCACGATAACTCTTGTAGGGAATAACCGATTTGGTCCATTCTTTGCACATCTTGTAATTTCTACCAAACTTAGATGAGGTTCCAATGTGGACTCAATCGGTCCACTACTTCGGGTACCTCCCACACAAAATTTCAGAAAAGTTCAGTTTAGGACCTGGTCTCGAATCGATTTGATTTTTGTTTACGCAAGTTGTATTCGCTGTCCTCTATACGACGCTGTAAGTTTCATTAGGGGCAAGTCCATACTTTCTGAGAAAATAGCCTGAAAGTTACAAAAAAACCCTATAACACCGTGTGTAGAGGTTGGAGCGCAGGATAACTCTCGAATGGATCTGCCGATTCGGTCCAAAATTTGCCTTTCGTAATATTTTGCCCAAACTTAGTTCAAGTTCAAAGATGGATTATATCGGTCCACTCCTTCCGGTACCTCCCCCACAAAAGTTCGAAAATTTTCGGAAAATTTGTGAGTACGATAACTCGTGAAGGAAGTAACCGATTTGGTCCATACTTTACACATTATGAAATTTCTACCAGACTTAGATGAGGTTACAATATGGAGTCAATCGGTAAACTCCTTCGAGTACCTCCCACACAAAATTTCGGAAAAGTTCAGTTTAGGACCTGCTCTCGAATCGCCTTGGTTTTTGTTGTAATATCTTGTATTCACCGTCCCCTATACGAAGGTACAAGTTTCCTCAGGTCAAGTCCATACTTCCTGAAAAAATAGCCCGAAGGGTGTAAAAACCCCCTATTGCACCCCCATTGTCTATGTCGGTCAATTCCTTTAAGTACCTTTTCCGTAAAATTTTTGAATTTTAATCCTAATCAACATTTTTGTGGGTTCATACGACCAAAATTTTGAAACCCCCTAAATACATACGTTTTTTTGTGAAAAAAGTGTTTCAATTTGCACAGGCTGAGGGTATATCTCTGTCGGCAAAGCCGACTGATACTTTTTTACTTGTTTTTAAACATAAGTGGCTTTTTATCGATTATTTTGCCTTATGCCAACTGACTAATTTTACAAGGCTATGAGCGCCTAAGTAGTCAGTATTGTCCAACGCCAGATAACTTTTCGACTGATAATAAACTTACTGTTTTTTTGACAAATTGTAGTCAGTTTAAAACATGATGTGAAATGTTTTTTTTTTACTTTTCATATTCTCTTTCTCCCTCTCTTTGTCTCTCTCTCTTTTTTGTTAGAGAGAAGAAGAGGCAAATTTGTATATTTCCTTTGTGTTCCTCCTTTTTAATTCCAGAATAATATGAGTAATATGTACGAATATGTTCAGTCCATCAACACTGTATTCTATAATTGGATGCTGCATTTATACGAAAAAGCAAGTGTAAATTATTTATACATTTGTGCCTTATTTTTTCGAAAAACACAAATACTTTGCAGAAGGTACATGTTACTGTTTTCAGAGTGGTTGATCTCTAGATAACTTTTCGACCAATATAAAGTTAGTCGAAAAGTAGTGCAGACATGGACAATTGCCGAAATTTTTTTTCTGTTCAAAGTGGTTCATCTCTAGATAACTTTTCAGCCAGTTTTTCTTTTTGAAAATAATCGATCTATTATCAATCATTTTATCAACTGGTTGATAAAAGTCCGTCAAGGGTGGTCTACTGGTTCCATTCACTCGGAAAGATCGCCGAGAAGCATAGCAGAAGATTCGTCGTAGCGCTTTATTATAAACAATAATTTTTAAGAATCGCTAAATGATCGCCGGAATGAAGCGCAGAAGAATAATCTGATCAAAAAATCGTCCAGCAATCTTCCAAATGTTTGCAGGGTATAAAGTATGAAAGCTCTAATAAAGCTTTCCAAAGTTCTTTCGTGAAATATGAAAGCTCTTTCACGTGAAATACAGAAACGAAATTGCTTTCACATTATTACCGTATTACCGGCACAATGACGGAAGTATTTTTGGGCGGAAACCTCTCTTGCCTGGTCGTGTATTTTGAGTTTTTTTTTTCGTGTTTGTTATGGTTTTTAATTGTTCCCTATGTTGTGAAGGGTGCTTGGATTAGCGCAATGTTTGCCTTTGTTGTCTGTCCTGGCCATGTATTCTGTTCATCAATGCCCTTGATATTATACGTGACATTTGTATCAAAGTTATGTGGAAAATGTATATGAGAATTATATAAAAATTTCATGAACATGTTTTCTGGCCTGACAATAGATTATGATAGGTTCTACCATCGGTTTTGTTAATGATTTTTATAATATGCCATTTAGATATGACACCATTAGCCGGATTTAGCGCATTATCAGGTTTTATTTGCTAAATCCAGCCAAAATCTACCAGATTTCCCATACAATAATAAATCCTCCTATTGAGTGGATTTGTTTTAAATCTGGCATAAATCCTCGTATACAACTTTGTTTTTTGCAACATGTTGCTAGAAAATACAAAAAGTTACAAGCTGGCACAAGAAACAAGGTAGATGCATCGGTGAATTGCTACACTAAAAATAATTTAAAATGTAAAAATTTGTAAACAAGGGGGGAAAATTAAATTTGTTTTGATGTACAAAGTTGATTTTAATCAACCAAGACAAATATTTACGATGTCTAAACGATAAAATAATTCGTTTATTTATTTTAGATGGGCAAACTGCGATAAAATGATTCTTTATTTGCTCTTTAGTTAGCATTAGTAGCATAATGTGCTAACATTTTCAGTATTAAACAATACATTTGTAATTGGACGTATGTTTTTTGAAACGAATTCAATTTACAAAAAATTCTTTTGACGTTTCACATTCGTTCAGATGGGCTGATGCATCTACCTTGGTAATTGTGCTATGAACAAAAATCAGCTGACTGCCATTTAAATCCTCCAAAATGTATATCTAAATGCAATGAGATTTGTACTGGATTTATTAAATCTAGTCGAGGATTTATGGCTAATCTAAATGAGCTATAATATTGCGGAATTTTTCAAGTTGTTTTTGTTTTCTATGCTTGGAACAAAATATGGTATTTTTGGATTTGCAATTACAATGCTTGAACAAAACAAATAAATGATTGGAATAAAATAGATATATTTCAATTAGATTTTAATAGATTTCTTTGCGTGCAGTTAATGTCATCATATACAAAGCTGATTTAGTTTGCGGAAATACCTTATAATCTTTCGAGGCGGTAGCTTGATTAGATGTATTTTTGGCGCTCCTTTTCATACAAGTGGGACCACTGTGCATCGGTAGGAGCACGACACTTCTGGTCGTACTATGGGTTCCTTGCTGGAGGCCTCTGGTATCCAAAGATGAATTTTGGGTCTTTATAAAAGTATCCGTACTTTGCCACTGTGTTGATGTTATCAAAACGAGTAGGGCTTTATGAGTATAATATGCTGTGGTTATCTGTTGTGATTGCAGCTTATCGATGCCGAACTTCCGTGTAGTGTCAGTTCATACTTTATTTGCTACCGATAATCGGGTACGTACACGCAGAAAAATATATGTTAGAAACATGTTTGGATCCAAACAAATATTTGTTTGGGACTGATTGCAAACAAATATATGTTTGGATCCAAACATAATTTGTTTCTGTTCAAACAAATATATGTTTGCAATATATTGTAACATATCTCAATATAATATGTTTGGGTACATATGTTAGAACATATTTTTTATGGGTGGAGAGGATTTTGGTCAAAGAGAGTAACAACAGGGCTCTCGCAGCTGCGGAATGCCTTATTAACAAACCACACACACAACAACTACCGCTGTCGCAACAATTGTTGTTAGGTAACTGACAAACCGACAAACCAAACAACTACAGTGCGTTTGGTGTCGAAAAACAAATGTCGTATAGTCAAATACTTCGCAACTACAATTTTGTAATTTCTTTAATATAAAGGCACATCTAATATCTAAACCTAGCGCTGATTGACTCAACATGTATGTGTGTACATATGATTCATAGTATTCTGCTATGCTCACAAGACGATAGCAACTACAGTGAAAATCTTTAGGAGAAACGGTAAGTTACAATATTACAATATAAAAGAATTAATAAATAAAAAATAAATCTCTCAGAAAACCCAGTTTTTTTGCTTTATGAAAGGCGTTGTTATGTTTGGGACTGCTTGCAAACAAATATATGTTTGCTGCAAAATATATTTGGGACAAATGTTAGAGAGGCCATTTTTTTCTGTGTGAAGAAGCAAAAATATCTACATCCACAAAGCTACCTGAGGACTGCAGAGTTCTTTTTTCACAGCATCACACATCAAACTCAATAGGAATTTTCGTCGAGTCAAGTCAGTCAAATGGCGGTCCTAGCATTAAAAATCAAGCAATGTCACATCAAACTTGTTAATTAATGCCAAGATGAACTTGCTAAGTTAGGACGTCTGACTAGAGTAGTTCTTGCATACTCGTAGATCCCAGGTCATAAGGAACTTGTTGGTAACGAAAAACAGACGAACTAGCCAGAGCAGATCGTCTCTCTAACGATGCAAGAACGAAAACCAAGGAAATGGCTGCTCAAATGCAACGACGATCTAGATGATTCGTTCTGCACATCACGCTGAGACAAGTAATATAGGTTTGGGAGACCTTCGGAGATTTCTCAATTCATCAGGTTGAATATAATTTTGCCAATAATTACACGAGTGATGTGGTTTACAATTGAGGCTTTGAAGGTTATACCCACCATGTGAACCAACAACCTGCGTTTTTGCCACTGGGAATTCTATCAGCCTCATTCCGTTTCATTGTAAAGACTGAATTTCGCAACTGTTGGGAGGAGATCTTGTCTTTGGTGAGAGCATGGGCGCGGATGACACTGATGTTGAAGAATTTAGCGTTTGTCGGAATTGTGGCAACTCGTTTATTCAACGGATATGTAGAACTGATATCCATCGTATTTCCTATATGAGAGTAAAATCGGACTTGTAGTTTGTGAGTTCATCTGCCAGAGCTTAAACTACACCCATTACATAAAGAGTATGAATATTTCAGGTGCAAATTCACAGATTGCGGTTCTTGAAATGTTTGCGGTGGTCATCAACTTTAGACGGTTTTGTTTTTATACCCTTTATCACCATGTGGGGAGGGTATTATAAGTTGGTTTTAGCCAAAAAGTTTGCAACGCATCGAAATAATGGTCGTAGACCCATACGCATATAAACCAACATGAATGTCAAGACGAGCTGAGTCGATCTGGCTATGTGTGTCCGTCCGTCTTTCCATCTAAACCTTGTAATCACGCTACAGGTCGCAATTTTAATCCGATCGTCACCAAATTTTGGGTGTTGATGAAGGTCCCAGAAGGGAAGAATCCTATTGATCTTGGTGATGGTCGGATAATATTCAGGGGTCGGAATGGGCAAAAAACTTATGTGGATAAAAAGACAAGGTTTTCTTCCAAAGCGAATATCTCAGCTTCTGTATGGGGTATACCAAAAGTAAAATCTGACAATGAAAGTAGAAAATATCACCTTTCTAATGATGTAAAGATTCTCGTAGGTGATCAAGCAACGAAGATATCACAATAGTCGCAAATAAAACCCAAATTTTCAGTTTTGCGATTTTAATTATAATGTCGAATATCACAGCTTTGGTTGGGGACTTTTCAAAAACAAATCCTGCATATGAAAGTAGAAGATTCCATCTTTACAATGATGCAAACTGGGTAAGCGTATGTGACCAAATAACGGAGATATCGCAATAGGTAATACATCCTATTTATCCATTTTTTTGGAAATCACGCTACAGGTCGCAATTTTGATCGGATAGTCACGAAATTTTGAGGGTTAATGGGGGTCTCACAGAAGAAGAAGCATATTGATTTTGGGGGTGGTCGGATAATATTTAGGGGTCGTAATGGGCAAAAAACGTATTTGGAAAAAAGACAACGTTTTTTCCAAATCGAATATCTCAGCTTCTATATAGGGTATACCAAAAACAAAACCTTACAATGAAAGTAGAAAATATCACCTTGCTAATGATGTAACGTGATCAAACAACCAAGATATCACAATAATCGCAAATAAAACCCAACTTTTCATTTTTGCGATTTTAATAATAACAAGGAAAAAAGTATCAGTCGGCTTTGCCGACAGAGTTATACCCTCAGCCTGTATATATTGAAACAATTTTTCCCAAAAAACGTATCTATTTAGGGTTTTTTTTAAAAAAATTTTGGGCATTTGAACCGACAAAATGTTCATTATGATTAGAGATCAAAAGTTTTGCGGAGGAGATACTAAAAGGAATGGATCTACATTGACCATTATGGAAGTGGATCTCCAGCCACTACATATGGTGCCATAGGGGGTTTTTACACCCTTCGAGATGTTTGCTCAAGAAGTATGAACTTGCCCCAGAAAAAACGTTTACCATCGTAATTGAGGCAGCGAATGCAAGTTGCTTCAACAAAAATCAAAGTGATTCGATAGTAGGTCTTAAAGTGAACTTATCCGAAATTTTGTGTGGGAGGTACCGGATGGAGTGGACAAATATAGTCCATATTTGAACCTGATCTATATCTAGCAGATATATTAGGATGTGTACAGTTGGACGAATTCGGCCACTCCCTTCAAGAGTTTCCGTATGAACAAATTTTCCGAATATTTTTGAACTTTTGTGGGGGGGGTACCTGAAGAAGTGGACCGATATGGCTTATCTTCAAACTTAAACTATGTTTGGACAAAATATTACTAAGGCCAAATTTTGGACCGAATCGGCAGATCCGATCGAGAGTTATCTTGCGCTCCAACCACCTTACACGGTGTCATAGGCGTTTTGTGCAACTTTCGTGCTATTTTCTCAGGAAGTATGGACTTGCCCCTTGTACCGTCGTATAGAGGGCCGTGAATACAAGTTGCTAAAACAAAAATCAAAGCGATTCGAGAGATGACCCTAAACTGAACTATTCCGAAATTTTGTGTGGGAGGTACCCGAAGGAGTGGACCTATTGAGACCATATTGATACCTCATAGTACTCTGGTAGAAAGTTTACGCTATACAAAGTATGGACCAAATCGGTCACTCCCTTCAAGAGTTATCGTGCGCACAAACTTTCCGAACATTTTCGAACTTTTGTGGGGGAGGTTCCGGAAGGAGTGGACCGATGTAGCTCATCTTCGAACTTAAACTAAGTTTGGGCAAAATATTACGAAAGCCAACATTTGAACCGAATCGGTTCATCCAGTCGAGAGTTATCGTGCGCTCCAGCCAGCAGGACAGACAGACAGACAGACGGACGGACATGGCTAGATCGACTCCAAATTGTCTGAAACACATTTCGTGCAAACATACTTGGGGTCTAAAACCATTATTTCGATGAGGCACATTTTCATCGTATCAAAGTGTATATACCCTCCTTAGCCTAAAGGCTGAGGGTATAATGACGGATATCACACCTTTGGTTGCGGATCATCTAAAAGCAAAGCCTGACTAAGAAAGTAAAAAATCTCATCTTTAAAATTGTGCAAAGTATGTTGGCGTAGGTGGTCAAATAATGGAGATATCGCAATAGTCGGTAATACATCCCTTTTTTCCACTTTTTCTGAAATCACACTACAGGTCGGAATTTTGATCGGATCATCACGAAATTTTCTCACAGAAAAAGAAGCATGTTGATGTTGCTGATGTCGATAGTAGTCAAATATTAAATTAAATATTAATTATTTTGTCATTTGGTATAAAAGCCAGATAGGTGAAAACTTTCGTATCTCCCTAAAAGCAATGTTTTTGAGTGAAAAGAAAATGCACAGAGGTAGTTGTGTAGGGTATCACATAGTCGGCCCCGTACCGACTATAGCCTTTTCTCACTTGTTGTTACTTGGGAAAATATGGCTAACATATTCCCTATTGTTGTTATACTTATACTGTTACCTCAGGGCCACTTACTGATATTTTTATCCCAAGTTAAGAAAAACTATATTTGCATCGGCCGGGAATCGAACCCGGGCCGCCCGCGTGGCAGGCGAGCATTCTACCACTGAACCACCGATGCTATATATAAATCGGTCTGAACGGATTCCTTACTTCATTTCCATAATATATTAAATATTCCCCTAAGATAATTTTGAAATACATAATTAAATATTTATTTCAAAAGCATTTGAAAATCGAGACCTCATTAATTATATGCATCTGCACAACCATTTCCGGTCAATTTATAAAAAACCTAAAATCTAAGCCAGCGTAATTGTTTCAATGAAAAACTTCATCACTAAAATTTGTTTTTGTTCAACGTTCCCAGTAGAAAAATTAAAGATATACCCAACTTTTTGTAGACAAGTGTTATCAGTATTTAATTATTTAAAGAAGCCGCCATAAAAACACAATAATTACCATAACATTAATGATCTGTGTGTCTGCACAATTGTGTTGTAGTTAGTTCTACTGTAAAAACAGAAATAACAAATTTATAGATTTTTATTGATTTTAACGTCAATTGACTTTTTTCAAATATTTTTTGTTTTATAGATTTGGTGGACTGCATTGTCGGTTGCATTGGGCCTGGATGTGCGTGGCGATTTGATAAAAGGTGTACCGTGTATAAAACGTTATCATCAACTATTCTGTCCGACAGCCGGTAACAGTTATCCAATGTAAGTAACACTTCCTCTTCTTCCCCCCTCTCCCTCGTCCCCCAATAAACTTTGATTAACACTTTAGAGACACATTTCGAATTGAAGCAATCACCAAACATAACGCCAAACATGACCTTAACCTGTGAAGTGTTGAAAATTTTGACAAATAGTGTTTTGACGTCGTACGTTAATTTAATTTTTGCCATCTTCTAAATATTATTTTTGAAAAATTAAATTCTTCAAAAGAAGTTCAACGAAAAACTACCAACTAAAACAATAATTGATAGTAAAATCAACATCAAAAATTAATTAACACTCATAAAAATGACCCACTTAATGATAATTCAAGGTTTTCACACAGATGAACAAGAAATTAATGAAACACAAGCGTTAAAATTCGTCAATTAACTATTTATTAAACGATTAGCAAAATTTGTACTTTTTTTCATTATGCTGAAGTGATTTTTCGGCTTATTCAAAAAGAAGAAAAAAAAAATATTTGCTCTAAATCAATTAAATGGAAATAAAAGACCGTTCAGTTAGACCTTGCCAGGCGTAACGAGTAAAAGACTGCCAATGGGGAGATTTTAATTAACTAATTTTAAATTAGTTACTATTGCTTGTTTCAAATAAAAACACATGTATTTACAACAGCAAAACATTGGTGGACAATTGAGTTATGGAAAGTTATGGAATCGCAATGATGTAAAATAGCTGTGATATTAGTTTCTAATTCGGTTAACTGTTTTACGAGTGTATGTTTAATTGGCATAGAATGAATGTAACGCGTCTTATGCTTGGTTTACATTCGGCGTCGTTTCGTGATTTCGAAGGCGTTTCGTGATTTCGCGCGGAATCAAACAAAATTTATCATGATTTCGCATACAAAAATGAAATCATCTCATTTCGTGATTTCAGCGAAATCAACATCGAAATCACAGTACTCATGATATACAACCCTGCCTTTGGCTAAAATAGTACCAAAAGTTGCAACAATTTTCACGTATCACAATAAACAAGGTAGATGATCAATTGCTGCAACAAAAAATTTTATTATCAAATTGTGTAAACAATGTGAAAAAATATTAAGTTACTTTTTTACAATAATATGTTCCATTGTGTTCCCGTACTTTTAAACGGTAATGTTAGAAAAAAGAGCGAATTGTCAAAAATTGCTTTCCGATACAAATTTCTTAAAAAATACGGGAACGGATCTACCTTGATAATTGTGATATGTTTGAAATCAACAACAAAATAAGTATAAACACCGGGGTGTATTTCAGGATTTCGTGAAATCCAGTGAATTTTGGAGCGTAAGTGTAAACTTGGCTTTAATCTATAAATATAAAAGAGCAGTGAGGTGAGTGATTCACTGACTGACTGATTCATCAACGCCCAGGCGAAACGGCTGGAGCTAGAAACTTGAAATTTTGAGTGTGGGTTGCCGTTGGTGTCTAGGGGTGAGATAAGGCTGAGTTTTTGGAAATTCGACCTAGAAGTGTACGAAAAGTACTAAAAATTACTAAATATGGCACCCTTTGTATTAGGCAAACGGTAACGGTGGTTGATATAGGAAAGGGTTTTGGAAATTCGTTCTTATGCGTACGAAAAGTACTAAATGGTACTAAATTTAGTACAACATGGATTTGGGTAAACAGATATAGCTGGAAACCTGAAATTTGAAATTAAGATTACTCTTAGATTGTAGGATTAAGGTAGTTTTGCAAAATAGTACCTATGAGTACGAAAAGTACTAAATGGTACTAAACTGGGTGCAATTTGGATTTGGGTGAACAGAGACAGGTGGAATACTGAAATTTGGAATTAAGATTACTGTTGGATTGTGTGATAGATGAAGTTTTAGATATTAGTACGTATGGGAACGAAAAGTACTAAATGGTACTAAATTTGGTACAATTTGGATTTGGGTGAACGGATACACGTGGAATGCAGAATTTGGAATTAAGATTACTGTTGGATTGTAGGATAGATGAAGTTTTGGATATTCGTACTTATGGGTAGGAAAAGTATTCAATTCAATTTTCTTTATTTTCAAATATCGTTATAAAGATTACAATTTGTTTATTTTTGCGTACTACTAAACATAATAAAGAATTATACAGCTTGGTTTGTAATTAAAACCGTCAGCTGGAAAATTGAGTGGTTATAGTATTAATACTTAGGATCAAAGTTTATTAGTAATTAAATTCTTCAATTAAAAATTTTCGGTATCTTAATGCTTCCTTTAAGTATTTATATAAGTTGAGCCAGCAAAAAACTTCACCACCATTAAGAGTGTCAATGACTTCGTATCGCGATAATACAGTTGTATTGAAATATTTGACCCGCATATTTTTTAATATTGGACACCTACCGATAAAATGAGTTAACGTTTCTTGTTCTTCAAGATTACACAGTGAACACCTTTGGTCCTCTGGCGTTCTATACCTTTTTCCATTTAGCCAAAGTAAATCACCTCTCGCTTTCATTATTAGTGTTATTTGCTGCTGACTGAAGTTATGGTTGCAATAGAGTGGTCCTCTGTAATAATCCAGATGTTTATACAGTCTTTGGTCGCTTTGTTGAGCTTTTTGTGTATGCGCATTAAAGGCCTTTATTTTAATTGCTGTTATTAAATTATGGGATGCTTCCATCCACCTTCTCTTATTTGTCATAATGTTGCCGATGTCAATGTTATTTTCAGTAAGCTGATCTACAACATCCTTGAAGCAATACAGATGCTTGCTTGCCACTTTTAAAGCTAATATGTGCGGCAAACGATGGCTTTCAAGATCAAATACGATTTTTGATATATACGACAAATGCAGGGAATATGTGTAGATATATCCCGGTTCATAACCTGTTTCTATCGCAAGAATATAGTTTGGAGTAGATTCTGGGAGCTTTAATATTTTCTTTATGAAATATCGATATAGTTTTTCTACCTCAGTAAAATATTCATTTCCCCATAATTGGGCGCCATAACTATGAATGGAACGACAAACGGCTGTAAACATTTTCCATTTCGATTTTAACTTCACTGATGGGTTTGAAAAGAAATTCTTCCATGTAGCAAAAATTGACATTTTTGTAGCTTCTTCCTTTTTTGTAAATGTTTAGTAAATGATAACTTCGGAGTTAACAGTATTCCCAGGTACTTATATTCATTCACTATTCCAATTTCTTCACCATTGAAGGTCCATTTTTCATCAGCTGAAAGTTTTCCTCCTTTTCTGAAAACCATAATTTCAGATTTCAACTTGTTTACTTCCATCCCCCATCTAGCACAATATGATTCCAAATTATTAATCATGGTTTGCAGAGTTTTGGGGTTATCCGCCAACAGCACTATATCGTCTGCATACATGAGCAGCCGGATATTATGTTCATCAACATACAGACCTCCACCCAGATAATCGTACAAGTCATTCAAATATAGAGCGAATAGAATTGGAGATAGCAAACATCCTTGCTTCACTCCCGTACGTGTCTCAAAATATTCTGACAGCTCGGTACCTGACCAAACAGCCGATTTTGTATCTTTATAAATACTTTCAACAAAGCTAACTATCTTAGATGAAAGTCCAATTTCTTGAAGCTTATAAATTAGAAGGTCTCTGGGAACTCGATCGAAGGCCGCCTTAAAGTCTACGAAATATGCGTATACTTTCTTGCTTTCGTACCATTTCAGCTTGATTGTTGCTACAAGGTTAAAAATATTATCGACTGTGGAATATGCTTTTCTAAATCCCGCTTGGTATTCATTTAGTTTGTTGTGTCTATTAACCCACTCCGATACTCTATTATTGATCATTCCAATCATTAGTTTCCCAATGCAATTCATAAACGTTATCCCACGATAATTGCTCACATCATTTATATTTCCTTTTTTGTGTATTGGGAATATTATGCCTGAGCGAAAGGATTCAAAGTCGTCGCTTCCATTCAAAATTTCCGTGAAGACATTGCACATGGTTCTTAAGAAGTCGTCTGACGCATTTACGAAGAACTCGTATGGGATTCGGTCTTCACCTGGCGCTTTGTTTGTCTTTACGCTTTTTAATTGGTTCTTAATCTCCGTGATTGTGAATTCTCTATCTAGGATTTCATCCATACTCTGATTTATTGCATAATAAATAGGTTGAGTACTACATGAAGGATTAAGGAGCCGTTCAAAATGGGTTTTTAAGACATCAGTAGGCACACCACAGTTCGTCCCGTTCTCAACTTGCCTGATTTCGTTCGCCATTTTCCACCACTGTCTACTATCGTTAATACTATCAAGACTATTTTCGATGCTATTATAATAGTTCGATTTTTTAATTTTACAGAGATTTGCATATATCTTCCTTTGCTCAATATAGGCAATTTTATCTCTCACATTACACGACTTTCTGAATTTATTCAAACTTTTTAACGTCTTATTTCTGTTCTTGAGACATTCCGTATCGAACCATTTGTTTTTAAACCTTACTTTTTTTGGATTTGGATTATTGGGATACGATTCATGAAAAGTACGAAATGGTACTAAATTTGGTACAATTTGGATTTGGGCGAACGGAGACATGTGGAATGCAGAAATTTGGAATTAAAATTACTGTTGGATTGTAGGATTGAGGAAGTTATAGATATTAGTACTTATGGGTACGAAAAGTACTAAATGGTACTAAATTTGGTACAATTTGGATTTGGGTGAACGGAGGCACGTGGAATGGAATTAAGATTACTCTTAATTGTAGGATTAAGGTAGTTTAGGAAAATCGTACTTATTGCGTACGAAAAGTACGAAATGGTACTAAATTTGGATTTGGGTGAACGGGGCAGGTGGAATGCAGAAATTTGGAATTAAGATTACTGTTGGATTGTAGGATAGATGAAGTTTTGGTGTTCGTACTTATGGGTAGGAAAAGTACGAAATGGTACTAAATTTAGAACAATTTGGATTTGAGTGAAAGGATAGAGTAGAATCCCTGAAATTTGGGATCAGGTTACTGTTGGAGTGTAGAATTAAAATATGGAGGTTTGGGAATGTGGACTAAATGGTACTAAATTTAGTAAAAAGTGGATTTGGGCGAACGGATGGAGCTGGAATTCTGAAATTATGAATGAGGGTCATTGATGAAGAATAACAAAGAATTACCGTAGGATTTCGAACAACAAGTGAACGAAAAGTACTTAATTTAGTACAATTTGGATTTGGGCGAACGAATAGCTGCAACCGTGAAATTTGTAATAAGAGTCACTCCTGAAGAGTAACAAGGATGGACCAAAGATCGAAAAGTACTAAATGGTACTAAATTTAGTACAATTTGGATTTGGGTGATCGGATAGAGGTGGAATCCTGAAATTTGGAATGCGCTCAGTGATTAAAAGTAACAAAGTTGGGCCAAAGGTCGAAAAGTACTAAATGGTACTAAATTTAGTACAATTTGGATTTGGGCGAACGAATAGCTGCAACCGTGAAATTTGTAATAAGGGTCACTCCTGAAGAGTAACAAGGATGGACCAAAGGTCGAAAAGTACTAAATGGTACTAAATTTAGTACAATTGGGATTTGGGTGATCGGATAGAGCTGGAATCCTGAAATTTGGAATTAGGGTCACTGATGAAGATTAACAAAGATGGAAAGTCGAAAATTACTAAATAGTACTAAATTTAGTACAATTTGGATTTGGGTTAATGGATAGAGCTGGAATCCTGACACTTGGAAAGAGGGTCTCTGATGAAGAGTAACAAATTTGTTTTTGTACATTCAAACCATAAGTTTACGAAAAGTACTAAATTTAGAACATATTGAATTTGAGCTGGAATACTGAAGTTTGGAATGAGGGTTACTAATGAAGAGTAAGAAAGATGTTCCATATGGTATATGGTACAACATTTAGTACAATTTGAGTTTGCGAGAACGGAAAGAGTTTTTAGGTAGTAGTTTTTTATTTTTATTTATACGTGAAAGAGGCCTAAAAATGCATAACAAATTACAGTTATTTAGGTATATGTCAAGGCATGCACATTAAGCAAATTTTTTTGAAACACGTTTTCAAAACTTTTATTGTGCAAATTCCGAAAATACAGCTACTTCGCATGCAATATATGCATAAAATCTTCAAAATGTTCTAAATCCGTCCTAATAAATGTGGAGTGGATTGAAGTGGATATTTTTTAACTTAAGTTTTTATCTGAGAATTCAAGGTCAAAATTTAAAACATAAAAATGGGACTCTATACACGCAGAGAAAAAAATATGATTGATCCAACAATATTCGAAGAGCAAAATATGTGTTGTAAAGATATTGTTAAATTCCAAATGTAGTATTGTGATTCCAACAATTGGGTTTTGTTAAATCCAAAAATAGTTTTTGTCAACTGGACAATAGTTCTCTCTTTTCTTCGACAATTTTTTCTCTTCTCTCGCTATTCGATGCCGTGTTGAAAAAACAATTATGGTGAGTTTTGTTTGTATGAAATGAAGCCTTTAATCTTTGTTTTTGCGTGTATGTATACCAACAATGAGACTCTTGTTTTTATTTATTTCTGTTTTGTTTTATTCTTGTATCTTCATTGTGCTTTGAGGTTTGGTTTTATACCGGAGTTTGTTATGGTGTTTAATTATTCTTTATATTGTGGTGGGAACTTGTGGCTTTTTGTTTGTCTTTGTTGTCAGCCAATGCAGCAAACCATGTATTGTGTTCATATTATACGCGACATTTATATCCAAGTTATGTGAAAAGTGTATATGGGTATATACACTCAAATCAAAATTTTCTGGGCTGGTTTTCTGGGTTGACAATACTTTTTGTTTATGATACAATTAGATTATGATAGTTCCTACAATCGGTATTGTTAACGATTTTTACAATATTGCGGAAATTCGAAAGTTGTTTTTGTTTTCTATGTTTGGAACAAAAGATGGTATTTTTGGATTTGGATTACAATGTTTGAACAAAACAAATACATTTTTGGAACCAAAACAAATATTTTTCTTCCAACAAAAGCGAAAAATGTTTTTTCTCTGCGTGTAGGTATGTTATATTTCTAACATTCCCAATGTCGATATGTAGATATAGAAAACGTGGATTTCTATGGCCATTTTAAATACCGAAAATTTTGCGGGCCTATTCGGGTTCGAAACCGTTAAAAGTAGAACCTTGAATTTTGAATGTGCCCTATTGTTGTGAATGGTTAAGATAAAATTTCCATTTTGAAATATTTTTTCCATATAAAATAATCTTTATTTATATTTTATTCCCTTTCCGCATACGAAGTAGCGGGTATTTGCTAGTATTTTAATATTGTAAGTGCAACTTTCTCTGTAATTTTGGATAAGACTTAATTTATATTATACTAGTAAAGTGTCCGCTACTTCGTATGCGGAAAGGATATAAAAAATAAATAAACAATATTTTATATGCGTTCGCCATGAACAGTGCAAATTTTGCTGTAATAATCCCAGTTTTAATTAAGTACTGTTCGTACCACTTTAATTCGATTTTCAAAAAAAGAAAAAGAAAATAAATCAACCGTACCTTACCATTACACATCAACACCGAGCCACCAACCATTTATGCCAACCTCGAAACTCATTTCCAGCTCTTTCAGTTCTTCCAAACCCAATAATAGCAATTTACATATAAATAAATTAGAACGAATTTCCGAAACCTCCTCCTTAAATTTCAAAAATTCCTGCTAACCCCTTTACACAATAACAAATATATCATATTCTGTACCATTTAGTACTTTTCATTGTATACATTTCCAAAAACATATCCATATTTTAACACCACATACCAAAATTCATTCCAAAACAAAATTTTAGAATTTCACCTCTACACCCTTTACCGCTTATAATTAATTACCTATAGGTAATTAAATTTTTGTTTATGACATGACAACAAGATGTCGATTTCAACTTTTTTTTTGTGATTTGCGAGTATTTGGAATGAAATGTGAGCTTTAATTTTTCGATGAAAACAAATTAGCAATTGTACGTACATATATTAATAAATAAAAAAAAGTGACAAAAAATAATTATGCAATATGATTTAAAGTTCATTAACCGGAAGATTGCAATATTTACGTCAACACATTTTGGACCATACGAAAATTTCGGAGATATGAGCATTTGATTTAGCGTTTTTTTGTTGCTAAAGTCAGTTTCCACTATAGCTCGAAAACAGCTTACCGATCATCATATATTTTTGTGGACTTATTAAGTCTTATTAAGTTTAGTACATCAAAACCATGACCTTTTTTTTCTTTTGGTAAAAATTGAATTTTTGAATTTCTCAGTCCACCCTATTGTTTTACTATTCTTAAAATTCCCTCGCTTAAAGACAAGATTATTGTATACTTAATAAGCCCACAAAAATATATGATGATCGATCCATGCGTTTCCGATCTATGAAGTAGTAACTTGTGAAAGTATTGGTTAGCTGTGCTGACAAAGATATACCCTCAGCCTCTAACCAAAAAGAAGGAAAAATTATGCCGTATATAAAATATATTGATTTGTATACCCTCAGCATTTATGCTAACGAGAGTATACACACTTTCATACGGGCAAAATGTGCCTCATCGAAATAATGGTTTTAGACCCCAAGTATGTTTGGACGAAATTTGTTTCAGACAATTTGGAGTCGATTGAGCAATGTCCGTCCGTCTGTCTGGCTGGCTGGAGCGCACGATAACTCTCGAACGGATCAACCGATTCGGTCCAAATTTTGGCTTTCGTAATATTTTGTCCAAACTTAGTTTAAGTTCGAAGATGGGTTATATCGGTCCACTTCTTCCGGTACCTCCCCCACAAAAGTTCGAAAATGTTCGGAAAATTTGTACGTACGATAACTCTTGAAGGATATAACCGATTTGGTCCATAATTTGCAACTCGTGAAATGTCTACCAGGCTTAGACGAGGTTCCAATATGGACTCAATCGGTCCACTCCTTCGGGTACCTCCCACACAAAATTTTGGATAAGTTCAGTTTAGGACCTGCTCTTGAATCGCTTTGATTTTTGTTGTAACAACTTGTATTCACTGCCCCCCATACGACGGTACAAGTTTCATCAGGGGCAAGTCCATACTTTCTGAGAAAATAGCCTAAAAGTTGCAAATAGTCGCTATGACACCGTGTGTAGTGGTTGGAGTGCAAGATAGCTCTCGAACGGATCTGCAGATTCGTTCCAACATTTGGCCTTCGTAATATTTTGTCCAAACATAGTTTAAATTCGAAAATAAGCCATATCGGTCCACTCCTTCAGGTACCTCCCTCACAAAAGTTAAACAATGTTCGGAAAAATTGTGCGCACGTTAACTCTTGAAGGGAGTGACCGATGTAATCCATACTTTGCACATCCTAATATATCTACCAGATATAGATCATGTTCAAATATGGACTATATTTGTCCACTCCATCCGGTACCTCCTACGCAAAATTTCGGATAAGTCAATCGACTCCAAATTGTCTGAAACAAATTTCGTCCAAACATACTTGGGGTTTAAAACCATTATTTCGATGAGACACATTTTGATGTATGAAAGTGTATATACCCTCGTTAACATAAATGCTGAGCGTACAAAAATTGCATTTTTAGGGCTGCAGGACTGAGGATAATTCTAAAACAAAGGAAAAACAATTGCTATACTTCTATTTTCAGACCAAACACGTTCAACGATGGTAATGTTATCCACTTTAAGCCAGTTAATTAAATCCCTAAGGGAGGAGTCTGTCCCTACATTTAACTGCTTTACCTATTTAAGGGCCCGGGTAGCTCAGTCGGTAGAGCATTGGACTTTTAATCCAAGGGTCCAGGGTTCAAGTCCCTGCTCGGGCGGTAAATATTTTTATAAATTATCACATTTGATCAGCGTAAGCACCGGATATCACCCGGTTATCTTTGCTAACACATGCATGATATGCATTAAAGACAGGCATACACATCATGAGTGTGTAATAATATGTACGCTGGTTAAAAAGTTATTATTGCATCGGCCGGGAATCGAACCCGGGCCGCCCGCGTGGCAGGCGAGCATTCTACCACTGAACCACCGATGCTATATACAATTCTTTACAGCTTACATACCTATTATTTAAAGTAAAACATAATCCCTTATAAGGCTATAACAATCCATAATTTGGTCGTAATGCAAAATAAAAATTCCCCTGTGGATTAGCCTCATTCATTTTTATAATGATAAATAAAAAATCCAAACTTACACCTTGGAAAGTCGTAGGAAAAGGAAAGGGTAGAAAATATTTATTCAAAAACTTTTACATAATGTGCACTTTTTGACGTTGCTGCTATATGACGGTAAATGTTTGAGGTATTCCAATTTCTCAATGGGTAAAAACCATATATCGAACCGACACTCCAACAGTAATCTTAAGTCCAAATTTTAGGATTCCAACTCTAGTAGAGCAGAAAAAGTATTTTTTGCTTGTGTTGGAACAACAATATCTATTTTTGTTCCAACAATTCATTTGTTTTGTTCAAGCATTGCAATTGCAAGTCCAAAAATACCATCGTTTGCTCCAAACATACAAAATAAAAATATTGTAAAAGTCATTGACAATATCTATGGTAGGAACTATCATAACCTAGAATTTTTACAAAATCTATTGTCAGCCCAGAAAACCTGTTACTGAAATTATTGATTTCATCGTATATAATTCTCATATACACTTTCCACATGACTTTGGTATAAATGTCGCGTATAATATTATAAACATTGACAAAAACTGCACATGCTCAGGTGTTGCCAGGTCTAATAAAAATTGAATGAAGAAACATTAAACATAAGTAATACCATAAAACCACAACAAATCTGAACAGAAAGCACATATTACAAACAAAAACACTTCTCAGATTGTGGTGTAACTCAACTATCAAAACACAAAGAAGAATGAGAAAGAAGAAACAAATAAAAAACAAGAATCTCATGGTGTGCATACACAAATCAAAGAACAAAGATAAAATAAAAAACAAAGATAAGAAGAACTCATACAAACAAAACTCACCAAATTGTTTTTCGAATACCGAGAGAAGAGAATAAAATTGTCGAAGAAAAGAGAATAATATTGTCCAGCAGACAAAAACTATTGTTGGGTATTGGACAACAACTATTGTTGGATATGACAAAAACAATTGTTGTAATTAACAAAAACGATTGTTGGACTTACAATACTACATGCGGAATCTAACAATATCTTTACAATACATATTTTTCTCTTCGAATATTTTTGGATCAATCATATTTTTATCTCTGCGTTACAGAATATTGACTCTCATCGGTGATGTCCATAATTCCTATGACCGATTATTAAAATTTAATTGAGGTTTTGCTCCAAACCTCAAAATTATGGTTTTCGACTTAAGTTCTTTGAAATCAAGTTTTAATTTAAACATTTTATGAAAATATATGCCCCCTATTCGAAACCAGAGTTTATGTGTGTGGTGTAAGTTTTTGTTTGGTGGGTAGAAGGAGCAAGTTGCTCCCCTAAATTTGCTCGAATTCGAGAAAAGTTTCAATCGCGAGTGGAATTCAAGCGAGTATTCGGAACTCTTTTCGAAACACGTTACCTTTATGGAGCCCGGGTAGCTCAGTCGGTAGAGCATTGGACTTTTAATCCAAGGGTCCAGGGTTCAAGTCCCTGCTCGGGCGTAATACGTTTTTTGGGATATGTTTATTCTGTTCGAAAACGAAACATGTACATATTCCCCTCAACTTGTAACAACGGAACTATAATCCGTAGAAAGCTCGACTTTAGATGCTTATCTTTATCTCTCCATGTAAGTAATATCATTATCTTGGTTTCTTTCATTTTATAAAATTGTTTTAAAAACATATTACTGCATCGGCCGGGAATCGAACCCGGGCCGCCCGCGTGGCAGGCGAGCATTCTACCACTGAACCACCGATGCTATATAAACAAAAAAACAAAAAAAAAACATTGTTCCACAACATCCCATACAGGACAAGGGAGACTTCTCTCATATCAATGAGTGCACCCCGATTCATATTTTAGCTCAATGATATGGGACCTACTGTTTATCGCCGAGTCCGAACGGCGTGTCCTAAGACACCACTTGTAGAGAAGTTTTTCAAGGCTGAAATACTCAGGAAATGTCGCCAACATTACTGAGGGGTATTTTGCCACCGTTGAAAAATGTTTGGTGTTGCCTGGCCGGGGAATCGAACCACCGACCTTCTGCGTGCAAGGCGGGCGTGCATACCATTGCACCACGGTGGCACCCCAATGCTATATAATCTCCAGATATTTAAGATGGTTTTATTTTAGTTTACTTTTAAATTTTCTTTAAATTTAATGGAGTTTTGAAGTCCAATATTACAGCTACACCTTCGGCTTAAAGTTTTAAAATTCAAGTTCGAATTTAATTCTTTAATGAAACAAAAATGATTTGAATTCAAAATTTCACATCTCCATGGAGCCCGGGTAGCTCAGTCGGTAGAGCATTGGACTTTTAATCCAAGGGTCCAGGGTTCAAGTCCCTGCTCGGGCGAATTGCCCTTTTATAATGAAGACATTGCATAAATTTGACCAACATGGGGATAATTTAATAGCATCAACTGGGAAATAGTTGTTACCCATTAGTCCCATAGATCAATAATGGGCACCACACAAGTAAAATCTATAAAATGTGTTGTATGCCATTAAAAAATTGGAAATTCCTCCACCGGCTACATAAGTTTCCTTATTTGTTGTGTACATGTCCTTATTTTCCCATGCCCACGGACATGGTCTAAGGCGTCTTGTTACCATGTTTGAAGTTTGAAGGGGATACTACATTTCACGACATGTCATTGTATTAAGCTTAGCTACATAAGGCCCAGTTTTATATCAATAACGATTTCCTAGAACAATATATTTCTAGGTTGTCAAATGTGTCATTTCCCTTGTTTACACTATGTAGCACTGAAAATGAAATCAACTTCTAGTATGCATTTTTTTAAAGTATGTACATATTGAGACTACAAAAACCTCAGTAGGGGTTTGTCCTGTTAGATCCACTTCGGATTTTATGGCCTTATCTAAACCGGGATAAAACTACAGTTTTTTGCATGTATCGGGCCTTTATCTCAGAAACGATTAAAAATTTGTCATTGCTGTCTTTGGCAATATTGTAGCCCTAAACTAGTAGAACTTATCTTTTGAACAGATCACATAAGAAATACTCCATCTATGGCATCAAAATCGATCAAATATAATTACATAATTGCTGAAATTCTGATCAGTATCAGGTAATCTATTGGGAGTTGAACCAAGTAACCTTTGCAAAAATTTTCCAAATAAAGTTCTCAGAAATTCTTCAGAACATTCTGAAACTCTAAAATGCTTACTTCATGTTGTTTCAGCGGTATTTTGCATCATATCTTTTACAACACGTATTTCAAAAACAGTTCACACCAACAGTTTATTTCCGCATTTCGGATTTCACCACATTATTGACATATTTATTAAATCGTATGTATGATGACATTTTACAACAATGGTATGTTCTGAGGAGTTGTGTATTAAACTCCAGCGAATATTTTATCAAATTTTCACAACAAACATTAAGAAAAATTGACGGTTTTGGAGATATGGTGCGAAATGTATGGAAATTTTCGATATTTTATAAAATTTGAGGCAATAAATGTGGTTTTTCGAGTTCATTATTTCTCCAAATATGTATTTTATTCTTGCCCTTATCTACAAATTTGCTTCAGAGGTCAGATGAAGATTCACATAGGTTTTAGAGATACATCCCAGAATTGCTTAAAAAGGTCAATATTTAACCATGTTTAGATAGGGCCATAAAATCTTAGCAGGTCTTACACAACAAAACCCTACTAGGGTTTTTTGTCGTTTGTGTATGTTCTTTCAAAAAATCTTTGGCTAAAATTGTTTGCACAAGATTACCTTAAACATGTTACACAGTGTTATTGTATCTTCAAACTTTTCAATCTAGAGGACAATACAAATAGAAAGAAATTGACACAATTTCTACCGGATCGGTTCTGCAGAACCGGCTTCAGAATTAAATAGAGGAGGGATATTACTATGTGCCCGGGTAGCTCAGTCGGTAGAGCATTGGACTTTTAATCCAAGGGTCCAGGGTTCAAGTCCCTGCTCGGGCGAAAAACACTTTTTGCGTTTATCCACGCATCCAAACCAATGGAAATTCGGATTACAGCAGGGATAGCCACCGGGCGTGTACTGAGAGAGATCCCTGGATTAAAGGTATATGTCATTTCGTTGAAATAAGACGACTATAACAGCTTTATTTTATATGAAACGAAATAACTCATAGAAATATAGTGGTAAAAAATCGAGTTGCATCGGCCGGGAATCGAACCCGGGCCGCCCGCGTGGCAGGCGAGCATTCTACCACTGAACCACCGATGCTATATACGTATATATCTACGGATATATCTACTTTGATTCTCAGATCTGTGATTAAAAATGTCATCCAGGTCATATTGCAAATCATATACAAAAAAATTACATTAATATCGGTGCTGTGTCTATGTCAACATTATTGATGACAATGTTTCAAATGATGACAATGACAATCGAAAAGTGGAACGTGTATAAGGAAGGTTGAAGTTTATCTTAACATATAGAAATGTATTCACCGAAATTTGTAATTTACATGAAGTTTTGTGCCAAAAAATGACCCTAAAGTCCCTAAAATCGGCGAAGAATTATCGAATAATCTATACAAGTAATAATAACAAGGTTCCGGATAATTTAAGTCATGTGGGAAATATGATCTAATGATATAAGGAAGGTTGAAGTTTAAGATGGATTGAGATGCACAGATATCAGATATTACCCCGTAATGATTATTTTTATATTTCATCATTTCTAATGATTTGTATCTTCTTAAAAAGGTCGAACTGCATCGGCCGGGAATCGAACCCGGGCCGCCCGCGTGGCAGGCGAGCATTCTACCACTGAACCACCGATGCTATAAAACTTCTTTGTTGCAGAGATCTTACTTCAAGATGTTGTTTATTCGGACATGAGTGGTCTTGTCTTTTTAAATGTGTTCAAAATAAGTCAACTATGTCTCTGGTTGTCTGTAATTAATTTTCATAAATGACTTAAGCAAGTAAATAAATTTGTATCTTATATGCCTCAGCCCTTAGATATACAATTAATATTGATCTTTCTTCCGTAATAAAATCTTATTACCTTAGGGTAATATTCTCAAATAGTAAGTTATCTTACATTATCCCGAAAAAAGAAAAAAAAAGCCTATTGATTTTGGTGATGGTCGGATAATATTTTGGGGTCGGAATGGGCAAAAAACATATTTGGAGAAAAAGTCAACGTTTTTTTCCAAAGCGAATATCTCAGCTTCTATAAGGGGTATACCAAAAGCGTTCTAACGATGTAAAGTATGTCGTAGGTGGTCAAACAACGAAGATATCACAATTGTCGCAAATAAGACCCAACTTTTCATTATTGCGATTTTAATTATAATGACGAATATCACAGCTTTGGTTGGGGACTTTCCAAAAGCAAAGCGTAACTATGAAAGTAAACGATCCCATCTTGGCAATGTTTCAAAGTAGGTTGGCGTAGGTGACCAAATAACGGAGATATCGCAATAGTCGGTAATACATCCCATTTTTCCATTTTTTTTAAATCACGCTACGGGTTTCAATTTTTATCGGATCGTCACGAAATTTTGGTGGCTCATGGGGGTCCCGAAGGGAAAGAAGATTACTGATTTTGGTGACGGTCAGATAATATTCAAGAGTCGGAATGGGCAAAACAAATCGTATGTGGACAAAAATTCAAAGTGTTATTCTTATGCGAATATCTCCGCTTCTAGTAGTCGTATTCCAGAGGGAAGGCCCGTCAATGGATGAGGAAAATGTCATTTTTATTATGATGCAAAATAGGTTGGCGCACATCCCACTTACCTATTTTATTATTTGAATTGCACTGGCGAGTATCTCAGCTTTGGTTGGAAGCGTTTCAACATTCCGAGCTTCAAAATTTTTCCAATTGCGTTACCAAATTGGTGATATGCTTGTGATTTTGAAAAATGCGCTGGGATATTCCAATTTATGTAATTTAATTTCCATGTCGTAATATTTTGTTCAAACTTAGTTTAAGTTCAATGATGGGCCATATCGGTCCACTCCTTCGGGTACCTCCCCCCCATAAGTTCAAAATTATTCTGTAAAATGGTGTGAACGATAACAGTAGGTTATTCTAGCGGCCTCATTTACAACGGTAAAATTGTTTTCAGGAGTAAGTTAATACTTCCTGAGATAATGGCCCAAAATCTCCAAAACCCTGCCGGCATATACTAAAATGGATATTGTGCAAGATAACTCTAAAACATTTTCAAAAAATCAATATATTTTATATACGGCATAATTATTGTGTTTGGTTTGGCTTAATTTGGGTGGTACCGTTATATGAGGACTATACCAAAACATGGTTTTCTATATATTTTCATGAATACGTTTTTCAGGCCAATGGACCCCAAATATCAAATTATGTTCAGAAATGTTAGCTAAAGTCTTCCAAATATTAAAAAAATCAAGCGGTCGATACAACCCACATTTGATTTCGATCGAATGATGCATATGAGCCAAAATTTGTAGTCCTAGCTCAATTTTATGTGGATATTAGAGTGATTACAGCAGCTGGACGGTCTAACATGTCTATATCGAAACAGAATTCCTTCCTATATAGGGTCGTTTATCATCATTTCAATGCGTTAGGAACGGGCAAAAAGAAACTTAATACACCCTCCATACTACGGTGAAGAATATAAAGGGAGAGGGTGGCCCAGGCTCTTTCATGTGCCCGGGTAGCTCAGTCGGTAGAGCATTGGACTTTTAATCCAAGGGTCCAGGGTTCAAGTCCCTGCTCGGGCGGCTCCAACTTTTTAGAATTGAAACATCAACTTCATTAATAAATAGAACAAGGTAAAGAGGTTCTTAAGAAATTGGAAATGGGTCGAATTTCTCTATAACGAACTTCCCTGTAACGAATACTTCTCTATTACGAAGTTGTTTTTAAAGCACAAGTGGAAAATAAATCTATCTATTACGAATTTTCTCTATAACATAGTAATTCGTCGGTCCCTAAATGGTACGTTATAGAGAAGAAGTTCGACTGTACATGCTTTTCATCCCCTGAGGACCCACCCATATCCACATCCTTGGGTCATCAGGTCATATAGTTATTGTAACAATATCTGTATAACAAAAAGCTCCAATTGCATCGGCTGGGAATCGAACCCGGGCCGCCCGCGTGGCAGGCGAGCATTCTACCACTGAACCACCGATGCTGAATAGAGATGGATAATCACAATCATGTGGTAAAACATACCTGCTTCCAATTCTGATTATTGGTGTTCTAAAACTCATCGCAAACTTACGAGTATGCGGGTGATGTACCTTTGTTTTGAAATCGTCTCACGTAAGGTTCTATTGTTCTATTCTTGAATTATTGTGATTCTCCATGTTTATTTTGACCGATCTCGATTCATTTACGGGTAATAAAATTACATAAAAATTTGTTTTGGATCAAAACTTCACGGCGAATCAAATTTATAGGATCCGGAACGTAAAAAACTAAAATGTGCAATGGAGTACGAGGTATTCTAATGACAATTGCAAATATTAGACCCGATTTTTAGAAAAATGTTCGCACAAAATTAACACATTTCTATGAAGCTGTGCAGACTACATTCCCAATGTACGTATCAAATAATTCAGAATCGTAAGTTCTACAATCCTATATATGATTTTTTAAAAACCCTGTTTGCGGAATGAAATTAGAAGAAAATTTCAAAAAACACTGTAAATCAGACTTCAAAATGTCAGCATCATTTAATGGTAGAAGCAGATAAAATTCTGGAAAGTAATGCATTAGGAAGATGATCTTTATTTAGTTAGCTTCGACTTCTACTTTTACTTTGACGGGAAAATCGTGAAAAGTGTGGTTTACTCCAGGTATGCCAACTGTTCCGAGGCAAAAATCGCTACAGCCACATATGCACCCTAGGTCTGTAGCGATTTTTACCTTAAAACAGTTGACATTCCAGCTTAAACAGTGGTTTTTGTACGTCAAAAATCACCACAAGTAGCTGGAAAATCACCAACTTGGCACCTCTGGTTTACTCACAAATCGAGAGAAAACAAAAATAGACAAGTTGGCTTCAACCAATTTTTACCCAATTTTTATACCCTCAGCCTTTAGGCTATGAAGGGTATATACACTTTCATACGGGCAAAATGTGCCTCATCGAAATAATGGTTTTAGACCCCAAGTATGTTTGGACGAAATGTGTTTTAGACAATTTGGAGTCGATTGAGCAATGTCCGTCCGTCTGTCTGTCTGTCTGGCTGCTGGAGCGCACGATAACTCTCGAACGGATAAACCGATTCGGTTCAAATTTTGGCTTTCGTAATATTTTACCCAAACTTAGTTTAAGTTCGAAGATGGGCTATATCGGACCACTCCTTCCGGTACCTCCCCCACAAAAGTTCGAAAATGTTCGGAAAATTTGTGCGCACGATAACTCTTGAAGGGAGTAACCGATTTGGTCCATACTTTGCCCATCGTGGAGCGTGTACCAGACTTAGATAAGGTTTCAATATGGACTCAATCGGTCCACTCCTTGGGGTACCTCCCACACAAAATTTCGGAAAAGTTCAGTTTAGGGCCAGCTCTCGAATCGCTTTGATTTTTGTCTTATCAGCTTGTATTCACTGCCCTCCATACGACGGTACAAGTTTCAGCAGGGGCAAAACCATACTTCCCGAGAGAATAGCCTGAAAGTTGCAAAAAAACCCTATGACACCGTGTGAGGTGGTTGAAGCGCAAGATAACTCTCGAACGGAACTGCCGATTCGGTCCAAAATTTGGCCTTAGTAATATTTTGTCCAAACATAGTTTAAGTTTGAAGATAAGCCATATCGGTCCACTCTTTCAGGTACCTCCCCCACAACAGTTCCAAAATGTTCGGAAAAATTGTTCGTACGGTAACTCTTGAAGGTAGTTGCCAAATTGGTCTATACTTTACACATCCTAATACATCTACCAGATATAGATCAGGTTCAAATATGGACTATATTTGTCCACTCCATCCCGTACCTCCCACACAAAATTTCGGATAAGTTCACTCTAAGACCTGCTATGGAATCACTTTGATTTTTGTTGAGACAACTTGCATTCGTTGCCTCAATTACGATGGTAAAAGTTTTTTTAGGGGCAAGTCCATACTTCTTGAGCAAACAGCCTGAAGAGTGTAAAAACATCCTAAGGCACCATATGTTGTGGCTGGAGATCCACTTCCATAACGGTCAATGTCGATCCATTCCTTTTAGTATCTCCTCCGCAAAACTTTTGAACTTTAATCCTAATCAACATTGTTGTCGGTTCAAATATCAAATAAAATAAATATAAATAAAAATAAAGCCCCCTAAATACATACGTATTTTGGGAAAATTTTTTTCAATATACACAGGCTGAGGGTATATCTCTGTCGGCAAAGCCGACTGATACTTTTTTACTTGTTAACATAAATATATCCACAGCTTCCACGCAAATTATCTTTTAAGGCCAATATTTTTTGCCACGTCCTAAAACATTTAATTTTATCCAAAAATATATAATTTGTATAATATACAATCACAAGTCGCGTGTTCTAAAAGCGTAAACCTTGGCTTCAGCTATGTTAAATTTTCAAAAATATTGGTGATATATGTACATATGTATGTATATATACTCCTGAAGGACATCCATCTGCAAGAAGACTAATTAAAGTTGCCAAACATTTGTTTAAGGAAATTTTTGAATTCGCTTATCTAAAAACTCTATTCAAGTCTGAATTTATAAACCCGATTTCTTGCCCAATCCGGATTGTACAGAGCCCGGGTAGCTCAGTCGGTAGAGCATTGGACTTTTAATCCAAGGGTCCAGGGTTCAAGTCCCTGCTCGGGCGGCTTAAGTTTTTATTTCTAATGGAAACTTTAACTTTGTTTAAAGTAACTTAACGTGAAGGGTTCTAAAAGCCTTAATGGTTGTTAAAAAAGGGGTTAGTTCGGATTGTGCTCTGATGTTCCATTGTTCTTTTTACTGTATTCATTATTAAAATATTGAAAGATGAATTCAAAAAAAAAATCCAATTGCATCGGCCGGGAATCGAACCCGGGCCGCCCGCGTGGCAGGCGAGCATTCTACCACTGAACCACCGATGCTATATAATTTGTTTTTGAAAAATAGAAAGTTGGTCGCAGAGTATGTTTTTTCCGCATGCTTTTGAAAAGCAAAATAATATCGTCTTCAAATGTCGTTGTTTTAATATTTTATTAAAACAACTTTAATTTATTAGTGGGAAAAATTTGCGATGTTTACCAAGTGGTAAGGCAGGGAAGACTATAGTTTCAGATCTCGCCACAGATCTTCATCAGTTCCCTTGTTTCTTGCTTTTCAACAAGAAACTTTTTATACCCAAGTGTCAATTGCCAGGATCGCCTGAGTTATGCAATACTTTGTTAGAGGGTAGGGTTCGTCACAAAAAATTTATATTTAAGTGACTGAGAGTGAAACAATGGGGTCTTCTATCCAGTGGCAGTGGGTATGGCGGCGGAATATGTCGGTGTCGCAGTCAACGATTCACTAAACCCACGACTATACTGGTGTCAGCTTTCTCGGTGCTGATTGTCGTCAAGGATGGAGATAAACTAAATAGTGCACACTTCGACTTGAACTCCACGGGGAAACTTAGCTAAAACCACTTTATTATTAGATTCAAGCCAACAACGAAGGCTCTTCCACGATATTAATTACACTGCCAAAGACCGATCACTTTTATCGATATATCGTTTATTGGAATGTTTTTATGCCTACTAACTGAAGAAATTAATCAATATTAAATTTGATTTCTCCTGGAATGAATTTCCTCCTTAACTGTATTGGCTTAAAGGTTTCCAAATCGGAACAGAGAACCCCGACACTGTTTTAAGTGGCCCGGGTAGCTCAGTCGGTAGAGCATTGGACTTTTAATCCAAGGGTCCAGGGTTCAAGTCCCTGCTCGGGCGGATGTATTGTTTTAAAATATTGCTTAATCCTGGCAGGATGTCTGTAAGACATCTTAAGTGCATACAACAAACATAAAACAGAGCAATGTGGTGGTTCTTCTTAACGCAATATAAGTCCGCATTATGCGATAAGTAAAATTAGTCCCCGTCCCATTGGGGTTTTTCTATAATTTAAGTTAGAATTGTGTATTTTTTAATCAGTTAAAGTCTACTGTGATGTCGGTTTGAAAAAAAATCAGATTGCATCGGCCGGGAATCGAACCCGGGCCGCCCGCGTGGCAGGCGAGCATTCTACCACTGAACCACCGATGCTATATATCGGACTCTTGCATACAAAGTAATGTAAAAATAGCTTTTAAAATTTTCTCAAAATTCTCTAGATTTCAAAATCTGCAATTTTCTTCATCCCACTTGAGATTCAATTCTATGTTTTCACAACTCAGGAAAGGAAGATCGTGAAATGTACATATTTCCATTCAAACTCTCAAGAGTTTTCAAATTTTGAACTAAAAAACTGAGTCCAAATCTTAGTTGCCCGGGTAGCTCAGTCGGTAGAGCATTGGACTTTTAATCCAAGGGTCCAGGGTTCAAGTCCCTGCTCGGGCGGATTTATTGTTTTAAAATGTTTCCTAATCCTGACAGGATGTTTTTAAGACATCTTAAATGCATACAACAAAAATAAAACAGAGAAACTGTGGTGGTTCCTTCTTAACGCAAGTTAAGTCCGCATTATGCGATAATAGTAAAATTGGTCCCCGTCCCATTGGGGTTTTTCTTTAATTTATGTTAGAATTATGTATTTTTTAATCAGATAAAGTCTGCTGTGATGTCGGTTTGAAAAAAAATCAGATTGCATCGGCCGGGAATCGAACCCGGGCCGCCCGCGTGGCAGGCGAGCATTCTACCACTGAACCACCGATGCTATATACCGGATTTCTGAATACAAAGAAATACAAAAATAGATTTAAAATTTTTCGCAAAATTCTAAAGATCCCCAAAAATCTGCAATTATCTTCTTCATCCCATTTGAGTCGGAGTTTTTTGTTTTTACAACCCGGGAAAGGAAGATCGTGAAATGTACATATTTCCATCCCAACTCTCAAGAGTTTTCATATTTTGACCTAAAAAACTGAATCCGAATCTTAGTTGCCCGGGTAGCTCAGTCGGTAGAGCATTGGACTTTTAATCCAAGGGTCCAGGGTTCAAGTCCCTGCTCGGGCGGATTTACCGTTTTATAAAACTCTTCAGCATATTGCTAACACGAGTTAAATACTGTTACCTTGTGTGGCATAGATGGGGAGCCCATAAGGATAATTCAAGTCCGGTCTTCATTTCCACTTGTTGTACCCCTCTGAGTTATTGAATACATCTGACATTGGGATTTTTATCTCTTTAGGAATTTTAATTATTTGAAATCAAAATTGATATTCAACATCAGCTGTTTCATAAAAATATCAGATTGCATCGGCCGGGAATCGAACCCGGGCCGCCCGCGTGGCAGGCGAGCATTCTACCACTGAACCACCGATGCTTGATAACGACTCTGCACGATAAGCAGGCTGTTGAAGGAAATCCCAACAAAGATTTAAGAATGAAACGCGTATTCTTCCTCAATACCTGTACATAAAACTGATGCAGCTATCGTTGGTCTCGATACCTAATACGTGATAGGTGTCCATTGAGGGACTTTTGTTGTGCAGTTTTAATTGTTTGGTGGTCCGTTGCCAGACCCTGGTTTTCGTTGTCGAGCTTTCAATTTCGACCCAGTATGAATTGAGGTGGCTACATTGTGCTACATAGTACCAATAGGGTTGCTATTGCAACTAAATGGGTTGGTATCCATCCAAAACACTCAGTAGTTTAGTATGGTTTCTGCCACTGTTGTTGTGACTCTCGACCAACACAGTCGCGGACATAATTTGTCTAATTTTCACAATCAGTGTAATGATCAGCTGCTCGCGGGATAGTCAATTATGTCAGCGCCTGAGTAGGTGTCCTACACCGCTCTAGATTATGATGTCTCTTTTCGCGCTTGGGTCATAATTGCCTACAATATGGACGAAAGTGCGATGCATCAACAAATGTATGCGAAGTATAATTTTCATGCAGATCTAGGACATGCTTTCTGAAGTCTGTACATGAAGATCGGTTACTTCGGTTTTTATATGATATCGACTGAGTATTTTCAAGTATATACTAAAGAATGCCAATTGTAACGTAGCTGCTGGGCGAACAAAGAATTACAAATTTATAGTCAAAATTCCTTATAAAGTGATTATTTAGTAAGGGAATACATATTTTTGTGTGTTATAGAACAATTCGTATTAAAAAATTATCGTTGTAGAAATGTGTTATAGGGAAGTTCGACTGTATTTGACCTCACAACGTTGTTACCAAAACTGGCTTGAATCACGAGCCCGGGTAGCTCAGTCGGTAGAGCATTGGACTTTTAATCCAAGGGTCCAGGGTTCAAGTCCCTGCTCGGGCGGCATCATTTTTTGCCTTTGGCGATAGGACCTTGTTTACGATAGAGGAAAAATAATTCCAATAAATATTTGTTCATGTCCATGATATATGCAATAATTGTAAAAAGTTATAACCCTAATGATCACTGGTTCAAGTGGATTTTTTTCATTTTGGCAATTTTTGAGCCAACGTTCTGCACTATGAGATTTTACAAGAATTTCGGTTTAAGTTTCATTGTTAAGTAACCGTATGTCTCGTCAGCCCGGGTAGCTCAGTCGGTAGAGCATTGGACTTTTAATCCAAGGGTCCAGGGTTCAAGTCCCTGCTCGGGCGAAATGAACTTTTTGGGATATGTTCTTTCTAGATGGAATTTCTTAGATGAATATATCACCTACCTACCCTCAAGCAAAACACGTATTATCGTTAACAACTCGGCAACATTATAATTATATATTATAATTATATATATATATATATATATATATATATATATATATATATATATATATATATATATATATATATATATATATATTATAAGGTCTTATTAGAACCTGGATTTTGGATGCATAGCTTCTGATAATCCCAGCTTGGCTTGCTGAATTTTATCAAATTGTTTTAAAAAGCATATAACTGCATCGGCCGGGAATCGAACCCGGGCCGCCCGCGTGGCAGGCGAGCATTCTACCACTGAACCACCGATGCTTGATAACGGTACTATAAAATAATCAGTCTGTTGAAGGGAATTCCAATAAAGATATAAGAATACATCGGGTATTTTCAATATACTTGGTTCTTAGTTCAATATGCATATGTACATCAGGGCGCACAGTGGTCGAAATCAAATACATATCTAGCGGGGCGAAAATAATAACTTGTAAACAAATGAAGATATGTTTTTGAAATTATGCGCAAACATAGTATGTGTCCGTGGGTAATAATGGACTAAATATGAAGAACATCGGCTACTATTCTGATATATGTAGCCCCCATATAACGGTACCTCCTGATATTCGGTATTTTGAGGATTTAAGCAATCCTTTCCTTCCAAATTAGTTGCAATTTCGTACTTAGGGTTTCTAGTGGTCACTAAACCTCTGCACCAAAAATTGTGGACATAGGTCCACGATTGGGTATATGCCTCTTCTTAAGTACCTCCCGATTTTCAGTATTTTGGGGGATATAAGCTACATTTTCCACCCAAATTAGGTGTAATTTGTATTCCCGGACAAGAAACATCTACACCAAAAATTTTGAACCTCCCAATATTTGGTATTTTGAGGATTGTGTCCACATTTTCGGACCAAAGAAGCTGAATTTTGGCATTGGAGGTTATCGGTGGTTATACATCTTCTCCATCAAAAATTGTGAACATAGGTCAAAGTTTTGATATAGCCCCCATGTAACTGTACCGCCAGATTTTTAGTATTTTGGGGATTTAAGCTAAATATTCCATGAATTTCTCAGCAAGATTTGCGGCTATTTGCGTCCAAAAGTTGATTATTCGGAATTTACGAAGTCCAATTTAATTTGTCGAAAAAGTATCGGACTGTACAATAGAGAACTTTTGTAGTTACGCTACATTTAACAAAAGTATATTACACTAAAAAACACAAGACAAATAATAATTTTTGAAAATTTATTGCTATGTACCTCCATGTCCCAAACAATTTTTTTTTTCATTTAATTTACACCTTCCTCTATTAAATAAAAATAAACTTCGTTTAGTTTTATTAAGAAATTATTTAACAATTAAACAAATATAAAGTTAGATATTTTGCAAAAATTTTCTGAAAATCTGATGCAGCAGAGTTTCTTACATTGGATAGTGAATAGCTGAGAGAATATTTACAACAACAACAATGTAAAAACAAATTTTTGTCACCAGAGTGTCTGCAATGCATACAATAGAAAACATTTCTCAGTTTTATAGTTTGATTTTTTGACTTTCGCGCCGCTGGATCAGTGGTTCTACCTACCCCCTAAATTTTTTCCATTTGATCCGAAAACCTTATATATGAAATTTTATGGCGATCAGTTACCGTTAACGAAAATTCTCTAAAATTCGCTTTTATGGTCTAATCGATGAAAATATTTACCTATTCATTGTTGTGGCTAAAAAACGAATCCTACAAAAAAATTGAAAATATGATCGGATTTCGGTGTAGCTATATAGGGCCAAAATACCTAAAATCGGCCTATCGGCACTGTATCGATGGGCCGCCATGCTAAAGTAGTATTACCGACATGCTAAACTTGTTTCTTTGTTGGGGGCAGAGAACACATCGACAACTTCCACTATAGCCCCAATGGTCAATTTTCCAGGTTTGAAACCATGTTGCTTTTTTCGAAAGGCCGGCTTTTAAGCGTATGGCATCTTATATTCATGGTTTTAGAAGTATCTCGTAATGTTTTCCGGTTGTGTTAAGCATACACATTGGTCTGTATGATGATGGAGTGGATGGATCTCTATTACTTTTGCTAATAAGAACCAGCTGTTGTTCTTTCCATTAAGATGCAAAGATTCCCTCAGTGACATTACATGTTTAATAGTATTTCTGGTCGTTTTTCTGAAATCTCTCTGAGAACTTCGGCTGGGACTCCGTCAGGTCCAGGAGCTTTATCATTTTTTTATTTTCTTGCTGCTATTTTTAGTTCCTCTACCGTAAACCTTATGGAAGAGGTTATTGATTTCCTGATAGAACTTTCTCTTCTTACTTCATGTGTGGGATACAATGTATTTACAATACTTTCCATTGATTCATCTTCGATTTCCTTCGCTGGAGTTTGAGCTCCCAGTTTCTACGTAACGACTTTATACCAAGTCCAAATGGTTTTTAGTTTACATCTTCTCCCACTTCTTCCCATTTACTTTTTTTGCTTTCTTGTACAGCAAGTTTATAGGCTTTTTTGCTTCTTTGCATTTAGCATGTTCTGTTATTGCGAGACATCTACGTTTGGCTCTAGTGAATTTTCTCCTCCGTTTGAGACAGTTTCGTCTCAATTCGGCAACTTGGTTTTTCCTCCAATATACTTTTCAGGACCCTTATCAGCTTTGGCATTGACTTATTACATCCAATGATGATGTTTACCATGGTTTTTCTCCACCAGTTTAGAAGCACTTTCCTCTGGCTGAAATGGTTGACTTTGCCTGTTTATTTCTGCGATTAAAGCTGTCCTGTCTAGTCTCTTAAGGTTCCATTTTCGGGTACCTTTTCCCCTCCTTTGCGTAGCGATTTTTCTGGCTGGTTGTAGAGAGTAAGAAATATATTGCTGGTCGTTAGTCGTGTATATCTCAAGGACTTTCTAGTTGATTATTCTACTCGCAATATTTTCCCATACCATGGTTATATCTGGGATGGTGCTGACTGAAATTCATTCATCGAATCGCGTGGGGGTGAGGTAACAGCTAATGAATGTGATATCAGCGAATTGTATCCAAACGTATCCATTACCTTTTCCTTCCTTACAAGGCTTCTTGCTTCTCCTGTCTGGGATCCATATTGCAGCTGTTTTTGAAACACCACTGCCCACTTGTATTTGGTGAGTATTGTTCATCGATAATCATGACGTCTGTCTCTTTTTCGTGCACAATCTTTGGTAGGATTGCAGTTGCAACTTTTCCTCTATGCATGTGGAGAGCTGTAGGATTTTCATATTAGTTTTTTGTCATGAGTCATTTAAACTTTGAAAATTACAACCATTGTGAAGAATTGTGATTTGACTCCACTAATTAACTCTATTTTCTAGAATGTTCCATTTACCAATGTTCTTAAACTCCGTAAGCCCGGGTAGCTCAGTCGGTAGAGCATTGGACTTTTAATCCAAGGGTCCAGGGTTCAAGTCCCTGCTCGGGCGAAACTGTAATTTTGTAATTGTTACTACGCAACATTACCTATTAATACAACTTCTATTCTCATACTCTACGAACAATAACTTCATTGAGAATTATTCCCTTGACCATGACATTGAAAGTAACAATTACGTTGATAAAATCACTGCATCGGCCGGGAATCGAACCCGGGCCGTCCGCGTGGGAGGCGGACTACCGATGCTTCGCTCGGCTTCATGTTGAAGAAAAATTTGCAAATTTTTGCCCGCAAGCCATAAAATGCTGTGAAAGACTTTCTATTTTAAGAATGAACAAAAAGACGGACAATATTGATTGACAAAATACAAGTGTTTTTCGTTTTCTTTGTTCATTCTTCGTATGTTAAGGGTGCATGTAGCAAAGCAAAAGAACAACACAACAAATTCATAAATGTGCAAATATGTTTATAATATTCTAGTGATGGAGGTCGGGGCGTATGGCAGGGAGAACATGTGACGCATAATAAGTGCCACATTATGGATTTGAGGCTGGACAAGTTCGTATTTTGAGTTCTCTGAGAAAAAATAAAAATATCTGGCTATAAAATTGTTAACATTGGTGGTGGTTTTGCTAAAGCCTTTAAATTTAGGCCGCTGGACGACCTTATTAGGCGGCGGTATGTCCAAAACATTTTCTTTGCTTTAGCCAGTAGATCTAAATGGGAACATTGAGTAAAAGTATTTAGTCTGCCCAGTAACTTGCATGGCTGCTTTGCAATTGTTAGCGTGCCTAAAATCTCCTGACACTGGGTTAAATACAGTGAATCACAGTCAAAAGTATCCACTTCACTTTCTTTCATTAAAACTGCGATTTCATTCCTTTATACTATATTTTTACATTAGTGTCTTAACTTAAATATCTTCTTCTTTATTTACTCAGTCCATACTTAACTGGTCCATATGACCAAAACAGGTTAAAGTTGTATTCATTGCTTTCATTGGCAGCCTGTTTTGGTCATATGGACCAATTAAGGTACATATGTCATAGGGCAAATACCGCATTGGACCCTAAACACACAATTTCAACAGTAAAGCACAGAGGAGACTCTGTTGTAGTATAGCGTTGTATAAGTGCTTCTGGTGTAGGAAATCGTTTCTTTATCGAAGGAATTAAGGATAAGATGTATTATTTAAACATTCTGAAAGGATAATTTGAAATTTAGGCGATGAAAAAATGGGATTTGGGACAACATTCCAATTTTATCAATATATGAGCCCGAGCACAAATCACATATTTTTCCAAAATGGATGCTATGTAACTGCCCAAAAGTGATTCAAAGTGATTTGAATCCTATAGATAATTTAGGGAGTATTTTGGAGACAAATATAAAAAATCGTAACATCTAACGTATAGGAACCCTGAAATATGCCTTGCAAGAAGAATGGGGGAAATTCCGATATCTTGCCCCGATAACTTAGTTAAATCTTTGCCAAAAAGGATAAAAGCTGTAAAGGATAACAAAGGATGTCATACCAAGTGCTGAAACCCTAAAAAATCCTTTTTGTTTCATGAAACTTTTAGAGTGCAAATTTTTCACTGTGAGGTAGAAATCGATGTTGTTTAACCATTTTTATTTTTTTTATCTAAATTTACCTGAATTTCGTTAATTTTATTTTATTATATTCAAGTTAAGACACTAATGAAAAATATAAAAAAAGAATGAAATCGCTATCATTAACCAATTCTTAGCAATCGCAGTTTTAATGAAAGAAGCTGACGTGGATACTTTTGACTGTGATTCACTGTAAATATTTGTTCACATTTGGTGTCTTTAAGACTAAATTTTCAACACTAAAATATGTATGTATGTGGAGGATTTATCTGTTATCAGCATCGAATAGGGATAGCTATCATTCCACCGCGTCGACCACTTTTGTTGTATATTGTAATTGTCGGTATGAAGTTGCTTAGCTAACAGCAAAAGTGGTTTTCTTGATTTTAGCCTCGATCCGTAGTTTATCGATAAGTCTTGATTAAGAGGGGTATTGGGATTTGCCATGATTTGTTATACAGAGGTTGTCTTCTTCTTAAAGATGGCGGTTGGAAATTAGCTAACATTGGTAAGCAATCTGTCGGTGTGACATTCAATGTTCATGTTATGATTCTCATGGAGGTGTTCAATTGTGTGTCTATGCGTCTTATGTGAGAGGCATTCAACCAGATCGGAAAACCATATTCAGCTGTACCCGACAATCATGGCCATATTCAGCTGTACCCGACAACCACGTCTGCTACGAGGTATTTCGGGTTGAAGTTGTGACTGAGGGTGGCACCGTTACAATTTATAAATAGTTCCCTGTCTACCTTGATGTGAGTTAGCTACAAGCAGCAGACTTCTATTTTCGAGAGGATGGGTTTTAGTCTCCATTAGTGGCAGCAGGATGATATTACAAATAAGTCTGATTCCGCAACCTTCTGAAACCTTCATCGTTGTTAATAGTTTCCTGTCTACCTCGATGTGAGTTAGGTTGAAACAGCAGACTTCTGTTTTCGAGGGGCCACGTTTTAGTCTCCATTTGTGATATTACAGATAAGTCTGATTCTGGAAACTTCTCTAACCTTCATCTGCAACTTTATTAATAGTTTTCTGTCTACCTCGATGTGAGTTAGGTTGAAACAGCAGACTTCTGTTTTCGAAAGGCTAGGTTTTAGTCTCCATTTGTGGCAGTAGGATGATATTACAGATAAGTCTGATTCTGGAAACTTCTCTAACCTTCATCAGCAACTTTAATAATAGTTTCCTGTCTACCTCGAAGTGAGTTAGCTGGAAGCACCGGACTTCTGCTTTCGAGAGGCTAGATTTTAGTCTGCATTGGTCGCAGTATGATGGTATTATAGATAAGTCTGATTTGGGAACCTTCTCTCACCTTCATCTGCAACTTTATTAATAGTTTCCTGTCTACCTCGAAGTGAGTTTGCTGGAAGCAGCAGATTTCTGTTTTCGAGAGGATAGGTTTTAGTCTCCATTTGTGGCAGTAGGATGATATTACAGATAAGTAAGTCTGTTCTGAAACCTTCTCTAACCTTCATCTCCAACTTTATTAATAGTTTCCTGTCTACCTCGAAGTGAGTTAGCTGGAAGCAGAAGACTTCTGTTTTCGAGAGGCTAGATTTTAGTCTCCATTTGTGGCAGTAGGATGATATTACAGATAAGTCTGATTGTGGAACCTTCTCTAGCCTTCACCTGAACTTTAATAATACATAGTTTCCTGTCTACCTCGATGTGAGTTAGCTGGAAGGAGCAGACTTCTGTTTTCGAGAGGCTAGGTTTTAGTCTCCATTTGTGGCAGTAGGATGATATTACAGATAAGTCTGATTGTGGAAACTTCTCTAACCTTCATTTGCAACTGTATTAATACATAGTTACCTGTCTACCTCGATATGAGTTAGCTGGAAGCAACAGACTTTTGCTTTCGAGAGGCTAGATTTTAGTCTCCATTTGTGGCAGTAGGATGATATTACAAATAAGTCTGATTCAGAAACCTTCTAACCTTCATCTGCAACTTTATTAATACTTTCCTGTCTACCTCGTTATGAGTTAGGTGGAAGCAACAGACTTTTGCTTTCGAGAGGCTAGATTTTAGTCTCCATTTGTGGCAGTAGGAAGATATTAACGTTAAGTCTAATTCCAGAACCTTCTTTAAGTTCGTGTTTTGCGTTGCGATTACCATATTGTCTGCATAATTAAATTTGCGCAAATCTGTTTTCAGAAGTACCAGTTTTAGTAACAGGCCCTTCTTCAATGCGGCATAAAATTAGACCTGACGAAAGAAGACTAAAAGGCCGATAATTCGATGCTTCCGCTGGGCGAGGTAGCCAGAAAGCAGAATGTCTGTGAAGAATCTTGCGAGCCATACCTTCGTACCTGGTCCCCTGTGTAGAATAAATTCAGGGTAGGTGCAGTTGGTTTCATTTTTGAGAGACCCTGATCGAGATGGTTTGGGGTTGTGTTGTTGTGAAGTTGTTTAACCGCGAGGTTAATTTTGCGTGAAAATGGTTTCTTTTTATCTGCTTTTGATGGTTTTATTTTGTGAGAAGCGATGGTTTTGAAGTAGGAAGAGGGTTAGCAGCTCTGAGCTCTCGAAAGAGACTTCAAACTTTGCGACTAGAGTGCTTGAAGTTCATATTGTTGACGATGTTGACCCACTCTTGTGTTCTATCTTCGTCAAGGCTTTTTATTAACTGACCTGCAATTTCTGGTTTTGTGTGGGACGAAACTCTTCCAGAAGTCGTTCGCTTTCTTCGTTCCAGCAAGGGGTGAAATTTTTTCAGTAACCCCGGGGGATACCTTTTTTGCTGTTGTGATGATAAGTGTGGTGATTCGATCGAATTTCTTTGTCGCTGGTGGTATCGCTATCAAGTTTTGTTATTTCTACCAGTCAGCTTTCCTGATGTTCAATTTTGGCTTTGGATTGGTATGACCTCAAAGGGCCACAAGGCGTAGATTTTATAAAGTCATTTCTAAAGACCTCAAAAGGTCATAAGGCGTGAATTTTATAAAGAAATTTATAGAGACCATAAAGGCTGACCGGTGTTGGCTTTATGGGAAGTTGGGGAGCATACATCTTGACGCATGGAGCGGTTGGCCGTTAACGCAGAATACAAAACATAAGTCAAGATTGGAATGGCGGGTCCATCTCACCGAGTGAAAACTACCAAGATTTTTTCATCGAATAGCAGGTCCATTGGAATAGTTTTCCGCCGTTTTCTTTTTCGTTGGAGTGACTCCAGAGGCGATGGTGACTGTTAAAATCTCCACAATAAATATCTGGGTGGGGATAAGTGGGAAGTACATTTTCAGACCAGGATGTAGCAGGAGGTTGTTTATATAAATGATATGCAAACTTGAATTAGAGTTGTGATTAGGGACATATCACCTTCGTCAGAACATTGGATAACCTAGGCGCACGTCGAGATACCGTATTTTGAGTGGCTGATGGCCGTATTAAGTTTATAGCCTCGGATGTGGTCTCTGTTATCTAATATTTTCTGCGATGATGTGTGGATTTTCTGTATTTGTTTCTTTTTTTCAATTTAGCCTTATTCTCGTTCAGATTCTAAACACCTCAACACTCAGAGCAACCAGTTATCCCTTATCAGCTTACTAAATTGCATAAAAAATGTAACAAAACAATTATTATGAAATTCAATGACAGCAATTAGAGAGCTACAAAGCTACAATTAATTTATTAAATGTGCATTTGAGACCTCATAAAATTGAAGTGTAATCACCTCAACCGGCAATAGACTTAACATTCTTGACAGCTTATTTTGAATAATGCTTATGATATGTGTGTGCAATTGAATGATGTGAGCTTTTTACAGAGAGACAGACGAGTGAGTGAAGGCGTTGTGGAAGTGTTAAGAATATCATTTAAGCTGATTTGTTTATTAACAATGAATTTATATGAATTTGATTTGTAATTGTGTTCCTCCTTCTTTTTGTTTTTTTTTTTTCAGTGATAAAATTGAACGTTTCATTGATGATAATAAGGCGTTAATGCGTCGAATGTATGGTGATTTTGAAATGAACATGGATAATGGTGGGCCGAATCAACAGACCAAAAAGCGAAGGAGACGTTTTATAGATGAACCAGATATATTCTTACCACCTGGCGCTTTTCCATCCTTTGTGGCCGATGATGATGTGGAACCCCATGACGAGGAACATGGTGAAAGTTATTTTGGTAAATTACGCAACAAACGTCAAGCCAATCAGGGCAATCGTGACGGAAAGCAGGGCAATCGAAATGCCAAACAAACAGGACCGAGAAGTGGTCAACAGGCTTCACCGACAGGAAGGTAAGGCACGATAGAACAATTTTCTTTTAATATTAAAAATGTATATAAAAGTAGATCTGTATAGGAATTACTTAGCAGATTGTATAAATACTCGGATCTATATTTTCTCATGGGTACAATATAGCATGTACTAGTGGAGATTACCGAATGAGACATTTTACTCTTATCTGATGGTTGTCTTAAAATTAAATAAATATAAAGAAATATTAAAATAAATATAAAGAAGACAAAATATATGGTAACAGCAGAAAGGATCAAAATTACAGTACAACACTCAAAATAAAAAATGATACAATTGAACGCGCTACAAACTTTACTTACTTGGCAATTTTGTTGAACGAACAATGGAACATGTCAAAAGAAATTAGACGACGTATGGAGTTGGCCAGAGTTGCTTTCAACAAATATAAGAAAGTCCTTACTAACCATGACTTGCGTCTTTCGACAAATACCAGTTTCGTCAAATGTTATATTTGGTCCACATTATTATGGGTATACAGTCGACGACGTGAACATGCTGTTGGTGGCCGGAATTCAGGTACCATCGACCACGATATTCAACTGAGTGCTCACTTCTGCAGTCCAAAGTGGCCGAAGATTTAGTGAACGATATTTACATATTCCACGTGTGGAAAAAGGTGGTAAGATAAGTGAAATAGGAGTTCAGCCTTTCACAAATGAGATCAGAGAAGTTATCCTACCCCAAAATCGTACAATCACCCACACACTTTTCGATTTCAATGACGTCTGGAGGGGGTAGAATGCAAGAAAGGTAGAGGTTAAGAATCCACCTTGGGGAACGCCCTGTTTCACTCTACGGGCTTTGGACTTCTTGTTCCTGAATTCCGCGTACGACTTCCACACATGAAATTGATTATCCAACGTTTCAAACTTGGTCGTAAGGTCAAATGCTTTTGATAAGTCGAACGCCGTCATCACAGTACTGCGGCTATGCTCGCCCATATACGTTAACGGATGTACTGGATGAGTTCTCGACTAATATCTGTGGAGATAGCATTCTAATGATCGGCAACAGTATATCTATTTCTGACGCTGGGGAGGAATAAAGCCTCAAGGGTCTTTGTACGATTCACCTTTGCTGGCATCCTTGCCTGCCTTGAATAGTGGGACCACCCTGCCCATTTTCCAGACATCTGGGTGGCTAGTGACAGATTGCGAACTTTGGTGAGATACTCGACTCCCGGCACATCATTACCAGCATTACCATAGAGATTCCATCAGGGTCCAACGCTTTGGATGATTTAGCGTTTCTGATGGCATTGGCAACATCGTCCATTGTAAATTGTGGTGGTTCATCTTCAGCAGGAAGATATCTAATGCGACGTAGTACTCTTCTCTTCGCCCTGTCACTCCCGGGGTGCTAGACAAACTGTGGATTGAAATAACTTGCGCACCTTTTCGGATCAGTCAGCGTAACGTCGCCAACCGTAATTGAGGTTCTATCTTCCTTCTTTCCAGGGTTCGAGAGTGACTAAACCATTCACTAATTCCGGCTACAATTTGGGACTCTTCAGATGATTTAACAACTTTTTCCGCATGTGCTCACAGAACAATCATGTTTACTTCCACTATCAGCTCCATGACTCTGGGCTGAGTGGGATTGGCACGACGAAGCTCATCACGCTCACTTGCTAATCCCTTTGGCTCTGCTGGGAAATTTGGTTTCACTTCGGGTATTCGACCAGCAGGTATACGGCGAGGCTCTCTGGGGGTCTGTGTTCAGACAGCAAGCAGCAACATAAATCATGCCGTAGTTCCTCGCTTGGACGAATCCAGAACAACCACTTATATGCACCCAATCCCGGAATATATTGCATCTCAACCAAATTCGAGTGTGGTGGATGCGGATGTGACCAACTGAGCACAAATATATTTGTCCTGGGTTTTCCCCCGTCCCGGCCGGACCAAATAAATCCGGGGCAAGCATTCCGGGATATGCTGCTCCCAACAATCGACGTATGCCGGACTCGATTTTTATACCGCCTAAAAACCAATCCTTTTAAGAACGGGGAATGACACCACATCGGAACCGCTTTCGCATTACTTCGAAGTAGGGCATCCACATTGGCGTTCGTGCACCATTTCGTCCAGATTTTCTTCTTCTCGCATGAAGATCTTTCTTCTTTTCTCTTAGAACTTTTTCTGCAAAGAAATTTATTGGTTACCAACTTATTTTGTCTTGCAGCATTTTTGGAACAATATTTCCACAACTAGGCTCTCCCCCTCTACTTCCAATAATCCCCGGCAAGTAGCCCATCGTGGACACTTGAGGAAAGTATGTTCAGCATCGTCAAACTCTTCTTCGTAGATGAAGTATGTTGTTCTGCATTTTCCCATGCAGTACCGATACTTTCGGAAGTAACCGTGTCTCGAGAGCATCTGTGTTAAGTAATACTTCACCTCGTCCCGCTTTCTTCAACACCAAAATCGGAGGTCTGGGATCAACTTGTGTGTCTGTTCACCTATCGTTCAGTCCGTCCATCGCAGTTTCCATATATTCATTGTTTCATCGTGTATGGCACTTCATTAATCTGTTGGCCTGCATTTTGCAATCTTCCTTTCGTCGCTTCATTGTCTGCAGATCGATAGGGATAATACCAGTAATTATTAGGAGCCTAATAATTGTTTGGCTCTCGGCTGCATTGCCCACGACGATGCCCAGATTTTACATCCCTATAGGAGTATGCTGTTTATCACCTCCATGATTAGTTTCCTTGAGCTTCGTAGGGGGCCACCAGTATTTGCCATGAACTCATATTATGTGCTATTTTTGCCACCTTTGTTGTAGAATAATCAATCTGTTTGGCGTAGGTAAGCTTTGAGTCCAGCCTTATTCCCTAGCATTAAAAGCCTGGTCGGAATTATCAAGTCACCAATATACATATCAATTTCTGTGGGCATATGCCTCATGGTAAGAAGTATGATTTCCGTTTTTTTGCATCGCCAGTTCTAGGCCGTGAGAGTCCAACCAAGTCTTTGTGCGGATCATGGTTTGACGTAATTTTCTTTGTGCTTCTTCGGTGAGTCTTGCCTTGAAAACTGCTGCAATGCCGTCGGCATAACCCACCAGGAAGGTATTTTCTGGCATCTATATTTTAAGGATTTCGACGTAAGTGGTGCTCCACAGATCCGGTCCCGGTATTGATCCTTGTGCCGCTTCTGAGATTATTTTCATCTTTTTGGTGCCGTGATTTGTGTGGTATGTCAATATAAGATTTCTGAGGTAGTCGACTATTATTATTCTTAAGTACTTTGGAATGTTGAAGAAAGATAATAGATCTGGAGTAGTGGAGGCCTTGCTACGCAGATTCTACAGTATTTTCAACTTTGTTAAGTGCTCCAATATAGGCGAAAGTCATACTGTCATTTTGAGAGTTCTCCTGTGGCTCTGATTGCATCTTGTAATCTTGGTTTTAGAAACCTCTCGAACATTTTACCGGCATTGTCCAGCATGTGGCCTGTAGGACGACGGCGATACTTGGTCATATTTTCCCTTGCTGACCAAGACCAGCTTCTGCATTTTCCATATATCTGGAAAGATAGCCTCGCTTGTACACTTGTTGTACATCTTTTTGGAGTACGTTTGGTCGGGAAAGTGCTACTTCTTTAATGACTTCTGCTCGTATTCCAACTGGGCCAGGAGCCTTTTGAATTTAGTTGTAATAGTAAATATAATAGTAATAACAATAACTTTGAATTACCGAACGCTACTACTGATCCCCGAGTTTGCCTTCACTAGAACCGCTATACTGCACCGAGAGTTTATCTACACACTTCTTTTCTTTTTCAGATTGGATGCCTGTGAATCGAAAGTCGAAATTGTCACACCATATTGGGCCTCAAATTCTGCTGGAAAAATTAGGGCAATTGTAAATACACAGCATTTTGAGCAAGCCATACATCAAGAAATATGCTCGTAAGTATAAACGAATATAGCTGAAAAAAATTTTAACACATTGTAAAAAAATAATTTTTTCTCTCTCTATTGTCTCCACAGAAAAGCCCAAACACCTCGTTGCAGCGGTGAATGCGGTTGTGAACAGAAATACAAATGGCATCGTCTGCTAGCCTACGATCCGGATAATGATTGTAAGGGAATTTTCATGGATTGGTTCCTTTTCCCATCATGCTGTGTTTGCAGATGTAATCCTTAAGAGCCACAAGCACCACACAATATTTTTTGAATAGACTTTAGTAGAAAAGATCCTTATAAAGGAAAAAACTTTGCATAAGAAAAACATAAAGATATTTCTATTTTATTAGTTTATATTAAGACCTTTTCCCATGACCATTTAAATTAGAATATAGTTTTTTTTATTTGATATTAGTTTTTTTTTTAATCCTACATACACAAGGAATATTTGGAGCAATAATATATGTATAACAAATCCCACATTCAAATATTGGTCCTAATATAAGTATTTTGATGACATCAGAAAATTTTAAGTAATATGCGGATCGAAAAGTATATTCTAGGAGACTCAGCCATAGATTGGTAATAATAGGAACAGTATCTTGCGTTGACTTGTTGGAATTTTAAAGAACACCTTCGTGTGGCTTTTGATATAAAAAAATTTGTTTGAGTGATGACTGAAGTACTTCACTGGCTGAACTGGTGAAAACTGTCAACTAAAAAGTCGGAGATAAAATTATCTTTCCTGTCATTACAAAAAATAAAAGCATAAACCAATCTGCTTTAACGATTTTTGTTATATTAAAACAAAGTCAGTTCCCCAAAATCGAATGTCGCCCACCACATTTAACGTAGGATATCATATAGCCAGCCGTATTATAATAATTTTCTTTTTTATTTTGTTAATTTTAAGAAACGTGCCAAGGTGGAAAAGCATTTCCAGATTATAAGCCGTGCCAATAACGTTTTTATACCATAACAAAATAAAAAATAGTTGTAAAATAAATAAATAAAACTAAAAACATAGGAATGCAGTGAAAGTTTTTATGGAACATACAGTGAGTCACAGTCAAAAGTATCCACTTCAGTTTCTTTCATTAAAACGGCGATTGCTAAGAGTAAATTAATGTAAATGCTTTTGTTTTTTTTATATTTTTACAGTAGTGTCTTAACTTAAAATTATTAATAAAATAAAATTAGCAATGTTCTGGTGACTACATAATGATCAAGATCTGAATCTGCCATTCGACCACAATCTGTTGATGCTTAACGTTCGAATAAAAATTGCAAGATTTAAGAAAAGGAAGAAAAAAATCTAACAAGATAAATACTGAGATACTCAATAACCCATCAACCAGAAATGAAGTGAAAGTGCAAATCAATAATAAACTTGAGAACATAGATTCAAACGATATAGAAAATATATGGAACAATGTCAAGGATACGGTGTGCAAAATAACAAAAAATATCTTGGAAACTGTACAAGAAGACCCCATAATGAATGGATGAATAATGAAATTATGGAACTTCGTGTGGAACGAAGCAAATATAGGATTGTTGAGTATGAACGTTACTGGGAAATCAACAGGGAAAACCGCACCGCTACGCGTGCTGCAAAAAATACTCTTACTTAGTTGGCCCATTACAGAACATTTGTTCCATAGACCGAACTAAGAAAAGATCTCCATTACTCTCCGTTTTTCGCTTGACTTTTTGGAATACCGCGCCTTTTCATTTCCCCATCCACTTGTATGCTCCATCGAAGCTTAGGCCTGCTCATTCTCATGATATGGCCTAGCCAACGCAATCGTTGCATCTCGATACGTTTAACTATATTCATGTCTTTGTATAGCTTATATAGCTCGTGGTTCATACGACGTCGATATTCACCGTCAACGCAAATCGGCCCGTAGATATTTCGAAGAATTTTCCTCTCAAACACACCAAGCACTGCCTTATCTGCTTGCGCAAGTACCCATTCTTCGGAGCCATACATTAGCACGGGTAGTATCAGCGTTTTGTATAGTGTTATTTTTGTTTGACGAGAGTAGCATCTGTTGGCCAATACAATTCATCTTCTTATTTCACAACTGATGTTGTTTGTTGTGTTTATGGCAGTGCCGAGGTAGACGAAGTCTTTAACTACCTCAAAATTGTAGGTACCAACTTCCAAAGTTGGTCCGAGCTCTATGGACGCTTTGCGCGTCGACACCATCAATTTGGTCTTTTGCCGTTTACCGCCAGACCCACTTTCGCAGATTCTGCTTCGACCTTCCTAAAGGTATCAGTTACTTCCTTTACTGATCGTCCCATGATGTCTATATAATCAGCATAAGCAAGTAACATGTGGCTATTGGTGTAGATTGTGCCACTTCTTTTGAAGTTTGCCTCTCGTGTAACCTTTTCCAGCAGGATGTTGAAGAGATCACACGAAAAGCTGTCTCCTTGTCTGAAACCTCTTTTGGTACTAAACTCTTCGGAGAGGTTCTTTCCTATTTTAACTGAGGACCTCGTGTCAGTTAAAGTCATTTTACAAAGCCGGATGAGCTTTGCGGGGATACCAAATTCAGACATGGCTTGAAATACCTTTGAACGCAGCAGGCTGTCGAAGGCTGCTTTATAATCGACAAAAAGGTGGTAGGCGTCGATCTGCATCTCTTGGGTCTTCTCCAGGATTTGCCGCAGGGTAAATATCTGGTCAATGGTGGACTTGCCAGGTCTAAAGCCGCATTGGTATGGTCCAATTATCTCATTGACCATAGGATTTAGTCGTTCGCACAATATCCCTGACACGATCTTGTAGGCAATAGGGAGTAGACTTATGCCCCTATAGTTAGAGCATACAGTCTCATCTCCCTTCTTGTGGACTGGACCCAGGATACTCAGGTTCCAATCGTCGGGTACTCGTTCTTCCTGCCAGATGGTGCTAACTAGCTGATGAATACACCTTATCAGCGTGTCGCCTCCGGTTTTGAACAGCTCGGCTGGTAAGCCATCGGCTCCTGCCGCCTTATTATTCTTCAGCCGATTTATTGCTGTCTTTACCTCATTTTGGCTGGGCGGTATAGATTCAATACCATCTTCTGGTATTGGATCTGTGGTATCTTCGTCGTCTTCGCTGCTATTGGACACCAACAGTTTTGAAAAATGTTCTTTCCATATCCTGAGCACACTATCTGTATCAGTTACCAAATTACCTTGCTGGTCTCTACAGGAGAATGTGCCTGTACCAAAACCATCAGTTAGATGCTTGACTCTTTGGTAGAATTTTCGGAATTCATTCTGGTTCCTGTACATCTCGATTTTTTCACACTCCCGCTTTTCCATCTCTCTCTTTTTCCTGCGGAAAAGACGTTTCTCCTCTCTCCTTTTCTCCCGGTATCTCTCTCGTGCGCTACGCGTTGCTACGGATTGTAAAGTAGCCCTATATGCCGCATTTTTCTCTTCGTAGCAGCACGACACTCCTGATCATACCATGGATTCCTTGGCGGAGGTTTCTGGTATCCAAGTATGGATTTTGCGGCTATTTGCATGGAGTGGGCAATACTTTGCCATTGCGCTGATATGTTATCGGGATGAGGAGTGCTTTGATTAAGCAATTGGGCTAGTTGAGTGGAATATGCTGTGGCTATCTGTTGTGATAGCAGCTTACCGATGTCTAACTTTCTTGTTGTGTCTGTTCGTACTTTGTTTGCTACGTTTAACCGAGTGCGTATCTTTGCTGCAACAAGGTAGTGGTCCGAGTCTACGTTTTCTCCTCAGAACGAACGCACATCCAACACGCTCGATGAATGTCTTCCATCTATCACAACGTGATCAATTTGATTTCTTGTTTTCTGATCTGGAGACAGCCAGGTGCCCTTATGGATGTCGAGATGTTGAAATTTAAAAATAACAGAATCATTTACCTGGATTTATTCTTAGCAATTTATTTATTCTTGGCAATCGCAGTTTTAATGAAAGAAACTGAAGTGTATACTTTTGACTGTGAATCACTGTTTTTAAACTTGCGATCCGTTAAACATCCACTTGAACTAATAATATTTCACTGTATCAAAATGACAAATATGACTTAAGTGCTATAGAAATTTTTTTGTTTTAATTTTTTTTAAATGAAATAATAAAATCACATTTAATATGACATTACATACTCTCCTAATAAATAATATTAATATTAATTAATATATTTGCTAAATTTATAGTAGAATTGTTTGTTATAAAAATATATAATTAATTAATTTTAAGTATTACCACGAGACACAACATTATAAATTCACAACAACAAGCATTTACATTTTAAGTTTATTATAGCATTAGCAACCTCTTTTTGTTTATTAATTAAGCAAACACACTCATGCACAACACAACCTCTATTGCGATTAAAAACGAAATAAATTTATGATTACAAATAAAACAAACTAAAATAGTTTTTTTTTTTCTTTTAATAGAACTGTTCTAGACAAATGTCCGTTAGTGTTCAAGTAGAACATACTGCACCAATCCATCAAGGCCCGGGTAGCTCAGTCGGTAGAGCATTGGACTTTTAATCCAAGGGTCCAGGGTTCAAGTCCCTGCTCGGGCGATCGAATTTTTTATTTCTTCTAAACAATTTTATTTCATCCATGCTACAAGAAGAAGAAAATTTCAATAACATTAAATTAAAATAAATTTTTGGGACTATGGCAATTGGATTGGGAATGAGATTGTAATTTGAATACTGAACAGATTTAAACGTAATTGATTGACAACAACAACGAGAAGTCGGTTGAGAACTTTTAATTCCAATACCAGTAAGTAAAATAAGCTCTTTCTATTAAGGTCATTTGTAAAAATATTATTTAATATTATCTCAGAGTTTTTAAATTCAACATCAGAGATTTTAAAAAATATAAAAAAGTTAATTGCATCGGCCGGGAATCGAACCCGGGCCGCCCGCGTGGCAGGCGAGCATTCTACCACTGAACCACCGATGCTTGATGAAGTCTGCTTCGTTTGTAACGGTTTTCCAAGAGTTTACAGTTATAGTTCCCGTTATGACTACTGTACAATATTGTACTGTATTGTATAACTATTGACAGCACTAAAGTACATACAGTACTCTACAATTCGATTGTTTACTCTGAATATTGTCGATAGAGGTATGCTGGTTGTTGTCAAAGATGATATAAACACATACTATTTTGTTTTCATCAGTTGTCAATAGATGTCGCTAGAGGCTATGTGGTTGTACGCATTTAAAATTATTTTTAAAAAGTAACAACATTTGCAATATTTTTTTTAAGTTTCATTTGTTTACATTTAAATTTTAGCAGTACATAAAAATTACAATTAAAATGCCTAAAAATAAATTAAATAGAAAACAGGTATGTAGTTATTTAAGCTGGGGTCTATTTCTGCATTCCTTAAAATCGTTTTAAAGCGGTGCACTGTGGGCGAAATCCAAATCTAGCGGGAAAAAATTTTATAGGTCTACATTTGGGTGTATATCTCATATAACGGCGCCGCCCGATTTAGTTTAGCTACATTTTCTGACTGACTTAGATGTATTTTGGCATTTAGAGTTTCCAGTGGTCAAAAAATTTCTCCACCAAAAATTGAAGGCATAGGTCTTCGTTTTGGTTTGATTCAGGAATTGAACAGGAATGCCAACTGTTCTGAGGTAAAAACCACTACAGCCACATACGCACCATAGGTCTGTAGCGATTTTTACCTTAAAACAGTTGACATTCCTGCTTAAACAGTGGTTTTTGTACGTCAAAAATCACCACAAGTAGCGGGAAAACCACCAACTTGGCACTCCTGGAATTGAACGCCTCAAATAAAATGATGTGTTGCAAATAGTAGCTGTGGAAATCTTCGGAGTAATTACCTAGAAGTGTGTACTCTAAGAAAAACAATATTCTAGCGCGAATGCTGGTCAATGAAATTTGTTGCACTTTATAAAATGTGTAGACCCTGTTTCTCTAAGACGGTTATCATGGTAGAACAAACAAGGTAAAGTATTTACTACCACAAATACAACTCAACAACAACCACATAGAAATTTGTTTTTGTCTGTAATGTTATCGTCATCGTAATATGTAAACAAAACAAGCAAATGATATTTTTCACTTTTGATTAAATATTTTGAAAAACATGAATGAAATTTAGCTCCTTTTTCCAATTTGAATGTTTCCATATCATTCCACTAAATTGCAGAAAGTAGAATTCTTGCAAAAATGTTTGGGGTCGCTGGAAAATCATTGAAAAGGGAAAACGCATTTGAATCATTTGTTTTTGAAATCAAAAAAGCAAATGATTATTTACCAAAATACCACACATATTAACAAATTTTATCCCGCCTCCATTAGCGGTGTTTTAGTGTGCGGCACGTCGTTCAAACTTGGAGGAGGTTACATACATATCATTGATATGAAGAAGTCTTTATGGGAAATAGTTTTTTTCTGAATGATATATTTTTTCCTCAAAAATATATATCCCTAATATATATCGAAAACAGAAGATTGGTTTTTTGTGATCAAAAACTGATTAAGTCGCTTGCATGATCAAGGGACTCGAAAGTGATGATTAAAAAGAGTTAAATTTAAAATATGGACAAAAAATGTGTAGCAATCACAAATAAATCATTGAGAAGTTTAAAATCTGACCATTTTTTATTTATTGCCACATTTTGATCATCTGAAGATTGAAAAAAGCTTAATCAGAAAAGGCTCAAAGGCTCTGATCATATTTTGAACAGCAAGGTGATTAAACACTGATTGTTTTGTTTTTTTTTTTCAAACATAACGGTTTGGTTGTATATAATTCTCATATACACTTTCTACAAAGCTTTGATATAAATATCACGTACAATATTAAGAATATTGACAAAGACAACAGATGTCTAGGTTTTGGCAAGTGAAATGAAGAAAGGGAATGAAGAAACAGTATGCTAAAGAGATAACTAAAAGTCATAACAAAGCATAAAAGAAAACAAAGGAAAGTAACAAAAAACAAAGAAGATTAAAAAAAGTCAGTTAATTTTTCGTCTGATAAAAAGACTCATAAAAATGACTCGAAACTAATGCAGAGGAAGACTCATTTGTGATTTGTTTAGAAGAATCGCCTGAGGTTACGTTTTCTTCACAACAAATTAGTCATTTATGATCAGAAAATGAGCTCATATTCCAGCTTTTTAATCGTACAGTCGAATCAAAAAAGACTCGGATTTGATTAAAAATTTCAAAAAATGCTGGCTGGGTATAAATAAATATTATGCCTGTTCCAGAACCTGTTAGAATCTACAAATGTTTTACTACGATAACTATTTTTCCTGTATGGTATCGAATAAAATAGTACACATTAGTGCATTCCTGCAGTTCTGGAACAGAATATTTATAACAGCAGAACTTCCCAGCTGTTGGAGAAAATTAAATTATGCACTGTTCACATTAATTTTTCCCACATTTGTTGACGATCAAAATAAATATAAAATCGATTTAGGTAAATGTAAGTACCGCTATAACGGTCAACAACAATTAAATACAATTTTTTAATTATTTTTCGGTCCAGCATAATGTTTAGAATTAGACACAATTTATTAGTTTCATATACCATAAGGTGAGTTTTCGGACTTTTGCACCGCCCACAGTGCAGTGGTGTAAAAAAACTTCCCCGCAAAAAGCTTGCCTTCAAAGATGCAGTTAAATCATATTTACAAGTGACATCAAATTATGCATTTTCACTCATGATTTTTACAGGAGCGTGACTACCGAAAGATGCGCTCTATTAGCACTGCATTTTAACTAACACTCTGCCATTGCATTTTAACTAAACCTTTAGCGTTTTGATTCAGTACTTGTGATTGAATTTAAAGGCACTCTTCGGAATGTGTTTTTAATCGATTCAAAGATGTACCAAAAATTCAAGCCATTGCAAAATAAGAAATTTATTACATTAACACAAATTATGAAAATTCTTCATTAAATTCAATTGCAGCAGAGTTTATTTGCACCTCTCTCAATTTAATCCAAGCTGAATTACCGTAAAAATGTTCTCAACTTTGATTTATATTTCTTATAGATGTTTTTATTGGGTTTTTTGGTCAGGTTAATAATTGAAAATAAATGAATTTATTTCATGTTTGCTCAACGTTTGATTTATATTTGTTTTATTTTATACATATCAAAATTTTAGAAATTTATGCACTGTCTTTGGAAGAATAATCTCGCTGGTGGTACACAGAAAAACTAATTCATTCAATTTATGAATAGTGTTCGAACATTGTTTCCAATGTTCAGATTTTTACATTGTATCAACCTAATTCATAAAACAATAATTACTGGTTTCTTTTTTGAATGAAACATAAACTTTTGGAAAATATGAACCAATTCATTCATTTCAAAATAATCTTCTTTAAATCAAGAAAAAGTTACTTAGATTCAAAACTCTGTTTATATTTTTTATAAATTTATTTTTTCTATAAAAATTTTGTTTCTTATTTTATTTAAATTAGTTTCTTTTAATTTATTTTGAAATTAGTTTTTTATTTAATTTTGTAATTATTGTTCCTTTAAACGTTTCTAATTGATTTTTCGTAATGAAATATGTATCTTGTAAATCAGAACAATGTGAACCATATGTACATACATATTGAGTCCATCAGCACTAGCTTCAATTATTAGATGACGCATTTATATTAAAGAAATTCAAAAATTGTATGTGCGAAATAATGCTATTAATATAGGTAGTGAGTATTTTTACGACAACAAACGAAATCTATACGTTGTGCTTTGTTGACACGGAGTCAATAGAAGCAAAACCATAACATACTTTATAGGCAAAGCATAGAAACCGGTTTTTGAAAAAAAAATAATGGTGAATGTAGGGGAAACTAGAAAATTTAATTTTGTATTTTAGAAAAGCATTCATAGTTTTGCAAAAGTAGTATTGTACACATGAATACAAAAATTTGTCCGTTCTCTTTAAAAGAGGTGCGTTCAAATTATGGACAAAAAATTATGAACGGAATTAGTAAAAAATTCATACTTTTGTTTTTTCTGTGTATTCACGACTCCATTTGAACTGCATCACAACATGCCGTGAAAGAACTAGTCTACGTTGCACTACTTCCAATTTATTTAACTGGGTTAGTCTATCTTGAAACATGACTTAAGTTTGAGAGAAATATTGCAATGTGCAAAGATAAGACCAATAATTTTGGTCACCGTAGATTTTTTCAGGCCTTCTAATCATTATGTCAGGAAGAATAGCCTTTCCCACGCAAAAATTATATTGCTGTAAACAGAACCACAAAAATTTCCTTCGGCTTTATCTTAGGAAATGTGGATCTGCAGAGGTTGCAAATATTTGATAAAAAAATCATTTTTATCGGCAGCAAGTTTTTAGCGAGATGTTTTGTTGTTTTGCCAAACAGATAGAGATGGACGGCCAGGGCGAAGTCGACTCGAAATTGTCTAAAATGAATTTCGAACAAACATTCTTGGCTTTATTTCGATGCGGCGCATTTGTATATTAAGAAGAAAAAGATCTTTTCAACTTTAAGTGCCCCGAGTAAAACTCGTTAAGACCCAAGCATAGGAGACTGTCCCAAGAATTCTTTGACAGAGGCTGAAAGGAAATCCCGGACCTTTCAGAAGAGAAGGAAGGAGGATACTTGGAAGGAATCATTATACGTTGAAGCAAAATAGGTTGTGCAGATAATAGCGAATGAAGAGCATGTGGAGAAGACTACGGAAAGTTGGAACACTTTCTTTGCCATTGCCCAGCTTTCGCTGACATCCGCCAGCTGGATCGGAGTAGAGAAAAAACAGTTTAGTATGAAAATGAAAATATGATTTCACCACCTACCTTGATTAATATCTATGTACATTTGCTATTTTTTATAGTTCTTCTGATATATTCGCAACTCTGATATTTCTAATGTTTTTTAGTGTTACTAATAGTTTTTTGTGCGATATAAGCAAGTTAAAGATGTCAGCAAGCTAATGAATTGTTGGTTAATATTATCTTTACACATTCTCTCCCTGAGTACGACACAAGCATCGGTGGTTCAGTGGTAGAATGCTCGCCTGCCACGCGGGCGGCCCGGGTTCGATTCCCGGCCGATGCAATTGATTTTTTTTACAGAAGAAGGCAAATCACTTTAATAAATGTATGCAGTTTTATACATGACAAACATCTTGTAAAAAAATCACAGGGTCGGTCCCACTTGTAGCAAAGGTTTGGTATTAGGATTTCTGAGTTTGTATATACCAACGAGATTTACATGCTAAAATGTTTATTGAAGGTTTCGACATTGGGATGTCGAATTTAGAGGGTCTTATACTTCCTTGATGATACTTTGGTCAACGCTATGCCATAGCCCTGTAGAGCATTTATGCTCAAATATTTTATATGAACGAGCATAGACGTTATAGATAAAGTCTAGTCCAAAATGTAATTTTAGGCCCCGCCCCGTCCCCTACATACGCGACACTTGTTGCTATTAGAGTTGTGCCAAAGGAACTATTTGGAACTATCTAGTTCCTTTCGCAGTTCCAATGGCCCACATTTTTTCTTTGAACAAACTGCGTATACTTACTATCACACGTTATATTTCATGATGTTACTCATACGTTTTGGAACTAGTACAAGGAACTAGGAACTAGATTGCCCAACTCTAGTTGCTATTGCGATTTTGGTTGAGGCCCAAGTGCAATGTCGTTGAAAATAAAAAAAACGACTCGCCCGAGCAGGGACTTGAACCCTGGACCCTTGGATTAAAAGTCCAATGCTCTACCGACTGAGCTACCCGGGCTACGTCAGTCTGTTATCCAATAGCATATATGAACGAGTTGGAATATACACCTCGCCATGGTGAGATACATTAAATGGAAATGTTGAATAAAATATAAACTGCAGGTTTGTGTCCGTGATAAGTGCAATAAATATATATGTGACTATTTCATGCGGCATACTTTTGGGCTTCTTTAAAGAATATGTCATTTATTCGTATATTTATTCATTGTAAATGAGTGTAAATAAATGTGGTTATAAAAACCAGTTATACACATGTTCGTATTTTTTAGGTCTCAGTTTGCGTTATGTTTATTAAAGGAGTTTATTTCAATAATATAAAATATATTTATATGAACATCGACAAAAAGGTTAACTGTTTCCGCCCGGGATCGAACCGGGGGCCTTCCGCGTGTTAGGCGGATGTGATAACCACTACACCACGGAAACATATAGAGGGACTGGTTTTCCTCTGAAGGTAGTGTCTGAGTAGGTATTTGTACCACGTGAATACCATTTGAAAAGAATTAAAACAAGCAATCTGTTGATTTGAACGTAATTCGCTTGTTATTAAAACAATGTGATATTCATTTATTTACGACACGTGTTAAGGCTTATTTGCAGAAATTATAATAGGTAGCCACAACAAGTTATATAGACTGTAGATAGGTAGTTTATAATTAGACGATTTCTAAATTTATAAAATAGTTTTATCACAAATTTCAATTGATATGTAAATTTTCATACATTACTTGTTCAAAAATCGTGAAATTTTAAAATGTTGTGCAGGGGTACGTAGAGCTTTTTTAAAGGTTGTTGTTAGTTGTTATATATGTAGGTATGAAATATTGACACAAAGTATATAAATTCAATAGAGATTATAATATAGGTATTAATCCTTGGATATTTTGAATTGAAAATTAATTATCGACTATGTTCGGTATAGTCCTAATACAAAAATTGTGCCCGGTTATGGTATTTTGAAACTTTTAACTAAATATCAGTGAAATTACTCTCAGTGTGGACCGGTACTAATTAAACTTTTTTATGTGTTCAAGGAAACTCTACATTGGTTCAAAATCAATTGCAAATTGTTTTAGTGGTTGAAATTCTGAGTCGATTTATGCATGTCGGTCCGTCTGTGGTAATCACTTTAGCATCCAAACAAATTGAGATAGTACACTACAATTTTGCACAGGCGAGTCTTTTGTTTGCAGGTAGTTCAAGTTCGAATATGGGCTATATTGGCCCATCTTGTGATATAGCCCCCATATAACGGTACCGCCCTATTTCTGGGTTTTTGTAGTTTTTAGATACATTTTCTGACCGATTTAGCTATAATTTGGCATTTAGGGGTTTTCAGTGGTCAAATGCCAAATTATAGCTTAGATTATAGGTTAGAAAATGTTGCTAAATAACTTCAAATAGATGCTACATAAAAACGTAGACCGATATAGCCCATCTTCGAACTTGACCTGCCTGCAAATAAACAAGTAAAAAAGTATCAGTCGGCTTTGCCTACAGAGATATACCCTCAGCCTGTGCAAATTGAAACACTTTTTCACAAAAAACTTATGTATTTAGGAGATTTCAAAATATGAATGTATGAACCGAACAATTTTGATTAGGATTAAAATTAAAAAATTTTGCGGAAAAGGTACTTAAAGGAATCGACCGACATAGACCATGGGGGTGCCATAGGGGGTTTTTACACCCTTCGGGCTGTTTTTCTCGAGAAGTATGGACTTGCCCCTGAAACAACTTTTACCATCGTAATTGAGGCAGCGAATGTAAGTTGCTTCAACCAAAATCAAAGTGATTCAATAGCAGGTCTTAAAGTGAACTTATCCAAAATTTTGTGTGGGAGGTACGGGATGGAGTGGACAAATATAGTCCATATTCGAACCTGATCTATATCTGGTAGATATTATGAGAATGTGTAAAGTATGGACCAAATCGGTCACTCCCATCAAGAGTTATCGCGCGCACAATTTTTCCGAATATTTTTGAACTTTTGTGGGGTAGGTACCTGAAGGAGTGGACCGATATGGCTTATCTACGAACTTAAAGTAAGTTTGGAAACAATATTACGGAGGCCAAATTTTGGCCGGAATCGGCATTTCCGTTCGAGAATTATCTTGCGCTTCCACCCATAAACGTGGTGTCATAGGGTTTGTTTTTCAACTTTGAGGCTATTTTTTCAGGAAGTATGGACTTGCCCTTAAGGAAATTTGTACCTTCGTATAGGGGACAGTGAATACAAGATGTTACAACAAAAACCAAGGCGATTCGAGAGCAGGTCCTAAAATGAACTTTTCCGAAATTTTTTGTGGGAGGTACTCGAAGGAGTTTACCGATTGAGTCCATATTGGAACCTCATCTAAGTCTGGTAGAAATTTCATAATGTGCAAAGTATAGACCAAATCGGTTAATCCCTTCAAGAGTTATCGCACGCACAAATTTTCCGACCAACTTTTGTGGGGGAGGTACCGGAAGGAGTGGACCGATATAATCCATCTTTGAACTTGAACTAAGTTTGGACAAAATATTACGAAAGCCAAATTTTGGACCGAATCGGCAGATCCGTTCCAGAGTTATTTTGCGCTCCAACCACTACACACGGTGTCATAGGGTTTTTTGTAACTTTCAGGCTATTTTCTCAGGAAGTATGGACTTGCCCCTAATGAAACTTACAGCGTCGTATAGAGGACAGCGAATACAACTTGGTAAACAAAAATCAAAGCGATTCGAGACCAGGTCCTAAACTGAACTTTTCCGAAATTTTGTGTGGTTTGTGTGGATTGAGTTCATATTGGAACCTCATCTAAGTTTGGTAGAAATTACACGATGTGCAAAGTATGGACCAAATCGGTTATTCCCTACAAGAGTTATCGTGTGCACAAGTTTTGCGGCAATTTTTGAACATTTGTGGGGGAGGTACCTGAAGGAGTGGACCTATATGGCCCATCTTCGAACTTAAATCGAATCTGGACAAAATATTTCGATACCCAAAAATTTGAACCGAATCGATTGATCCGTTCGAGAGTTATCGTGCGTACCAGTCAGACAGACAGACGGACGGACATTGCTAGATCTACTCAAAATTGTCAGAAACGGATATCGTACAAACATACTTGGGGTCTAAAACCATTATTTCGATGAGGCACATTTTTGGTCGTATCAAAGTGTAAATACCCTCTTTAGCCTAAAGGCTGAGGGTATAAAGAGGCATCTTTGTAAAATGTTAGTGTCCTATCTCAATGTGTCTGGATCTTAAAGTGGTTACCATAGACGGATGGATTGACATGCATAGATCGACTCAGAATATCAAATGTCTTACAAAGGGAAAAAACAAATTTAATGCAGTATAAATTTTTAAATAAACAGAACAATCGATTTCTGACACTTGACTTGAATAAACGCGGAGTTAACTGCCACAAAAAATTCCAAAAATATTTGTATGTCTATCTGGTTTTTATACCCTCAGCATTTATGCTAACGAGGGTATATACACTTTCATACGGGCAAAATGTGCCTCATCGAAATAATAGTTTTAGACTCCAAGTATGTGTGGACGAAATGTGTTTCAGACAATTTGAAGTCGATTGAGCAATGTCCGTCTGTCTGTCTGGCTGGCTGGAGCGCACGATAACTCTCGAACGGATAAACAGATTCGGTTCAAATTTTGGATTTCGTAATATTTTACCCAAACTTAGTTTAAGTTCGAAGTTGGGCTATATCGGTCCACTCCTTCCGGTACCTCCCCCACAAAAGTTCGAACATGTTCGGAAAATTTGTGAGCACGATAACTCTTGAAGGGAGTAACCGATTTGGTCTATACTTTGAAACGTGTACCAGACTTAAATAAGGTTTCAATATGGACTCAATCGGTCCACTCCTTCGGGTACCTCCCACACAAAATTTCGGAGAAGTTCAGTTAAGGGCCATCACTCGAATCGCTTTGATTTTTGTTTTAGAAACTTGTATTCACTGCCCTCCATACCACGGTATAAGTTTCATCAGGGGCAAGTCCATACTTCCTGAGAAAATAGCCTGAAAGTTGCAAAAAAACCCCTATGTGCGGTGGTTGGAGCGCAAGATAACTCTCGAACGGATCCGCCGATTCGGTCCAAAACTTGGCCTTAGTAATATTTTATCTAAACATAGTTAAAGTTTGAAGATAAGCCATATCGGTCCACTCTTTCAGGTACCTCCCCCACAAAAGGTAAAAAATCTTCGTCATTTTTGAAGGGTGTGGCCGAAGTGGTCTATACTTTACACTTCCTAATATATCTACCAGATATAGATCAGGTTCAAATATGGACTATATTTGTCCATTCCATCCGGTACCTCCCACACAAAATTTCGGATAAGTTCACTTTAAGACCTGATATCGAATCGCTTTGATTTTTGTTGAAGCAACTTGCATTCGCTGCCTCAATTACGATTGTAAAAGTTTTTTAGGGGCAAGTCCATAAAAACCCCTATGGCACCATATGGTGTAGATGGAGATCCACTTCCATAACGGTCAATGTCGATCCATTCCCTTTAGTATCTCCTCCACAAAAAATTTGATCTTTAATCCTAATCAAAATTTTTGTCGGTTCAAACGCCCAAAATTTTTAAAATGCCCTAAATACATACCTATTTTGGGAAAAAATTGTTTCAATATACACAGGCTGAGGGTATATCTCTGTCGGCAAAGCCGACTGATACTTTTTTACTTGTTGAGCAATAATTTAAAAATTGTGCCTTTGTGCTTAATTTATGTTAAATCCACATATTACTTTACGTTGTGCGTTATGGTCTAGAGTATGTAACATAATTTCCAATTTGTCATCAAATATTTCTGAATAGATATTAACTTAATATATTCACATAAAATAATATTGTACAATAAAACTATTCATGAACAATAGTTAATGCCACATTAAAGTTTGTCTTTGACCTTCAAAACAAAAAGGAAGATAATAAAAACACATCAATTGCTACAGTCGATGGCAGATAATGTCAAACCCTAAAAAATAAAATATATATGTACATGTAGATAACGTATAGTTATCGCAATATCATTTCAATACAAGCATAGACCGAACATTTAGTTTCAATAGCGGTAGTTCGTAGTATATTATTTTATAGATATGTACATATGTATGGGGATTTCTGAGCAAAATCGGACAATTTTCAAAATCAGGTTTTTGATTTCCTTTTTTGCTGTGGTGACGTAGCGGATGGAAGATACCAAGGAACGGTCCTGACCAGTTTTAACATGGCAAAGCCCAGGATTTATCTTGGTCCCTCTTTCATCTCAAGTGGACACTGACCTCCCCGTGGTGTCACCTGGGGAACTGCCTTTAACACCCGTTAAAAGTAGTGAGCTAACATGTGCCGCGCGTTCACCCATAAGAACGTTAAAAACTTGGGTTTGGGCGTCGGGCTAGTAACCCTCCCCTAGAAAAAACAGCCTACTATGAAAAAGCAGCCTACTGCAAAAAACATGGTAGTTAGCAGTACCAGATTTAATCATCTCTATATTCATAAGGTCACCTGGCTTTCTCCAGATCAAAGAACAAGTACTCAAATTGATCATGTTGTGATAGATGGAGGACATTCATCCAGCGTGTTGGATGTACGATCGTTCCGAGGCGCAAACATTGATTCGGACCACTACCTTGTTGCAGCAAAGATACGCACCCGGTTAAACGTAGCAAACAAAGTACGAACAGACACAACACGAAAGTTAGACATCGGTAAGCTGCAATCAAAACAGATAGCCACAGCATATTCCACTCAACTAGCCCAATTGCTTAATCAAAGCACTCCTCATCCCGATAACATATCAGCGCAATGGCAAAGTATTGCCCACTCCATGCAAACAGCCGCAAAATCCATACTTGGATACCAGAGACCTCCACCAAGGAATCCATGGTATGACCAGGAGTGTCGTGCTGCTACCGAAGAGAAAATTGCGGCATATAGGGCTACTTTACAATCAGGAGCAACGCGTAGCGCACTAGAGAGGTATCGAGAGAAAAGGAGAGAGGAGAAACGTCTTTTCCGCAGGAAAACGGGAGAGATTGAAAAGCGGGAGTGTGAACAAATCGAGATGTACAGGAGACAGAATGAAGTCCGAAAATTTTACCAAAGAGTGAAACATCAAACTGATGGCTTTGGAACTGGCACATCCTCCTGTAGAGACCAGCAAGGTAATCTGGTAACTGATACAGATAGTGTGCTAAGGATATGGAAAGAGCATTTTTCCAAACTGTTGATATCCAATAGTAGCGAAGTCGACGAAGATGGCAGGAAGAACGAGTACCCGACGATTGGAACCTGAGTATCCTGTGCCCCGTCCACAAGAAGGGAGATAAGACTGTATGCTCTAACTATAGGGGCATAAGTCTACTCCCTATTGCCTACAAGATCGTGTCAGGGATATTGTGCGAACGACTAAAGCCTATGGTCAACGAGATAATTGGACCATACCAATGCGGCTTTAGACCTGGCAAGTCCACCATTGACCAGATATTTACCCTGCGGCAAATCCTGGAGAAGACCCAAGAGATGCAGATCGACACCTACCACCTTTTTGTCGATTATAAAGCAGCCTTCGACAGCCCGCTGCGTTCAAAGGTATTCCAAGCCATGTCTGAATTTGGTATTCCCGCAAAGCTCATCCGGCTTTGTAAAATGACTTTAACTGACACGAGGTCCTCAATTAAAATAGGAAAGAACCTCTCCGAAGGGTTTGGTACCAAAAGAGGTTTCAGACAAGGAGACAGCCTTTCGTGTGACCTCTTCAACTTCCTGCTAGAAAAGGTTATACGAGAGGCAAACGTCAAAAGAAGTGGCACAATCTACACCAATAGTCACATGTTACTTGCTTATGCTGATGATATAGACATCATGGGCCGATCAGTAAAAGAAGTAACTGATACCTTTATAAAGGTCGAAGGAGAATCTGCTAAAGTGGGTCTGGCGGTAAACGGTGAGAAGACCAAGTTGATGGTGTCGACGCGCAATGCGTACATTGAGCTCGACCGACTGTGGAAGTTAGTTCCTATAATATTGAGGTAGTAAAAGACTTCGTCTATCTCGGCACCTCCGTAAACACAACAAACGACATCAGTTGTGAAATAAAAAGAAGAATTGTATTGGCCAACAGATGCTACTTTGGTTTAAGTAAGCAGTTTAAAAACAAAGCCACATCTCGTCAAACAAAAATAACGCTGATACTACCCGTGCTGATGTATGGCTCTGAAGCGTGGGTACTTGCGCAAGCAGACATGGCAGTGCTTGGTGTGTTTGAGTGAAAAATTCTTCGAAAAATCTACGGACCAATCTGCGTTGACGGTGAATATCGACGTCGCATAAACCACGAGCAGTATCTGCTATACAACGACATCAATATAGTTAAACGTATCGAGATGCAGCGATTGCGTTGGCTAGGCCATATCATAAGAATGAGCGATGATGAACCCGCTAAAAAGTCGTATGAATACATGCCACATGGCGGTGCACTTAGAATTGGCAGGCCAAGGAATAGATGGCGCAAACAAGTGGATGATGAGATGAAAAGGCGCGGTATTCCAGAGTGCAAGGCAACAAATAGAGAGGAATGGAGATCTCTTCTTAGTTCGGCCTATAGAACAAATGTTCTGTAATGGGCCAGCTATGTAAGTAAGTAATTAAGTAAGTAATATTTTGTCCATATTCGTCTCCTCCTTAGGGTACCTCCTCCCCAATAGTTCAACATGTTTGTGCTAGAAGTGTTCGAAGATTCGAAGTTCGAAGATAATTGGTTTTGCAGCCGGCATTCGATCTGTCCGTAGATGAAATTTTCAACTCACATAGGCTGAGCTCACTGATATTTTTTTACTTGTTGGAAATGGAGTTAGATGAAAAATTCCAAAAAAAAAAAAAACCTAAAATCCGGCTTCAAAATGTCAGCATACATAAAAGGTAGATGACTAAATTTGAATTCAATATTATCTATGTTCTTTCGCCTTTATCTTTATATATAAATAAAATATCAGCTACCCCGAATCAATTGTACATTTTAAATGCATCTGTGAAAAAGAAACATCAGACGCCGCATTAAAGTCAGAGTCAAAGCCATGGTTAATGTCAAATCAGTAACCACATTAATGGCTTTACTTATTGCCCACTAATGCATGGATGATGCGATGACAAAAAAGAGCCACAATGGCAAAAGTGATGACATCAGCCATGGTTGCATGACATTCAAGGCCAGAAAAGGAAATTCATAGAAAAAAAACTTTTACAGCATATGACTGACTTTCTGTTTGACTTTTTCGCATTAACTCGAAAGTCAGTTACCAACCACCCCCCTAAAGAGGGAAATTTCCAATAGAATGCTGAATGGTTATTACAGTGATAATGATGATAGCATAAAGCGCCAGTGATAAGTTCTTAACTGTAAAAAAATATTTATAAATCTTATCAGATTTATGAGGGTGTGTATTGATTTTGCAAGGACACGCGCCAACCAGGTTATAATGCATTTCCAGTTTTGCAATTAGTTACAATTTGTATCTTTGTTCCCACAGAAATCAATGAAACTTCTTAAATCTTGAAAATCATTTCCACGAGCATTTCTTTTGCAGTTTGTGTGGTAGCATGATTTAAGCTTCTTTGTTTTATCCTATCTTAGGGACAATTATTTGTTTTGAAATTGTCCCTTTGCTTGCTGTTGGTGGTGATGGTGTCGATGTTCTTATCTGGCAACAAACAACTTGGAAGAACGTGTGCCTGTTGTGTTAATGTCCTTTGTTGAGTTTGATGATGGTGTGGCCAGCAGTGAGTGCATTTAATAGCATTATCGTTTAGTTTTATGAGTTTTCAATACCAAAAACCCCTATACATTGGCGATAGTTTTGCACAGAGCAGGACATAAACGTGGCCACAGAAAGCTAGAGAAATGAAGTAAAAATTGGGTTAGACTGTGTCTAGGGAAGTGGTTTTTTATCGAAGTATGAAATTTGATCTTTGTTGGCCTTTGAATTTCCACTTCAGTGCTTTGGGATATTCGTAGGTTTTCATTCAACTTTTTTTTGTATAAATGAGACCTTTATAGGTTTGCCCATTATTTATGGAAGTAGTGGTTCAGGCTGTAGAGTTTCCTGGCAATTGGTCTACGAAATTAGAGAAAAAACTATTATTTGTAAACATATCCTTCACCACTGTCTCTCTCTCTCTGTCTCTCTCTCTCTCTCTCTCTCTGGACTTGCATTATTAAATCGCATATAATGGACGATTGTCCAACCGACCACTGCTTAATTGCACTTTCATACTGTAATTTGTGGGCTTGGTTGTTTGCCTTTTTCCTCTTCTTCCTTACTTCCGATTTTATAATGTGACCAACTAATAACCCACCCACCCATCATAAGGAACATCCAGCATTTTGTAGTGAAAGTTATACCAACACCACCCACATGATTATTATTGCGTGCTCAAGAGTATGTTTATGGGAAACGTGTCTCTGTGTGTGTGTTTTTTTAATGTTTTTATCAGTCCAAAACCGGCAGACTCCTTAAACAGACTGCAAGTCTGCTTAAGTGCTGAATAGCCAGGATGACAACAACATACAATATATCCTGACTGGTGGTAGAGAGTGTCAAAGCCAAGTGTTGCAACGTCTAGTGGTTGGCCCAACAACACTCACCGACAGTAGACAGAAGCAGTAGTTGCAATAAATGAGGGTTGGAATATGGATTTCCTCACAATTCAATTTCACAGATATGAGGATTTCACCATCAAAGTGGTGAGGCTGCATGGGACAATCGTACACTGCGAATTACAGAACAGAATGGGAAAAGTGAAAACAATACATGCGAACAAACTACTGGGGACAAGTCTACCTAAGGTCAACTACAATAACACAGTTTATAAGAATTGTAAGGTTTAGGTTGGCTAATAACTTTTTACAGGCATAAACATGCACGCAGAGAAAAAAATATGTTTGATCCAACAATATTCCAAGAGCAAAATATGTTGGATTCCTTATGTAGTATTGTGATTCCAACAATTGGGTTTTGTTAAATCCAAAAATAGTTTTTGTCAACTGGACAATAGTTCGCTCTTTTCTTCGACAATTTTTTCTCTTCTCTCGCTATTCGATGCCGTGTTGAAAAAAAACAAATATGGTGAGTTTTGTTTGTATGACATGATGACTTTATCTTTGTTTTTGTGTGTATGTATACCAACAATTAGACTCTTGTTTTCATTTGTTTCTGTTTTGTTTCATTCATCTATCTTCATTGTGCTTTGAGGTTTGGTGTTATACCGGAGTTTGTTATGGTGTTTAATAATTCCTTAAGTTGTGGTGGGTGCTTGTGGCTGTTTGTTTGTCTTTGTTGTCAGCCAATGCAGCAAACCATGTATTGTGTTCATCAATGATTGCAATATTATACGCGACATTTATATCCAAGTTATGTGAAAAGTGTATATGAGAAGTATATGCACTCAAATCAAAAATTTCTGGGCTGGTTTTCTGAGTTGACAATACTTTTTGTAAACAAAATTAGATTATGATAGTTCCTACAATCGGTATTGTTAACGATTTTTACAATATTGCGGAAATTCGAAAGTTGTTTTTGTTTTCTATGTTTGGAACAAAAGATTGTATTTTTGGATTTGGATTACAATGTTTGAACAAAACAAATACATTTTTGGAACCAAAACAGATGTTTTTGTTCCAACAAAAGCGAACAATATTTTTTCTCTGCGTGTGTTTTGTGTGAAAAAATCGAGATGTACAGAAGCCAGAATGAAGTCCGAAAATCTACCAAAGAGTGAAACATCAAACAGATGGCTTTGGTACAGGCACATCCTCCTGTACAGACCAGCAAGGTAATCTGGTAACAGATACATATAGCGTGCTCAGGATATGGAAAGAACATTTTTCCAATCTGCTGGTATCCAATAGTAGCGAAGACGATGATACCACAGATCCAATCCCAGAAGATGGTATAGAATGTATACCACCCGGCCTAGATGAGGTAAAATCATCAATCAACCGGCTGAAGAATAATGAAGCAGCAGGAGCCGATGGCTTACCAGCCGAGCTGTTTAAAACGGATGTGACGCGTTGATAAGGTGTATGCTTCAGCTAGTTAGCACCATCTGGCAGGAAGAACGCGTACCCGAAGATTGGAACCTGAGCATCCTGTGTCCCGTCCACAAGAAAGGAGATAAGGCTGTATGCTCCAACTATAGGGGCATAAGTCTTCTCCCTATTGCCCATAAGATAGTGTCAAGGATATTGTGCGAACGACTAAAGCCAATGGTCAACGAAATAATTGGACCATACCAATGTGGCTTTAGACCTGGCAAGTCCACCATTGACCAGATATTTACCCTGCGGCAAATCCTGGAGAAGACCCAAGAGATGCAGATCGACACATATCACCTTTTTGTCGATTATAAAGCAGCATTCGACAGTCCCCTCCGATCAAAGGTATTCCATGCAATGTCTGAATTTGGTATCCCCGCAAAGCTCATCCGGCTTTGACTTTAACTGATACTAGGTCCACAGTTCAAATTGGAAAGAATCTCTCCGAACAGTTCAGTACCAAAAGAGGTTTCTGACAAGGAGACCTATTAAACATTTTGCTGTCACAGAAATGGCACAATTTACACCAATAGCCACATGTTACTTGCTTATGCTGATGACATAGACATCATGGGACGATCAGTAAAGGAAGTAACTGATACCTTTAGGAAGGGCGATGCAGAATCTGCGAATGTGAGTCTGGCGGTAAACGGCGAAAAGACCACATTGATGGTGTCGACGCGCAAAGCGTCCATAGAGCTCGGACCAACTGTGAAGGTTGGTACCTATAATTTTGAGGTATTTAAAGACTTCGTCTACCTCGGCACTGGCATAATTATGCTCCGAAGCATAAGTACTTGCACAAGCAGATAAGGCACTGCTTGGTGTGTTTGAGAGGAAAATTCTTCGAAAGATCTACGGGCCGATTTGCATTGACGGTGAATATCGACGTCGTATGAACCACGAGCTATATCAGCTATGTAAAGACATGAATATAGTTTAACGTATCGAGATGCAACGATTGCGTTGGCTAGGCCATATCATAACAATGAGCGATGATGAACCCGCTAAAAAGGCGTATGAACACATGCCACATGGCGGTGCACGCAGAATCGTCAGGCCTAAGCTTCGATGGAGCATACAAGTGGAAGAAGAAATAAAAAGGCGCGGTATTCCAAAAAGCGAAGCGAAAACCAGAGAGGATTGGAGATCTTTTCTTAGTTCGGTCTATGGAACAAATGTTCTGTAATGGGCCAGCTAAGTAAGTATATTTTTTAAAGACTTTCGGAGCCATCAACGTGGATTTTTTAAAGAATATTTTTTTAAAGACTTTCGGAGCCATCAACGTGGATTTTTTAAAGAATATTTTTTAAAGACTTTCGGAGCCACCAACGTGGATTTTTGAAAGAATATTTTTTTAAAGACTTTCGGAGCCATCAACGTTGATTTGATAAAGAATATTTTTTTTAAAGGCTTTCGGAGCCATCAACGTGGATTTTTTAAAGAATATTTTTTTAAAGACTTTCGAAGCCCTCAATTTGGACTTTTTAAAGACTTTCGGAGCCATTAACGTGGATTTTTAAACAATATTTTAAAGACTTTGGGAGCCATCAACGTGGATTTTTTAAAGAATATTTTTTAAAGACTTTCGGAGCCATCAACGTGGATTTTTTAAAGAATATTTTTTTAAAGACTTTCGGAGCCATCAACGTGGATTTTTTAAAGAATATTTTTTTAAAGACTTTCGGAGCCATCAACGTGGATTTTTTAAAGAATATTTTTTTAAAGACTTTCGGAGCCATCAACGTGGATTTTTTAAAGAATATTTTTTTAAAGACTTTCGGAGCCATCAACGTGGATTTTGTAAAGAATATTTTTTTAAAGACTTTCGGAGCCATCAACGTGGATTTTTTAAAGAATATTTTTTTAAAGACTTTCGGAGCCATCAACGTGGATTTTTTAAAGAATATTTTTTTAAAGACTTTCGGAGCCATCAACGTGGATTTTTTAAAGAATATTTTTTTAAAGACTTTCGGAGCCATCAACGTGGATTTTTTAAAGAATATTTTTTAAAGACTTTCGGAGCCATCAACGTGGATTTTTTAAAGAATATTCTTTTAAAGACTTTCGGAGCCATCAACGTGGATTTTTTAAAGAATATTTTTTTACAGACTTTTGGAGCTTTTTAAAGATTTTTTAAGAATATTTTTCTAAAGACTTTCGGAGCCATAAACGTGGATTTTTTAAAGAATATTTTTTACAGACTTTCGGAGCCATAAACGTGGATTTTTTAAAGAATATTTTTCTAAAGTCTTACGGAGCCATCAACGTGAATTTTTTAAAGAATATTTTTCTAAAGTCTTACGGAGCCATCAACGTGGATTTTTTAAAGAATATTTTTCTAAAGTCTTACGGAGCCATCAACGTGGATTTTTTAAAGAATATTTTTCTAAAGTCTTACGGAGCTATCAACGTGGATTTTTAAAGAATATTTTTCAAAGACTTTCAGAGCCATCAAAGTGGATTTTTGAAGAATATTTTTTTAAAGACTCTCAGAGCTATCAACGTGGATTTTTTAAAGAATATTTTTTCAAAGACTTTCAGAGCTATCAACGTGGATTTTTTAAAGAATATTTTTCTAAAGTCTTACGGAGCCATCAACGTGGATTTTTTAAAGAATATTTTTTCAAAGACTTTCAGAGCTATCAACGTGGATTTTTTAAAGAATATTTTTCTAAAGTCTTACGGAGCCATCAACGTGGATTTTTTAAAGAATATTTTTCTAAAGTCTTACGGAGCCATCAACGTGGATTTTTTAAAGAATATTTTTTCAAAGACTTTCAGAGCTATCAACGTGGATTTTTAAAGAATATTTTTCAAAGACTTTCAGAGCCATCAAAGTGGATTTTTGAAGAATATTTTTTTAAAGACTCTCAGAGCTATCAACGTGGATTTTTAAAGAATATTTTTCCAACGACTTTCAGAACCATAAACGTGGATTTTTAAAGAATATTTTTCAAAAACTTTCGGAGCCATCAACGTGGATTTTTAAAGAATATTTTTTCAAAGACTCTCAGAGCCATCAACGTGGATTTTTTAAGAATATTTTTGTAAAGACTTTCGGAGCCATTAACGTGGATTTTTTAAAAAATATTTTTTTAAAAGACTTTCGTAACCCCATCGTGGATTTTTTAAAGAATATGTTTTAAAGACTTTTGGAGCCAGCAACGTGGATTTTTTAAAAAATATTTTTTCAAAGACTTTCAGAGCCATCAACGTGGATTTTTAAAGAATATTTTTTCAAAGACTTTCAGAGCCATCAACGTGGATTTTTAAAGAATATTTATTCAAAGATTTTCAGAGCCATCGACGTGGATTTTCTAAAGAATATTTTTTAAAGACTTTCGGTGCCATCAACGTGGATTTTTTAAAGAACATTTTTCTGAAGTCTTACGGAACCACCAACGTGGATTTTTTAAAGAATATTTTTCTAAGGACTTTCGGAGCCAGCAACGTGGATTTTTTAAAGAATATTTTTCTAAGGACTTTCAGGGCCAGCAACGTGGATTTTTTAAAGAATATATTTTACAGACTTTCGGAGCCATAAACGTGGATTTTTTAAAGAATATTTTTCTAAAGTCTTACGGAGCCAGCAACGTGGATTTTTAAAGAAAATTTTTTCAAAGACTTTCAGCGCCATCAACGTGGATTTTTTAAAGAATATTTTTTCAAAGACTTTCAGAGCCATCAACGTGGATTTTTTAAAGAATGTCTTTTTTAAGACCTTCGGAGCCAAAATCTTTGATTTTTTAAAGATTTTTTTTTAACTTTCGGATCCATCAGCGTGGATTTTTTAAAGACTATTTTTCTAAAGACTTTTGGAGCCATCAACGTGGATTTTTAAAGAATATTTTTCAAAGACTTTCAGAGCTATGAACCTGGATTTTTTTAGAATATTTTTCAAAGACTTTCAGAGCCATCAAAGTGAATTTTTGAAGAATGTTTTTTTAAAGACTCTCAGAGCCATCAACGTGGATTTTTAAAGAATATTTTTCAAAGACTCTCGGAGCCATCAACGTGAATTTTTTAAAGAATATTTTTGTAAAGACTTTCGGAGCCATCAACGTGGATTTTTAAAAAATATTTTTTTAAAGACTTTCGGAGCCATCAACGTGGATTTTTTAAGAAATATTTTTTTTAAAGACTTTCGGAGCCATCAACGTGGATTTTTAAAAAATATTTTTTAAAGACTTTCAGAGCCATCAACGTGGATTTTTAAGAAATATTTTTTAAAGACTTTCAGAGCCATCAACGTGGATTTTTAAGAAATATTTTTTAATGGCTTTCGGAGCCAGCAACGTGGATTTTTTAAAAAAATATTTTTTAAAGGCTTTCGGAGCCAGCAACCTGGATTTTTTAAAAAATATTTTTTCAAAGACTTTCAGATTTTTTAAAAAATATTTTTTAAAGGCTTTCAGAGCCATCAACGTGGATTTTTAAAGAATATTTATTCAAAGACTTTCAGAGCCATCAACGTGGATTTTTAAAGAATATTTATTCAAAGACTTTCAGAGCCATCGACGTAGATTTTTAAAGAATATTTTTTCAAAGACTTTCAGAGCCATCAACGTGGATTTTTAAAGAATATTTATTCAAAGACTTTCAGAGCCATCGACGTAGATTTTTAAAGAATATTTTTTCAAAGACTTTCAGAGCCATCAACGTGGATTTTTTAAAGAATATTTTTGTAAAGACTTTCGGAGCCATCAACGTGGATTTTTCAAAAAATATTTTTTATAGACTTTCGGAGCCATCAACGTGGATTTTTCAAAAAATATTTTTTATAGACTTTCGGGGCCATAAACTTGGATTTTTTAAAGAATATTTTTTTAAAGACTTTCGGAGCCATCAACGTGGATTTTTCAAAAAATATTTTTATACTTTCGGGGCCATAAACTTGGATTTTTTAAAGAATATTTTTTTTAAAGATTTTCGGAGCCATCAACGTGGATTTTCTAAAGAATATTTTTTTAAAGACTTCATGAACGTGGATTTTTTAAAGAATATTTTTCCAAGGCTTTAAAAACTTGGATTTTTATAAAGATTATTTGTTTCAAGACTTTCAGAAGATGGATTTTTTAAAGATTTTTTTTCCTAGGCCTTCAGAAGGTGGATTTTTTCAAGAACATTTTTCCGTCATCTTCATAACGCGGATTTTTTCAAGAACATTTTTCCAAGACTTTCAGATCGTGGATTATAATTGATTATTTTTTCCAAGATTTTAAGAATGTGGATTTGTTAAAGAATATTCTTCCGAGACGTTACGAATGTGGATTTTTAATCATTATTTTTTCCATGATTTTCAGACGGTGGATTTTTTTAAAGAATATTTTTTCCAAGACTTTCACGGTGGTCTTGAACCAAATTTAAATGGAAGGTGCTTACACCTGGGAAGTTTATGTGGGTTCTGAAACAGCAATGTTTATATATGAGAAAAATCCAAAAACAAGAAAAAATCGCTTTTTAAGTGTTTCACGATTTTGCTTTGAAACCGCAACCAGTGAAAATTCTGTACAAGATTGGCTGATTGATATTTTCCTAGGTTTTACCATTTTTGAGATATAGAGGTTCAGATCAAACTTTCAGATTTTTTTCTTGAGTCTTCAGGATTTAGCTGGCAAACTGCAAATCCCTTCGAAAAGGGACTGAAGAATATGTTGTAGCTCTGAAAATTCTCTACATGATTGGCTTTTTTCCTAGGTTGTACCATTTTTGAGATATAGAAGTTTAAATTGGGAAATTGTAGTCATGACATTGTTTTATAAGGAGGCGATACAGTCCTAATTTGAACTTCCATTATCCTAATATGAACTTCTATATTTCAGTAACGGTAAAAACTACGAAGATATCATAAAAGCCAACCTTTTAGAGAATTTTCATAGCTACAACATTTTCTTTAGTCCCATTTCGATAGGATTACGGTTTCCAAACAGAATCGTGAAAACTTAAAAATGTCAACTTGAATCGCGATTTATTTAAAAAGCGCTCCGGCGATTTTTTGTTTTTTGATTTTTCCCATCTATGAACATTGTAGTTTCAGAATCCTCAAAAACTTCCATTTCAATTTGGTTCAAGAACACCGTGCTTTCAGAAGTTGGATTTTTTTTAAAGAATATTTTTTCCGTGGCCTTCACAAAGGATTTTTAAAAGATTTTTTTCAAAGACTTTCTGATTGTGGATTTTTAAAGATGATTTTTCCGAAACATTCAGAAGGTGGATTTTTTTAAAGAATATTTTTCCGTGATCTTCATATCGTGAATTTTTTAAAGAACATTTTTTCGAAGACTTTCAGAACGTCGATTTTTAAAGATTATTTTTTCAAAGACTTTTAGATCGTGGATTTAATAAAAAATTGTTTTTCCAAGACTTTCAGAACGTAGATTTTTAAACGAATATTTTCGAAGACCTTCAGAACGTGCTAAAACAAAAATAAAGAATATTTTTCCCAATACTTTCTGAACGTGGATTTTTTACGAATATTGTTCAAATGCCAAGAGAGTCATAAAAGTGGATTTTTTAAGAATACTTTTCAAGGCCCAAGAGAGTCAAAAACGTAGATTTTTAAGAACATTTTTTCATTGGATAGCAGAACCGTAAACGTAGATTTTTTAAATATATATTTTTTTGATTTTGTAGTTTTCTCCCTGAAAGCGACTGATGGAAGGGTAGAAATTACATTTATTCATCCAATTCCAACATATCTCCCACTTTTGCTTTTAAACCACAATTTGGGGGTAGTTTCTGGAATTTTTTTTTTGCCACCAGTGTGGTGAGTTTTTCTTCCAAAGCATTTGTTGAAAATGCTTTCTTGGGTCGTTATCTTGGTGATTATTACACCCCGTTTTTTTAATTTATTTTTTTAAACTCTCATAAAATCATGCCATTATTTTTTGAGGGAGAAACCACAAAGAAAAAAGCGAGCACAATTCTATAGAACAAAAGACGTGAGTTTTTCATGTGACGTGCCCAGCCATTACAATTTTCAAAGTTAAGCTTCTTTTACTTTAAACCGACATTTTTATGATGCACTTTCATTTAATTAAATTTTTCATTTAAAGAATTTCATTAAAGTTTTAGCCAAAACTTTATGGCATTGCTTTAGAAACGTGATACGAAGAAGATGCATGTAAAGTGCATGACAAATTTTCTGACAAAGTTGTCATGTAAAGGTTATGTTGTAAAGGATTTTAAGAAATCCAATGCAATTCATAAATTTAATATGCGAAATTTCAAATCTTTTCCTCCATCTTTCAATGGGTTATTTGTTTGTTTGCCAACAATTCAGTCATTTCAAAGGACATCATTGTTAGCAGCCATCTACCAGACAAAGGTTTTTGTTTGTCCCATTCGTTTTACTTCTTCTACTTTTTTGTGTGATTATGGGATTTCAATTTCTTTATGCAGGAGGGCACAGAATATGAAATATTTGTTAAAATCATTTTATCGAAAAAAGACACACACATACGTTCGAACATAAGTACCAGTAGATCAAACAATAAAATTACAATTTGTAGCAGCAGCAGGGTACCCATCAACTAGATCTAAACCTCATTTCATCCCATTTGCAAATATGCAAACGGCAGACCGACGCTAAAGGGATGCAACAAAAAAGAAATACAATGTGGACAAACAAACCTCCAACAATTGAACAATTTTTCATAGTAAAATAAATAGATTTCCATTCTCCAATCTCTGAATAAATGAATGAACGGCGGCCAAATGCATGAATCATTTATTTTCGCGATATGTGTGTGTGTGGGCACAATGGGTTGGATTGCGTTTGAAAATATAAAATAAAAAAATAAACAATTGTTTTGGAAAGCTCGGAAGTGAAAGCTCAGGTAAATACATTCATACATTTGAAGTACTCAAGCCAAATTTTGGCTTTAACCCACTTAGCGCCGAGAATTTTTTTTGCGAGAATACTTAAAATTTGTTATGAAAATTATATTTCTGCGATTTGTTAAGCATTTTTTAAGAAATAACTTTTTTCTCTAGAACGTATAGTTTTCCTGCAATAGGGCCTTCTTTTAAAAGTTCCAAAAACTTTGGAGGGTAATATAGGTGTATCCTTACATGCCAATCCCTTGGTTTTTGATTAAGAAAATACTCTTACTATATCGCATATTTAAATTTTTCATCAAAGGCGAAAATTACAGAAAAGTCGATTTTTTGAATAGCTTGGGTTTTTGGCCAATTGAGTGGAAATGCGTAGGTCAAATGAAGCGTTATCAGCGTGAAATTGAAATAACAGACAAAACTATAACAAAATGCAAAAAACCCGACAAAAATATTCGAAAAAACCAGAGATTTACGTCAATTTTCGCAACCATTTTTTGTGGCGTTTAAACGACCAGTGGCTCCATGAAGTCGGTGACAACTCGTAATTCGATGGAAGAAAACGGAAAATCAAGAAACAAGGTTGATTCTACCACAAAAATAATTTAAAATGTCAAGCGAAAAATAAAATTTGCTTTGATATACAAAGTTGATGTTAATCAACCTACACTAATATTTACAATGTCTAAACGATAAAATAATTCTTTATTTGCTCATTAGTTAGCGTTAGTAGCATAATGTGCTTACGAGTTCAATATTAAACAATACATTTGTAATTGTCCTATGCTTTTTGAGACGAATTCTATTTACAACTTCTTTTGACGTTTCAAATTCAATCAGATGGGCTGATGCATCTACCTTGGTAATTGTGCTATGAACAAAAATCAGCTGACTGCCATTTAAATCCCCCAAAGGTATATCTAAATGAAATGAGATTTGTACTAGATTTATTAAATCCAGTTCAGTATTTATGGCTAGTCTAAATGAGCTAAACGTACTTGCTCTGTTCCAGAACTAAAAAGTTTTTACAATTTTTACGAGTTTTACACATTTTGCGTTCCCGTACACAAAATTTATATGAAAATCGTTTACGACTTTTACAATTTTTACGACTTTTACAACTTTTTAAAGTACGGGAACAGGCCAACTATTGTTACTTACCTTAATATTCTTACGTTGGCATCCCTAAAACTCCACATCAAATCACAATATATAAACGAACGATCGATCGGCTTTACAACGAACACACAAGCGAATGTCGACGACGATATGTGTTTTGTTTTTTTTTTCTATCTCCCTGCCAAAGCTAGCAACAGCACAAAAATTACAATAAAACACAAAGAAATGGGTCCATTTATCATCGCAAACTTTTTTGATACGATTTGGAATCATTTGATATTTTTAATTGTTTTTCACTCAAAATACTATAAACATTTTATATTTTTATAAAGAAAAACTACCGACTTCGCGTAACCGGCCACGTAAGCAACAAAATATTGACAACCGATTTCAAGAAAAACTCCAAAAGAACTGAAGAAAAACAGTAGTCAGGGTTGCCTTGCTTCAATTAATTGTATAAATTCAATGATTTAATAAATGATGATTTAATATCCGGCGCGACGTAGAAAAAAAGTATAGCTTCGTTCCCGTACTTTTTAATAGTTAAACTCGTAAAAGAGAGAACTGCAAAAAATTTGTTGTCACACACAAGTTTTTTGAAATAGTTCGGGAACGGAAAAATGGAAAATACGTCAAAAAACTGGAACAAATGTCAAAGTCGGTGTATCAGCCAATCAGACGCCGGCAACCATGTTACTATTTTTTTACTCGCCCAAATTTGTCGTGTAAAAAGTTTTTAAAGAGAGCGTCATGTTTGGTTTACATTCGGCGTCGTTTCGTGATTTCGAAGGCGTTTCGTGATTTCGCGCGGAATCAAGCTAAATTTATCATGATTTCGCATACAAAAATGAAATCATCTCATTTCGTGATTTCAGCGAAATCAACATCGAAATCACAGTACACATGATATACAACCCTGGTTTTGCCTAAAAAAGTACCAAAAGTTGCAACACTTTTCACGTATCATAATAAATAAGGTAGATGGTCAATTGCTGCAACAAAAAATGTTAGTATAAAAATTTGTAAACAATGTGACAAAATTATTAAATTACTTTGTTACAATCATGGCAGAACTACCAGGTAGTGGTATCAAACCAGCTGATCGAATATGAAAAGTCAAATCCCTTTATAAAAAAAATTATTTTTGTTGTAATTTCCCCAACAACATATGGCCTGTTCCTTTACTTTTAAAAATGGTAAAACCGGCAAAAGTAGTAAAAGTTGTAAACTGCTCCCATATAAATTGTATGGTGTCTGAAGTAAAGGAACGCTTTTCGAGGAAAAATTGGTAAAACTTGAAGATTCTTGCACGTAAAGGAACAGAGCTATAAAGAAAGTTTTGACATAACATATTCAAAATTTTACGATGCCACTACCTGGGTAATTGTTCCGTGGTTACAATGCTATTTTTTATTGTGTTCCCGTACTTTTTTAAGGCAATGTTAGAAAAAAGAGCGAATTGTCAAAAAATGCTTCCTCATACAAATTTCTTAAAAACTTCTGGAACGGAAAAATGACGGAAATTGCAGAAACTCCTGCAAAATGTCAAAATCAACGTATCAGCTATCATATTAGATGTCAATAAAAATAATTGCTGCTAGTTTCTACTAGGCCAAAATTGTATGGCAGAAAACAGGAGAAGAAGGTGTTATTCCGCGCTATTTTTGTTTAAAGAGAAGTGCAAGTCTTGCTAGATTTCGGAGTACGGGAACGCATTTTTAGCACTAAACGGGAAAACTACTGCATAAGAACAAGAATAATGTATTTGGAAACATAATGAACACGAATAATCCCATTTATTGTTTCTGAGCACAACTTTTATCTATCAAAATTTATTATTATGATGTATCAACGATAAAATCATTTTTTTTATTTTTCATTTGTTAGAATTAATACAATATATTGATAATTTTACTATAATTTTCCAAATAAAGTTGTAAAGTTCTATATTTTTGATGATTAATTCAATTTACAACAACTTGTGAAAATTCATGTTCGATCAGCTGCGCATATGCATCTACCTTGATCATTGTGATATGTTTGAAATCAACAAAAAATGAGTGTAAACACCGGGGTGTATTTCAGGATTTCGTGAAATCCAGTGGATTTTGGAGCGCTAGTGTAAACTTGGCATCATTCAGCGCCATTTTTGTTTAAAGAGAAGTGAACATTTTACAACTTTTTTGTGTACGGGAACGGTTTTTGGAGTAAACTGTCGTAAAAATTGTAAAAACTTTTTAGTTCTGCAACACAGCTTATATATTTCAATTACAACAATTTATTGGAAAATTCATTCTTGCAATCATTTCGACTGATACGACTACAGAATACCCATGTATACCTTGGCAACAAGTAAAAAAAAAGACTGCTAAATACACTCGCGTTATGACGGTAAATGTACCATGAATAGAATATATATTCCAATTTTAAAAGTAAATACGATTTTCGTATTTGACAAACGAATTCTTGGATTAATTAATTTTTATTCGTTTGGGGGGTAATGCTTGGTTTACATTCGGCGTGGTTTCGTGATTTCGAAGGCGTTTCGTGATTTCGCGCGGAATCAAGCAAAATTTATCATGATTTCGCAATTTATCATGATTTCGTGATTTCAGCGAAATTAACATCGAAATCACAGTACACATGATATACAACCCTGTTTTTGCCTAAAAAATGTACCAAAAGTTGCAACACTTTTCACGTATCACAATAAACAAGGTAGATGGTCAATTGCTGCAACAAAAAAATTTAGTATCAAAATTTGTAAAAAAAATTTTAAAATATTTTGTTGCAATGCTAGTTTTTATTGTGTTCACGTATTTTTTTAATGGTAATGTTAGAAAAAAAAGCGAATTGTTAAAAATTGCTTTCCCATACATATTTCTTAAAACATGCGGGAACGGAAAAATGACGGAAATTGCAAAAACTCCAGCAGAAATGTCAAAATCAACGTATCAGCTATCGTATTTAGAAGCCAATAAACATGCTGCTAGTTTCTACTAGGCCAAATATCTATAGCAGAAAGCAACAGCTATTTTTGTTTAAATAGAAGTGCAAGTCTTACTAGATTTAGGAGTACGAGAACGCATTTCTAGCACTAAACGGGAAAACAACTGCAATTAGTAATATTTTGCAGGTTATGAACACAACTTTTATTTAACAAAATTTATTATCATGATGTCTCAACGATTAAATCATTTTTTTCATTTGTTCGTATTATACGCAATTAATACGATATATCGATAATTTTACGATAATTTTCGAAATAAAGCAGTAAAGTTCTATATTGTCGTATATTTTTTATGTCTAATTCAATTTACAAGAAATTGTTTGAAAATTCATGTTTGATCAGCTGCGCATATGCATCTACCTTGATTATTGTGATATGATTGAAATCAACAAAAAGCAAGTGTAAACACCGGGGTGTATATCAGGATTTCGTGAAATCCAGTGGATTTTGGAGCGTAAGTGTAAACTTGGCATAAGTATCATGAATAGTGGGTGTAAGCATTCAACGCATTTTACACTTGCATTTAAAACAGGTTTTTTGGGAATTTTCTATGGAATTGACAGCTTAAATGACGCAAGTTTTGTAAAACATGTTAAATGTAAAAGCCGTTTTCCACTGGCATACACAATCAACACAGTTCACAACAAACTGAAATAATATTAGAACGGGTTCAAGGTTTGTGAGTCATAGTTATAAGGACAACCAGTCATTTTTTTGGTAACCGGTGGGTCATTATGCCAGGAAGCATGGTTTTCTCAACGAGAAAAATGTATTGTAATAAAAATTGCAGGACTACTTTCGATGAAATTCTCAAAACAATCCTTGAGCGGCTCTTAAACTGCACGTAAGCGAACATTTGTTAAATATTGTGAGGGAGGTACCAGAAGGAGTTATCCAACATATTTCATCGTTTAACTTGATATAAGTTTAAGATAAATATTACCTTAAGCAAAGTTTGGACCAATGTCAGTTACTGCTTACAGTTTTTGGACCACTTGTCGGGAGGCATGGTTTTGCTTACGAAAATCATTATATCGCTGTAAACGGGAACACAAAGAATATCTTGGGTAAACATTTTAAAACAGCCCTTAAACTGTACTTACTCAAGCGAAAACGTTGAATGTTTGTTTCGAAGGTACTCGAATGTGTTGCAAAGTTTTGGTCAAATCGGAATCTCAATTCTAAGTTATCGTGCTCTTCGGCCATAGTAGTTGGTGCCAGCAGCATTTTTGGAGGATTTGGGCAAATTGTAAGAGAGGCCGCAAAGACAAACAGCTGTAAAAATTTCAAAGCGATCCCAAATGTGTCCTTTGCCCTGCTACTACGTTAGGGTTACCTGATGACCCATAGTTTTTAGCATCTCCGTGTTTCTTACTGGTGGAATATAATTTGAAGTTCTTGCTAATCGGTGCATGCATTTTTGAGATATACTGACTTCGATTAACATTAAAAATCTTATAAAAAAGTACACATTTGTATTTCATTTATAAAAAGATGTGGATCAAAACGTGACTTGAAATTAACATATGTAATTTTTTCTTACGTAGTATTAGGGTTAAACAAAACTTTTGCGAAAATTATTAAAATTTTGTGTGGGAGGTAAAGGAAGAAGTGGACCTATATGGCCCATCTTCAAATGATTCGTATTTATGTGCCTTTCTGGCGGGGGCATCTTTATTAGGGATAGGTAAAAAAAGGATAGGTAAAAATGCGATTTTTCACTTGTCATAAAACTGGACATTCGACTTTTTCATAACCGCAGAAAATCGATTATTCGTCGATTTTCGAGTTTTCTTTTGAAAATGTAAAACCACCAAAACTGTAAAATCGCTAAGTCAGCAAGTCAGCAATCTCGAAAATCGATCACAAGATAATATGTGTGTTCGTTTACTCAAAATTTTTACAAATTGTTACTGGATGTTGTTCGTTTACTCTACATTACAATGCAAAATACCTTAGTCGATTGCAAGAAGTTACTGGCCTTGTACAAATTTGTACAAATTGTTAAGTAAACGAACACACCTAATAATTATGCGATTTTCCCTCCAGCCAAAAGTCGATCACGATTTTTAGACTTTTAACTGCAAAAAGTCGACTAATCGATTAATCGAAAGTCAACTTGTCTATTCCTAATCTTTATCGCTCATGGCATGACTCAGCAAACGCAATCGTTGTGGATCGATACGTTTTACTCATGGTGGAAAAAGAAGGTATTATGCTAAGTTTACATTTACGAAATCCACTCGATTTCAACTGTCAATTCCAAAGCTCAAACGTCAAATGAAATCTCATCTGGATTTCATTTGATGTTTAACCTATGGATTTGACAGTTGAAATCGAGTGGATTTCATAAATGTAAACCAAGCATTACATCAAATCATGTCAAACGTCATATTTGCTCACAATAATGCATTACTGTGAATTGCTTGTTTACATTTTGTATGTGATTATATTCACAATAACACATTTTGACAACTATTCCACCATGGTTTTACTGCATCGATGTCGGTCGGCTGATACAGTTGATACAGTTTTTGGTTCATAAGACGACGGTATTCAACGTATATTGGTTTATAAATCTTTCGAAGAATTTTTCTCTCAAACACACCAAGTTCTGCCTCATCTGCTTTCTCAAGTACCAAGGCTGCTAGAAAACTTTTTTTATAAAAAAAGTTGACGTTACTCTTTTTTTATTTGGGTTTAATGACCATCGTAAGGGAAGTCATAACGCCCAATTTTAATGTTGGGCTTTACACAAGTTGCCATTTGTGCTAGATGATTCCCGGTGCATATGAAATCATGTTACCAAAAATTGTAGACAAATACCTTACTTAACATTGTTGGAGATGTCTGAAGTGGAATTGACTCAGGATGTAGAGGAGTAGTCGGAGTAATTTTATACCCTCCAACATAATACGGAGGGTATAATTAAATTTGTCATTCCTTTTATTCATCGTAGACCCTATAAAGTATATAATTCTAAGTCGAGGTAGCCATGTCCGGCTGTCCGTCCGTCAGCTGAATTCAAGATACAGCTCGCAATTTTTAAGATAGTCCTTTGTAATTTGGTACAGCGGTTTATGTTACTAATAGGATGTTTGGTATAGCAAATGGACTATACCGATCCACGTTTTGATATAGCCGCAATAGAAGGGTACCTCCCGATTTCCAGTATTTTGAAGGTTGTGGCCTCATTCATCTACCGAAATGGCTGAAATTTGGTTATTAGTTTTCATTTGAGGTGTTAAAGATCCCATATGAAATTTGTCCACGCCTTTATATAGACAGAATATAACGGTACCTCCTAATTTTCGGTATTTTAAAGTATGTGGTCTCAGAATTCCATGGGGTTATAAAATATTCCAAACTAGTAAGAACGGTGTTCGGCCGGACCAAACTTGTTATACCCTCCACCACGAGTTGTATTGAAGTAAAATGGAACAATTCGTTTCCTTTCGTTTGAAAGAAGGCAAATACCAATGTTTCTGTAAGACCTAAAAAATACCAAAAAATAATAGGTACGCTTCTACGTGGAAGACGTGGACCTATACCTTGTGGTATATTTTAAAACCCTTTGGAAGACTAAATAAAAAATTTCAGTAATTTCGGTGGGATATTGACGTCACAACTTTCATAATTACGAAAATAGGGAAGTACTGTTCTATGGGGGCTATATGAAGGCGTGGACCTATACCGACAAATTTGTGGGGGAACATTTTATACCACTAACGAAGACAAAATATAAAATTTCAGCCATTTCAGAGGAATATTGAGGCCACAACCTTCAAAATACCGAAAATTAGGAGGACCTGTACAGACAAATTTCTGGGGGAAAGTTTTATACCCCTAACGAATAACAAATTTCAGCCATTTAGGTAGAATATTGAGGCCACAACCTTCAAAATACCAAAATTCGGGAGATACCGTTCTATGGGGTCTATATTAAGGCGTTGACATGTACCGACAAATTTATGGGGGAACATTTTATACCACTAACGGAGACAAAATATTAAATTTCAGCCACTTCAGAGGAATATTGAGGCCACAACCTTCAAAATACCGAAAATTGGGAGGTACCGTTATATGGGGGCTATATTAAGGCGTGGACCTGTACAGACAAATTTCCGGTGGAAAGTTTTATACCCCTAACGAAGACCAAATACCAAATTTCAGCCATTTAGGTGGAATATTGAGGCCACAACCTTCAAAATACCGAAAATCGGGAGGTACCGTTCTACAAATTTTTGGGGGAAAAAATTTTATACCAAAAACGAAGACTAAATATCAAATTTCAGCCATTTCGGAGGAATATTGAGGCCACAACCTTCAAAACACCGAAAATCGGGAGGTACCATTCTATGGGGGCTATATCGACAAGTTTCAAGAGGAAAGTTTTACACCCCCAACGTAGACTAAATAGCAAATTTCAGCAATTTTCAGGGGGATATTGAGCCCACAACATGCAAAATACAGAAAATCAGGAGGTACCGTTCTATGGTTCTGGGGGAAAGCTGTGTACCACCAAGGTAGACTAAGTACCAAATTTCAGTCATTTCGGTGTGATAATTACGCTGAATCCTTACAAATACCGAAAATCGGGAGGCACCGTTCTATGGGGGCTATATCAAAAGGTGGACCGATATAGGCGATTTGCAATACCAAACGTCCTAGGAGTAATAGAAACTTCTGTACCAAATTACAAAACTCTATCTTTAAAATTGCGACCTGTATCTTGATTTCAACAGACGGACGGACATGGTTATATCGACTTAGAATCTCACCCTGATCAAGAATATATATACTTTATAGTGTCTCCGATGAATATTTCGATGTGTTACAAACGGAATGAACAATTTAATTATACCCTCCATATTATGGTGGAGGGTATAAATAGAATTGTCAGTATAGGTCCATGTCTTCCTATATCCCCATAGATTTTTTTAGATTTTAGCCACATTATCTTACCGAAATATCGGAAATCACCTTATACCCATTGTGCATCACTGCAGCCAGAAAGAAACAAAATTAATGATTGAACGAACATATTAAAAACCAAATGAAAATCAACCCCTTTTCACAGGACACCGGAATTCAATCTGGAGCATATGTAAATATTTCAAATTTTTTATTTTGTTCAACTAATGTTGCTTCTACTACCGCAGTTGTTGCTGCTACTGCTGAACAAAAGTTAAACAAAAAATGTTTCTATTGATGTTGTTGCTATTGTTTATCCATAGAATTTTTAATCAGTCACAGCTGTTTTGAAACTCGACTATTAGTCAGTCTAGCGATTCCGTCAACAAGAAGATGGCTTGTTATTTTAACACCAACCCAGAAATATAAATTAACCTCCCTCATCATCAGAAGCCAACTTCTCACCTTGTACGGCAGATTAAAACAACCCCTTGCTTTTTTAAATACTACGTAAAAATCCACGTTAGCCAGCCCGTCAAAATAGACTTACTGACTCAAGGGAACTGCAAGTGACGCACTTGTCCTTTTTTCGGATTCAAATTGTTGATAATGATGGGCTTATTTACTTTCCGTTTCAAGTTTAAATATTTTAACGATACAACGCAACAATGTATTGAGTTTCAATGTCACCAGTTGTTGTTAGGATGGGTGTTACTGCCTTTCCAACCCTCTTAACCCACAACATTCCCTTTCATCAAAACGATTAAATTGTTAAAACATATCTAATTGGAAGTCACATACACACACTCATTTACATACGAAATTTGGATATTGGGTTGTTTTTGTTCACTTGTTTCGGAGGACAATAGTGTAGTTCCGACATGACTTAATGTTTACTTAAACCTTGTTTATGGTTTATGGGGATATGAAATTTAAATACGATGTTAATATCACGTCTAGTAGAGTGTCTACGACTACGAATATGAGGTGTGGGCTTGAATGTTATATGGGAGGGGACGTGGGTGGGTGGGTCTGTTTGCTTTAGTAAATCTTCTGTTAAACTACACAACTTTGAAGTTTAACGTGCGTATGTTCTTTTTGGAAAGGATTATAAAGGGGTGTGCGCTTTATTTGAAACCCTCTTGAAATGATATGCATCTGTTGAAATTAATTTTGAGTTGAAAGTTATTTTATTTGAAAGTAAAGCAAGGACATGTGGTAATGGGGAAAGGGTAGACAAAAAACGTAATTAGAAACTTTCTTGCGTTTGATTGGTTTATACCAGTGTATTTTATTATTGACTCATCTTAACCCTTGGACTAGTGAAAATTCATTAATGAATGTTTGTGACGTACTTGTGGAAAAGGTTCAAATACATAACTATATCATCTTCGCGATGATTAAATGCATTATACATACATTTTATGATGGTGCCGATACCAACCTCCACAGTTGGTCTGCTTTCTGTGTAAGCAACATTGTCTTATCGCAGCTTACTGCCGGACCCACATTTAAAGGTATAAGTTACACTTTTATTGATCGACCCTTAATTTATATGTCCTCAGCATAGGCAAGTACCATGTGGCAATTTGTGCATATTGTGACGTGTTTAACATTTGGACACTCCTCTTTTCGGTAGCAGTACGACACTCCAGTTCATACCATCGGTTAATTACTTAAAGCAACTGGTATGAATTTTTCGGCTGTTTGAATGGAGTAGACAATACTTTGCCGCTGCATCGGAAAGAGGATTGCTTTCATTAAACAATTGAGCAAGTTGAGTGGAATGAATGATGTCCAACTGATGTGTTTGTTCGTATTTTATTTGAATCGTTTAATCGGGTACATACATGTGCTGCTACAAGGCAGTGATCCGAGACGATGTTTGCTCCTCGGAATGACCGTACATCCAACAATGAATGTCATCCATCTATCACAACGCGATCAATTTGGTTTTCTATGTTCCGATCTGCTGACGTAAGGTCACACTTATGAATGTTGAGATGCTTAAATCTGGTGCAGCTAACCACCATGTTTTTTTGCAGCGACGAAGTCTATTAGTCTCATTCCGTTGTCAGATGTTTCACCTTGTAGAGTGAATTTCCCGATGGTTGGGCCAAAGATATCCCTCTTTCCAATTTTGGCATTAAAATCGCTTAGAATAGTTTTAATCTCATGGGCAGGTTAGCAGTCATAGCTGTGTTCCTTTACTTACTTGAGGTTACCATTTTTACCATTTGTTACCATTTTTAACCTGCAAAGCGTGGTAAAAAAAGTGGTAAAACTGGCAGCAATTTTTAAGAGAGTGAGAGAGGAGAGAGAGAACATATGCCTTTCTCTTCTACCACAGGCTACCCGACAGATTTCTGCAGGTAAAAATGTTAATACTGATTTTTCGACTTTTGTTTGACGATTATTTCACAATGAAGAAAAAATGGACGAAAAACTGAAGAAAAAGTCGAACAAAACTAAATTAAAAACTGTGAAATAAAAGACGAAAATTGTTTTTTTTTGTTTCTTTTTGACATTGCTACCATTTTTCCGTTCCTTTACTTTCCTGGTAAAAATTTTCTTGAGAGAGCAATTTTGGCACTTTTCTCCTTTTCCACTTTTACCATTAAAAAGTAAAGGATCAAAGCTCATATGTTTTTCTCGAGGCGCTGGTAAGCTACGTACATCTTTGGTCTGCTCTAGGCATAGGTAGTGGAAAGCAATAATCGATTTTTCAACTTTTCGATTTTGGCTTAAAACTAAAAATGCGACTTTCGGTCTGGCGATTATTTCATTTGTCCTAAAACACGACTTTCGACTTTTTAATAACCCTAGAAAATCGATTTTAATTTTCAAGTTTTCTTTTGAAAATGCAAAACCGCCAAATCAAAAATCTATGGGTAAACTCGGAAAGCGATCACAAGATAATCGATTATGCGATTTTCCCTCCAGATAAAAATCGACTACGATTTTTAGTTTTTTGGCTGCAAAAAGTCGATTAAACGAAAATCGACTTACCTATCCCTAGTATGCTCGTTGTTATAAAGCGGGGTACACACGATCAGTTTTGACTGTCAATTTTTCGGAAATATCGATAAATGTCAAACTGTCCAGCAACCACAAAATATTTTGTGGGTGCCTGATGACTGACGAATATGAACGGCCACACTGGCAAGCAGCCGATTATTTGAGCAAAACTGACAGTGTTTTATATTATACCTGTTTGCTGTTCGATAACAAACTTGTTCAATAAAAGAGAAAGAACTTGCAATTACTTTTTACTTGCGAAGTTATCGAACAGACCTGTTATGTATATGTTTGTATATTTGTTCTTCTGCTTAATCTGGCTCTGGGCCAATTTCCAATTCCAGGAATCTCGCAGCTTCGATGGAATGTAACCACAGATCCAATGGAGTAAGTTGAGTAGGTTTGGCGGGGCAGTTGAAAAGGTTCCGTGTGTTGCGCGGGACTGTGTCGCATCCAGGGCAGATGTTTTGCCCAATGACGTCGATCTTTGCCCAATTGGAGTTTAGGTGCTTATGGCAACTGCGTCTGTATGCATGCTTGTCCGCTGGATATGTTTGTTGATCTAGAGCTTATCTTTTGTAACGCTGGACCTCTTCTTCTAGATCATGAAGACTTTTCTTAATCTGCCTCAATGGGCGATGTTTAGCCACCATATGGTGATTGGGATGGCTGTCACGGTAACATTCGAGCAGGTACTGCTGTGATTGTGTCGATGTACTGGAAGAATCTTTGCCTGCTTATGTAGATGGTCCACTGGAGTCAGATCGACATTCTGACAAGCTTGAATTTTATTCCATAGCCACGGACCTATCGCGTTATAAGTGGCCAACAAGGATTCTTTATCTGCTCCTCAAATATTGCCTACTAGGGACTTGAGAACCTTGTTCCTACATTTCAGGTAATCACACATAGCTGACGACGAGAATATGCTGCCGAAAGTGACCCCTATAATTTTGTGGTAGTTTGTGGTCGGAATTCTGCTACCACCGACCACGACATTCAACTCTCTTCTTATTTGAGCCGTCTATGTGGTTAACAAGGTGACCGTAGATTTAGTGGCGAATATCTGCATATTCCTAACGTGGAAAACGTTGTAAGATCGGTCAAACACGAGTTCAGTCGTTCACAAATGTCATCAGGGAAGGCCATGATCGTACAGTCATCCGCATGCGTTTCGATCTCAGTGCCGTCTGGACGGGGCGGAGTACAAAAGAGGTAAAGGTTAAACAGTTCCGGAGCTATAATCCACCTTGGGGAACTCCCTGTTTCATTCTACCGGGCTTGGACTTCTTGTTCTTCTAAATTCCACGGACGACTGGCGTTTACACAAATAATTGATTTTCCATCGTTTCAAGCTTGGCCGGAGGGTTGCCTGCTCAATGTCCTTAAATAGCGTGGAGTGCTTGACAGTATCAAAAGTTTTTGATAAGTCAAGTGCCACCATCACTGTTATATTACACGCCTTTTTTGGGTCCTTGACAAATATGTATGGGTTGAGATGGCGTGCAGCGCTGGATTAAAGCCTCTAGGGTCTTTGCGAAATCGGTCTGTATGATTCACCTTTGCTGGCATCCTTGCCTGGCTTCAGTAGCGGGACCAGCCTTCCCATTTTCCAGACTTCGGGAACGATGAGGGTGGCTAGTGACTTTTGTGAGATACTCCATTCCCGGCATGTCTAGCTGTTGCAGCATTACCATGGAGATTCTATCAGGGTCCAAACTGTCGATTAAAATAATATGTGTACCTCTTGGGTCAGTCAACTTAATGTCGCCAAATGTGACTGAGGTTCTATCTTTCTTTTTTCCAGTGTTCGAGAGTGTCTTAACCAGGGTTTCGGAGTCGGAGTCGGAGTCGGAGTCTACGAGTCGGAGTCGAGCAATTTTGCTGGAGTCGGAGTCGGAGTCTGAGTCGAAAAAAATAACTCGACTCCGACTCCGGGCAAAATTTTTTTCTACGTTATAGATATATAACCTTAAATTTGGAACAAGAACATTTCTTTAAAATGATTATTTATTTTAAAAGAAATGTAAAAGAAAATATATATGCAAATTATATATTATACTAAGTTAAAGGACAATTCACAGGATATTTACTATCCTCTGAAGTGTAGTCTATTCATCACTATTTTGTTGATCCAATTGATTCTTCACATTTTTGCAAACAATAGTAAAGTTCTATCAATCGAATTAAGATTGGACCTTTAACCTCTTTCGTCAGAAGTCTTACTGGTCTTCTCACAAAGGTCTATAGGTATTCTCATCTTGTTTTTTTATGAGAAGTCATCATTGTCTTCTATTAAAGACTTTGTGGTCTCTATGGGAAATCTTACTGAATACACTGTGACACAAAACGGAAGTTAAGATCTGGGGGAGGAAAATTCCTTTTGGGGATGAAAGCCCCAATTGAGAACCCCAAAGGATCCCATAGCTGAAATTTCTGAGTCATGACATAATGATTTTTTTGATTGACCCTCATCAATCATTGTGAAAATAGCTTTATATCTCTGTTTGGAGAATTGTTTCATCATTTTTAGATTACATGTTTTCAGTTAAATGGAATGACGAACCTTTATGTCAAATATGCTGTCCTTCTAGCTTAGTTTCTTCCATGTCCTTTTTTTTCTTGAACTCATAAAGTAAAACAAAATAAAATTTTCTACAAAAATGCTCTACCGAAATATATATGTAGGTTTCCCATATCCAAGAAATCGATATTGTCACGTTTTAATTGTCCGTTATCAGTTTTACCCGTTACTTTCTCAAAAAAAAAAACGTATGTTTATGTATTTCGGTAAATTTCGCATAATGTATTAACTATATATCAAATTCGGATGGTTACGCTTCTGAATTAGGCATCATAAATTCGTTGTTGGTAAACAGAAGCCTCACAAACGGCGAATCTTTCATCTAGGATTCATTAAATACTCAATGAGGGCTTTAGATGTAGATATTCAAATAACCGAATCTGTCAGAGTTTTCTGCACATTCAATTGCATATACGAAATTCAATGAAATACATAATCATATAGTTTTCATAAGAAAGGATCGGGTAAAAGTGATAAAGGACAACAAATACATGACAACATAGATTTCTTGTCCTAGTGAAGCGACACTACATAAAATTTTCCTAGCAACATATTTGTAGTATATTTTCATGCACGAAATCTCATCGTTTGCTAATTTTTCAGTTCCAGAAAACATCCATCTGCCTTCGTGCTAAATGGTGTACACAATATTTCTCAAATATTTCAATAAAATTATCCACTCCACACCAAAGTTCAAAATGTGAGCGCTGAATTTTAGTTTAAGAGGTGATCCCCATTTATAAATTTCAGAAGAACGTAGAAAGTATAAATAGCATAGAATATGTGGTCAAATTTTTAAGTCGATCGGAACAATATTGCCTCAGTATGAACGTTGGATGGGAACAATTTATTTTATTTTGTATGCAGCATATAAACCTTGTTTTTCTCGAAATCGGCGACAAAAATATATGACAATTGCTTTATTAGTTTTCGAAATAGAGTTGGCACCGCAAAATGTTTTAATGAAAACAAATATTCGTAGACTACCTCAAACCTTCGTAATATTTTTCTCTTTCAGTTGAAAAAGAAAATTCTGCCAAAAAGTGACGTAGTTTTCTCGAAAAAAAAAAATCATGAAAAATGGCTTTAATTGAACTTTACAACTGCTCTCCTTTTAAGGCTAAGAACACTAAATCGTAAATTGCTTATAGTTTTTATTGCATGTAGTCCATACGATTTGTATTGCCCCATCATTTTCAAATATTTTGAAGGCTTAAAGATTTTCTCACGCGGAAGAAATCCGTCCAGAATATACTCGTGCAAAAAAATGAAAACCGACAAAAACTTTCTAACTTTGATATTTTTCAATGTAAGATTCGACAGAAACAGTATTGATATGTTCGAGTGTATTCGAACCAATGCCCTTTCTAATGAATAAGTAAGAAAAAACTAACATATTAGCCTATATAGGCCAAAATATAGGAAAAAGTTAAAAATTTGTGCACATTTTATTAATTTTTAGAGGTATAGGAATTCACTCTCGGAGTCGACCCGGAGTCTGAGTCGGAGTCGGAGTCGTGAAAAAAACTCCCCTGGAGTCGGAGTCGGAGTCGAGCCAAAAATACCTCGACTCCGAAACCCTGGTCTTAACCGTTGTCCACAATTCATTTATACCGGCTCTTCAGATTATGTAGCAACTTGCTCCGCTTTAGCTTCGAGTGTCAGATCCATTGAAAAAATATTGTTTAAAAAATCCACGTTTATGGCCTTGAAAAAATATTGTTTAAAAAATCCACGTTTATGGCCTTGAAAAAATATTGTTTAAAAATCCACGTTTATGGCCTTGAAAAAATATTGTTTAAAAAATCCACGTTTATGGCCTTGAAAAAATATTGTTTAAAAAATCCACGTTTATGGCCTTGAAAAAATATTGTTTAAAAAATCCACGTTTATGGCCTTGAAAAAATATTGTTTAAAAAATCCACGTTTATGGCCTTGAAAAAATATTATTTAAAAAATCCACGTTTATGGCCTTGAAAAAATATTGTTTAAAAAATCCACGTTTATGGCCTTGAAAAAATATTGTTTAAAAAATCCACGTTTATGGCCTTGAAAAAATATTGTTTAAAAAATCCACGTTTATGGCCTTGAAAAAATATTGTTTAAAAAATCCACGTTTATGGCCTTGAAAAAATATTGTTTAAAAAATCCACGTTTATGGCCTTGAAAAAATATTGTTTAAAAAATCCACGTTTATGGCCTTGAAAAAATATTGTTTAAAAAATCCACGTTTATGGCCTTGAAAAAATATTGTTTAAAAAATCCACGTTTATGGCCTTGAAAAAATATTGTTCAAAAAAATCCACAGTTATGGCCTTGAAAAAATATTGTTTAAAAAATCCACGTTTATGGCCTTGAAAAAATATTGTTTAAAAATCCACGTTTATGGCCTTGAAAAAATATTGTTTAAAAAATCCACGTTTATGGCCTTGAAAAAATATTGTTCAAAAAAATCCACAGTTATGGCCTTGAAAAAATATTGTTTAAAAAATCCACGTTTATGGCCTTGAAAAAATATTGTTTAAAAATCCACGTTTATGGCCTTGAAAAAATATTGTTTAAAAAATCCACGTTTATGGCCTTGAAAAAATATTGTTTAAAAAATCCACGTTTATGGCCTTGAAAAAATATTGTTTAAAAAATCCACGTTTATGGCCTTGAAAAAATATTGTTCAAAAAAATCCACAGTTATGGCCTTGAAAAAATATTGTTTAAAAAATCCACGTTTATGGCCTTGAAAAAATATTGTTTAAAAATCCACGTTTATGGCCTTGAAAAAATATTGTTTAAAAATCCACGTTTATGGCCTTGAAAAAATATTGTTTAAAAAATCCACGTTTATGGCCTTGAAAAAATATTGTTTAAAAAATCCACGTTTATGGCCTTGAAAAAATATTGTTTAAAAAATCCACGTTTATGGCCTTGAAAAAATATTGTTTAAAAAATCCACGTTTATGGCCTTGAAAAAATATTGTTCAAAAAAATCCACAGTTATGGCCTTGAAAAAATATTGTTTAAAAAATCCACGTTTATGGCCTTGAAAAAATATTGTTCAAAAAAATCCACAGTTATGGCCTTGAAAAAATATTGTTTAAAAAATCCACGTTTATGGCCTTGAAAAAATATTGTTTAAAAAATCCACGTTTATGGCCTTGAAAAAATATTGTTTAAAAAATCCACGTTTATGGCCTTGAAAAAATATTGTTCAAAAAAATCCACAGTTATGGCCTTGAAAAAATATTGTTTAAAAAATCCACGTTTATGGCCTTGAAAAAATATTGTTTAAAAATCCACGTTTATGGCCTTGAAAAAATATTGTTTAAAAAATCCACGTTTATGGCCTTGAAAAAATATTGTTTAAAAAATCCACGTTTATGGCCTTGAAAAAATATTGTTCAAAAAAATCCACAGTTATGGCCTTGAAAAAATATTGTTTAAAAAATCCACGTTTATGGCCTTGAAAAAATATTGTTTAAAAAATCCACGTTTATGGCCTTGAAAAAATATTGTTCAAAAAAATCCACAGTTATGGCCTTGAAAAAATATTGTTTAAAAAATCCACGTTTATGGCCTTGAAAAAATATTGTTTAAAAATCCACGTTTATGGCCTTGAAAAAATATTGTTTAAAAAATCCACGTTTATGGCCTTGAAAAAATATTGTTTAAAAAATCCACGTTTATGGCCTTGAAAAAATATTGTTCAAAAAAATCCACAGTTATGGCCTTGAAAAAATATTGTTTAAAAAATCCACGTTTATGGCCTTGAAAAAATATTGTTCAAAAAAATCCACAGTTATGGCCTTGAAAAAATATTGTTTAAAAAATCCACGTTTATGGCCTTGAAAAAATATTGTTTAAAAAATCCACGTTTATGGCCTTGAAAAAATATTGTTTAAAAAATCCACGTTTATGGCCTTGAAAAAATATTGTTCAAAAAAATCCACAGTTATGGCCTTGAAAAAATATTGTTTAAAAAATCCACGTTTATGGCCTTGAAAAAATATTGTTTAAAAATCCACGTTTATGGCCTTGAAAAAATATTGTTTAAAAAATCCACGTTTATGGCCTTGAAAAAATATTGTTTAAAAAATCCACGTTTATGGCCTTGAAAAAATATTGTTCAAAAAAATCCACAGTTATGGCCTTGAAAAAATTTTGTTTAAAAAATCCACGTTTATGGCCTTGAAAAAATATTGTTTAAAAATCCACGTTTATGGCCTTGAAAAAATATTGTTTAAAAATCCACGTTTATGGCCTTGAAAAAATATTGTTTAAAAAATCCACGTTTATGGCCTTGAAAAAATATTGTTTAAAAAATCCACGTTTATGGCCTTGAAAAAATATTGTTCAAAAAAATCCACAGTTATGGCCTTGAAAAAATTTTGTTTAAAAAATCCACGTTTATGGCCTTGAAAAAATATTGTTTAAAAATCCACGTTTATGGCCTTGAAAAAATATTGTTTAAAAAATCCACGTTTATGGCCTTGAAAAAATATTGTTTAAAAAATCCACGTTTATGGCCTTGAAAAAATATTGTTTAAAAAATCCACGTTTATGGCCTTGAAAAAATATTGTTTAAAAAATCCACGTTTATGGCCTTGAAAAAATATTGTTTAAAAAATCCACGTTTATGGCCTTGAAAAAATATTGTTTAAAAATCCACGTTTATGGCCTTGAAAAAATATTGTTTAAAAAATCCACGTTTATGGCCTTGAAAAAATATTGTTTAAAAAATCCACGTTTATGGCCTTGAAAAAATATTGTTTAAAAAATCCACGTTTATGGCCTTGAAAAAATATTGTTTAAAAAATCCACGTTTATGGCCTTGAAAAAATATTGTTTAAAAAATCCACGTTTATGGCCTTGAAAAAATATTGTTTAAAAAATCCACGTTTATGGCCTTGAAAAAATATTGTTTAAAAAATCCACGTTTATGGCCTTGAAAAAATATTGTTTAAAAAATCCACGTTTATGGCCTTGAAAAAATATTGTTCAAAAAAATCCACAGTTATGGCCTTGAAAAAATATTGTTTAAAAAATCCACGTTTATGGCCTTGAAAAAATATTGTTTAAAAATCCACGTTTATGGCCTTGAAAAAATATTGTTTAAAAAATCCACGTTTATGGCCTTGAAAAAATATTGTTCAAAAAAATCCACAGTTATGGCCTTGAAAAAATATTGTTTAAAAAATCCACGTTTATGGCCTTGAAAAAATATTGTTTAAAAATCCACGTTTATGGCCTTGAAAAAATATTGTTTAAAAAATCCACGTTTATGGCCTTGAAAAAATATTGTTTAAAAAATCCACGTTTATGGCCTTGAAAAAATATTGTTTAAAAAATCCACGTTTATGGCCTTGAAAAAATATTGTTCAAAAAAATCCACAGTTATGGCCTTGAAAAAATATTGTTTAAAAAATCCACGTTTATGGCCTTGAAAAAATATTGTTTAAAAATCCACGTTTATGGCCTTGAAAAAATATTGTTTAAAAAATCCACGTTTATGGCCTTGAAAAAATATTGTTTAAAAAATCCACGTTTATGGCCTTGAAAAAATATTGTTTAAAAAATCCACGTTTATGGCCTTGAAAAAATATTGTTTAAAAAATCCACGTTTATGGCCTTGAAAAAATATTGTTTAAAAAATCCACGTTTATGGCCTTGAAAAAATATTGTTTAAAAAATCCACGTTTATGGCCTTGAAAAAATATTGTTTAAAAAATCCACGTTTATGGCCTTGAAAAAATATTGTTCAAAAAAATCCACAGTTATGGCCTTGAAAAAATATTGTTTAAAAAATCCACGTTTATGGCCTTGAAAAAATATTGTTTAAAAATCCACGTTTATGGCCTTGAAAAAATATTGTTTAAAAAATCCACGTTTATGGCCTTGAAAAAATATTGTTTAAAAAATCCACGTTTATGGCCTTGAAAAAATATTGTTTAAAAAATCCACGTTTATGGCCTTGAAAAAATATTGTTCAAAAAAATCCACAGTTATGGCCTTGAAAAAATTTTGTTTAAAAAATCCACGTTTATGGCCTTGAAAAAATATTGTTTAAAAATCCACGTTTATGGCCTTGAAAAAATATTGTTTAAAAAATCCACGTTTATGGCCTTGAAAAAATATTGTTTAAAAAATCCACGTTTATGGCCTTGAAAAAATATTGTTCAAAAAAATCCACAGTTATGGCCTTGAAAAAATTTTGTTTAAAAAATCCACGTTTATGGCCTTGAAAAAATATTGTTTAAAAATCCACGTTTATGGCCTTGAAAAAATATTGTTTAAAAAATCCACGTTTATGGCCTTGAAAAAATATTGTTTAAAAAATCCACGTTTATGGCCTTGAAAAAATATTGTTTAAAAAATCCACGTTTATGGCCTTGAAAAAATATTGTTTAAAAAATCCACGTTTATGGCCTTGAAAAAATATTGTTTAAAAAATCCACGTTTATGGCCTTGAAAAAATATTATTTAAAAAATCCACGTTTATGGCCTTGAAAAAATATTGTTTAAAAAATCCACGTTTATGGCCTTGAAAAAATATTGTTTAAAAAATCCACGTTTATGGCCTTGAAAAAATATTGTTTAAAAAATCCACGTTTATGGCCTTGAAAAAATATTGTTTAAAAAATCCACGTTTATGGCCTTGAAAAAATATTGTTTAAAAAATCCACGTTTATGGCCTTGAAAAAATATTGTTTAAAAAATCCACGTTTATGGCCTTGAAAAAATATTGTTTAAAAAATCCACGTTTATGGCCTTGAAAAAATATTGTTTAAAAAATCCACGTTTATGGCCTTGAAAAAATATTGTTTAAAAAATCCACGTTTATGGCCTTGAAAAAATATTGTTTAAAAAATCCACGTTTATGGCCTTGAAAAAATATTGTTTAAAAAATCCACGTTTATGGCCTTGAAAAAATATTGTTTAAAAAATCCACGTTTATGGCCTTGAAAAAATATTGTTTAAAAAATCCACGTTTATGGCCTTGAAAAAATATTGTTTAAAAAATCCACGTTTATGGCCTTGAAAAAATATTGTTTAAAAAATCCACGTTTATGGCCTTGAAAAAATATTGTTTAAAAAATCCACGTTTATGGCCTTGAAAAAATATTGTTTAAAAAATCCACGTTTATGGCCTTGAAAAAATATTGTTTAAAAAATCCACGTTTATGGCCTTGAAAAAATATTGTTTAAAAAATCCACGTTTATGGCCTTGAAAAAATATTGTTTAAAAAATCCACGTTTATGGCCTTGAAAAAATATTGTTTAAAAAATCCACGTTTATGGCCTTGAAAAAATATTGTTTAAAAAATCCACGTTTATGGCCTTGAAAAAATATTGTTTAAAAAATCCACGTTTATGGCCTTGAAAAAATATTGTTTAAAAAATCCACGTTTATGGCCTTGAAAAAATATTATTTAAAAAATCCACGTTTATGGCCTTGAAAAAATATTATTTAAAAAATCCACGTTTATGGCCTTGAAAAAATATTGTTTAAAAAATCCACGTTTATGGCCTTGAAAAAATATTGTTTAAAAAATCCACGTTTATGGCCTTGAAAAAATATTGTTTAAAAAATCCACGTTTATGGCCTTGAAAAAATATTGTTTAAAAAATCCACGTTTATGGCCTTGAAAAAATATTGTTTAAAAAATCCACGTTTATGGCCTTGAAAAAATATTGTTTAAAAAATCCACGTTTATGGCCTTGAAAAAATATTGTTTAAGAAATCCACGTTTATGGCCTTGAAAAAATATTGTTTAAAAAATCCACGTTTATGGCCTTGAAAAAATATTGTTTAAAAAATCCACGTTTATGGCCTTGAAAAAATATTGTTTAAAAAATCCACGTTTATGGCCTTGAAAAAATATTATTTAAAAAATCCACGTTTATGGCCTTGAAAAAATATTGTTTAAAAAATCCACGTTTATGGCCTTGAAAAAATATTGTTTAAAAAATCCACGTTTATGGCCTTGAAAAAATATTGTTTAAAAAATCCACGTTTATGGCCTTGAAAAAATATTGTTTAAAAAATCCACGTTTATGGCCTTGAAAAAATATTGTTTAAAAAATCCACGTTTATGGCCTTGAAAAAATATTGTTTAAAAAATCCACGTTTATGGCCTTGAAAAAATATTGTTTAAAAAATCCACGTTTATGGCCTTGAAAAAATATTGTTTAAAAAATCCACGTTTATGGCCTTGAAAAAATATTGTTTAAAAAATCCACGTTTATGGCCTTGAAAAAATATTGTTTAAAAATCCACGTTTATGGACTTGAAAAAATATTGTTTAAAAAATCCACGTTTATGGCCTTGAAAAAATATTGTTCAAAAAAATCCACAGTTATGGCCTTGAAAAAATATTGTTTAAAAAATCCACGTTTATGGCCTTGAAAAAATATTGTTTAAAAATCCACGTTTATGGCCTTGAAAAAATATTGTTTAAGAAATCCACGTTTATGGCCGTGAAAAAATATTGTTTAAAAAAATCCACGTTTATGGCCTTGAAAAAATATTGTTTAAAAAATCCACGTTTATGGCCTTGAAAAAATATTGTTTAAAAAATCCACGTTTATGGCCTTGAAAAAATATTGTTTAAAAAATCCACGTTTATGGCCTTGAAAAAATATTGTTTAAAAAATCCACGTTTATGGCCTTGAAAAAATATTGTTTAAAAAATCCACGTTTATGGCCTTGAAAAAATATTGTTTAAAAAATCCACGTTTATGGCCTTGAAAAAATATTGTTTAAAAAATCCACGTTTATGGCCTTGAAAAAATATTGTTTAAAAAATCCACGTTTATGGCCTTGAAAAAATATTGTTTAAAAAATCCACGTTTATGGCCGTGAAAAAATATTGTTTAAAAAAATCCACGTTTATGGCCTTGAAAAAATATTGTTTAAAAAATCCACGTTTATGGCCTTGAAAAAATATTGTTTAAAAAATCCACGTTTATGGCCTTGAAAAAATATTGTTTAAAAAATCCACGTTTATGGCCTTGAAAAAATATTGTTTAAAAAATCCACGTTTATGGCCTTGAAAAAATATTGTTTAAAAAATCCACGTTTATGGCCTTGAAAAAATATTGTTTAAAAAATCCACGTTTATGGCCTTGAAAAAATATTGTTTAAAAAATCCACGTTTATGGCTTTGAAAAAATATTGTTTAAAAAATCCACGTTTATGGCCTTGAAAAAATATTGTTTAAAAAATCCACGTTTATGGCCTTGAAAGAATATTGTTTAAAAAATCCACGTTTATGGCCTTGAAAAAATATTGTTTAAAAAATCCACGTTTATGGCCTTGAAAAAATATTGTTTAAAAAATCCACGTTTATGGCCTTGAAAAAATATTGTTTAAAAAATCCACGTTTATGGCCTTGAAAAAATATTGTTTAAAAAATCCACGTTTATGGCCTTGAAAAAATATTGTTTAAAAAATCCACGTTTATGGCCTTGAAAAAATATTGTTTAAAAAATCCACGTTTATGGCCTTGAAAAAATATTGTTTAAAAATCCACGTTTATGGCCTTGAAAAAATATTGTTTAAAAAATCCACGTTTATGGCCTTGAAAAAATATTGTTTAAAAAATCCACGTTTATGGCCTTGAAAAAATATTGTTTAAAAAATCCACGTTTATGGCCTTGAAAAAATATTGTTTAAAAAATCCACGTTTATGGCCTTGAAAAAATATTGTTTAAAAATCCACGTTTATGGACTTGAAAAAATATTGTTTAAAAAATCCACGTTTATGGCCTTGAAAAAATATTGTTCAAAAAAATCCACAGTTATGGCCTTGAAAAAATATTGTTTAAAAAATCCACGTTTATGGCCTTGAAAAAATATTGTTTAAAAATCCACGTTTATGGCCTTGAAAAAATATTGTTTAAAAAATCCACGTTTATGGCCTTGAAAAAATATTGTTTAAAAAATCCACATTTATGGCCTTGAAAAAATATTGTTTAAAAAATCCACGTTTATGGCCTTGAAAAAATATTGTTTAAAAATCCACGTTTATGGACTTGAAAAAATATTGTTTAAAAATCCACGTTTATGGCCTTGAAAAAATATTGTTTAAAAAATCCACGTTTATGGCCTTGAAAAAATATTGTTTAAAAAATCCACGTTTATGGCCTTGAAAAAATATTGTTTAAAAAATCCACGTTTATGGCCTTGAAAAAATATTGTTTAAAAAATCCACGTTTATGGCCTTGAAAAAATATTGTTTAAAAAATCCACGTTTATGGCCTTGAAAAAATATTGTTTAAAAAATCCACGTTTATGGCCTTGAAAAAATATTGTTTAAAAAATCCACGTTTATGGCCTTGAAAAAATATTGTTTAAAAAATCCACGTTTATGGCCTTGAAAAAATATTGTTTAAAAAATCCACGTTTATGGCCTTGAAAAAATATTGTTTAAAAAATCCACGTTTATGGCCTTGAAAAAATATTGTTTAAAAAATCCACGTTTATGGCCTTGAAAAAATATTGTTTAAAAAATCCACGTTTATGGCCTTGAAAAAATATTATTTAAAAAATCCACGTTTATGGCCTTGAAAAAATATTGTTTAAAAAATCCACGTTTATGGCCTTGAAAAAATATTGTTTAAAAAATCCACGTTTATGGCCTTGAAAAAATATTGTTTAAAAAATCCACGTTTATGGCCTTGAAAAAATATTGTTTAAAAAATCCACGTTTATGGCCTTGAAAAAATATTGTTTAAAAAATCCACGTTTATGGCCTTGAAAAAATATTGTTTAAAAAATCCACGTTTATGGCCTTGAAAAAATATTGTTTAAAAAATCCACGTTTATGGCCTTGAAAAAATATTGTTTAAAAAATCCACGTTTATGGCCTTGAAAAAATATTGTTTAAAAAATCCACGTTTATGGCCTTGAAAAAATATTGTTTAAAAAATCCACGTTTATGGCCTTGAAAAAATATTGTTTAAAAAATCCACGTTTATGGCCTTGAAAAAATATTGTTTAAAAATCCACGTTTATGGACTTGAAAAAATATTGTTTAAAAAATCCACGTTTATGGCCTTGAAAAAATATTGTTTAAAAAATCCACGTTTATGGCCTTGAAAAAATATTGTTAAAAAAATCCACGTTTATGGCCTTGAAAAAAATATTGTTAAAAAAATCCACGTTTATGGCCTTGAAAAATATTGTGTAGAAATCCACGTTTATGGCCTTGAAAAAATATTGTGTAGAAATCCACGTTTATGGCCTTGAAAAAATATTGTGTAAAAAATCCACGTTTATGGCCTTGAAAAAATATTGTGTAAAAAATCCACGTTTATGGCCTTGAAAAAATATTGTTTAAAAAATCCACGTTTATGGCCTTGAAAAAATATTGTTTAAAAAATCCACGTTTATGGCCTTGAAAAAATATTGTTTAAAAAATCCACGTTTATGGCCTTGAAAAAATATTGTTTAAAAAATCCACGTTTATGGCCTTGAAAAAATATTGTTAAAAAAATCCACGTTTATGGCCTTGAAAAAATATTGTTTAAAAATCCACGTTTATGGCCTTGAAAAAATATTGTGTAGAAATCCACGTTTATGGCCTTGAAAAAATATTGTTTAAAAAATCCACGTTTATGGCCTTGAAAAAATATTGTTTAAAAAATCCACGTTTATGGCCTTGAAAAAATATTGTTTAAAAAATCCACGTTTATGGCCTTGAAAAAATATTGTTTAAAAAATCCACGTTTATGGCCTTGAAAAAATATTGTTTAAAAAATCCACGTTTATGGCCTTGAAAAAATATTGTTTAAAAAATCCACGTTTATGGCCTTGAAAAAATATTGTTTAAAAAATCCACGTTTATGGCCTTGAAAAAATATTGTTTAAAAAATCCACGTTTATGGCCTTGAAAAAATATTGTTTAAAAAATCCACGTTTATGGCCTTGAAAAAATATTGTTTAAAAAATCCACGTTTATGGCCTTGAAAAAATATTGTTTAAAAAATCCACGTTTATGGCCTTGAAAAAATATTGTTTAAAAAATCCACGTTTATGGCCTTGAAAAAATATTGTTTAAAAAATCCACGTTTATGGCCTTGAAAAAATATTGTTTAAAAAATCCACGTTTATGGCCTTGAAAAAAATATTGTTAAAAAAATCCACGTTTATGGCCTTGAAAAAATATTGTTTAAAAATCCACGTTTATGGCCTTGAAAAAATATTGTGTAGAAATCCACGTTTATGGCATTGAAAAAATATTGCTTAAAAAATCCACGGTTGTGGCATTGAAAAAATATTGCTTAAAAAATTCACGTTTATGGCATTGAAAAAATATTGTTTAAAAAATCCACGTTTATGGCCTTGAAAAAATATTGTTTAAAAAATCCACGTTTATGGCCTTGAAAAAATATTGTCTAAAAAATCCACGTTTATGGCCTTGAAAAAATATTGTTTAAAAAATCCACGTTTATGGCCTTGAAAAAATATTGTTAAAAAAATCCACGTTTATGGCCTTGAAAAAATATTGTTTAAAAAATCCACGTTTATGGCCTTGAAAAAATATTGTTTAAAAAATCCACGTTTATGGCCTTGAAAAAATATTGTTTAAAAAATCCACGTTTATGGCCTTGAAAAAATATTGTTTAAAAAATCCACGTTTATGGCCTTGAAAAAATATTGTTTAAAAAATCCACGTTTATGGCCTTGAAAAAATATTGTTTAAAAAATCCACGTTTATGGCCTTGAAAAAATATTGTTTAAAAAATCCACGTTTATGGCCTTGAAAAAATATTGTTTAAAAAATCCACGTTTATGGCCTTGAAAAAATATTGTTTAAAAAATCCACGTTTATGGCCTTGAAAAAATATTGTTTAAAAAATCCACGTTTATGGCCTTGAAAAAATATTGTTTAAAAAATCCACGTTTATGGCCTTGAAAAAATATTGTTTAAAAAATCCACGTTTATGGCCTTGAAAAAATATTGTTTAAAAAATCCACGTTTATGGCCTTGAAAAAATATTGTTTAAAAAATCCACGTTTATGGCCTTGAAAAAATATTGTTTAAAAAATCCACGTTTATGGCCTTGAAAAAATATTGTTTAAAAAATCCACGTTTATGGCCTTGAAAAAATATTGTTTAAAAAATCCACGTTTATGGCCTTGAAAAAATATTGTTTAAAAAATCCACGTTTATGGCCTTGAAAAAATATTGTTTAAAAAATCCACGTTTATGGCCTTGAAAAAATATTGTTTAAAAAATCCACGTTTATGGCCTTGAAAAAATATTGTTTAAAAAATCCACGTTTATGGCCTTGAAAAAATATTGTTTAAAAAATCCACGTTTATGGCCTTGAAAAAATATTGTTTAAAAAATCCACGTTTATGGCCTTGAAAAAATATTGTTTAAAAAATCCACGTTTATGGCCTTGAAAAAATATTGTTTAAAAAATCCACGTTTATGGCCTTGAAAAAATATTGTTTAAAAAATCCACGTTTATGGCCTTGAAAAAATATTGTTTAAAAAATCCACGTTTATGGCCTTGAAAAAATATTGTTTAAAAAATCCACGTTTATGGCCTTGAAAAAATATTGTTTAAAAAATCCACGTTTATGGCCTTGAAAAAATATTGTTTAAAAAATCCACGTTTATGGCCTTGAAAAAATATTGTTTAAAAAATCCACGTTTATGGCCTTGAAAAAATATTGTTTAAAAAATCCACGTTTATGGCCTTGAAAAAATATTGTTTAAAAAATCCACGTTTATGGCCTTGAAAAAATATTGTTTAAAAAATCCACGTTTATGGCCTTGAAAAAATATTGTTTAAAAAATCCACGTTTATGGCCTTGAAAAAATATTGTTTAAAAAATCCACGTTTATGGCCTTGAAAAAATATTGTTTAAAAAATCCACGTTTATGGCCTTGAAAAAATATTGTTTAAAAAATCCACGTTTATGGCCTTGAAAAAATATTGTTTAAAAAATCCACGTTTATGGCTATGTTTGTGTTTGAAAAAATATTCTTTAAAAAATCCCAGTTTATGGTTTAGAAGGTGTGTGAAAAAATATTCTTTAAAAAATCCATGTTAATGGCTTGTCTTTTATTAATTAAACAATATAATTTTACTTAGTATACTTTAAGGCGTTGTGTTTTAAAAATCTTTGTTGAAATTCTGAAATTGTACTTAGGCTGGTCAACAACATCTTTTATATGTATGTATGTACCTATAGTAAAACATACTACCAAATTCCCCTTATTTCCAAAATAGATCTAAAAGCTTTTAACATCTTAAGGTCCACTTTTATAATGCACTTTTCTTTGTGATAGAGTACTCCTTTGTATTTAAAACAAAGATTCTATTTGTTCATTATCATCTCAAGTGCCTGTACTTTTGTTTGAATGGTCTTATACGACGTTAGGTCACGTGTCCGTTTCCAACTTCCATTTCCTTAGCTGTTTCAAACGGTACAACACGTTGGTTACATTGTAACAATTGCTCGCTCTGGAGGAGCGTGCGTCAAACCATAAAACAAACACTTGTTTATTGTTGCATTTTTGATTGTTTGTTTGTTCGATGGTGATGATGATGATGGAATGGACGACTGACGGACACATGCGTCCAAGTCCCCCGTGTGGTAGCCATTATCCAAATAGATGTTAATGTGTTTGCGAAACGCATGCCATTTCCAAAACAAATTCTTACCAAATTTGTAACATCCATTCACCACCTATTCAAATTCGGTATTTGAGTTTCAATTTATTTTCCCATGTCACTTGGTAAAAAAAAGAGGCCTCTGACACTGCCACACGGCTGACAACAATAGGTTTAATTTTTAATCTTTTTTACTGAGCAGAGCGTAAAAAATAGTAACATAGGTCACAGTTGGTGGCATTTGGTGGTAATCACATTTTTTAATTTATTTATGTTTTTGTTATGAGGAATGGGAAACAACTCCTGTGCCTCAGGGGGTTGATGTTTGGCCCACAATGCAATATTGTTTCTTGGTTGGTAGAAATGTGGTCGCTGTTGCAACAGCTACACGTGTTGACATTTTTTATTGTTGTTGTGTCAACAGGAGAGCAGCAGTTGTGATTTGTAATATAAATAGTAAATCAGGCGATAATTATTAAGAGCAAGACGTAATATTTTTTATTTTTGCCTTATTAAGGCGATATTTTATAATATTTTATATGCAAAAGTTTCCCCACCTGTGTGTGTGGGGCTATAATAAAATGTCAATACCAAAGAAATCCACATTTATGGCTCTGATGGTAGTTGAAAAATTATTTTTTAAAAAATCCACGTTTATGGCTCTGATGGTAGTTGAAAAATTATTTTTTAAAAAATCCACGTTTATGGCTCTGATGGTAGTTGAAAAATTATTTTTTAAAAAATCCACGTTTATGGCTGCGATGGTCGTTGAAAAATTATTCTTTAAAAAATCTACGTTTATGGCTGTGATGGTCAATTAAAAATTATTCTTTAAAAAATCCACGTTTATGGCTGTGATGGTCGTTGAAAAGTTATTCTTTAAAAAATCCACGTTTATGGCTGTGATGGTCGTTGAAAAATGATTCTTTAAAAAATCCACGTTTATGGCTGTGATGGTCGTTGAAAAATGATTCTTTAAAAAATCCACGTTTATGGCTGTGATGGTCGTTGAAAAATGATTCTTTAAAAAATCCACGTTTATGGCTGTGATGGTCGTTGAAAAATGATTCTTTAAAAAATCCACGTTTATGGCTGTGATGGTCGTTGAAAAATGATTCTTTAAAAAATCCACGTTTATGGCTGTGATGGTCGTTGAAAAATGATTCTTTAAAAAATCCACGTTTATGGCTGTGATGGTCGTTGAAAAATTATTCTTTAAAAAATCCACGTTTATGGCTGTGATGGTCGTTGAAAAATGATTCATTAAAAAATCCACGTTTATGGCTGTGATGGTCGTTGAAAAATTATTCTTTAAAAAATCCACGTTTATGGCTGTGATGGTCGTTGAAAAATGATTCTTTAAAAAATCCACGTTTATGGCTGTGATGGTCGTTGAAAAATGATTCTTTAAAAAATCCACGTTTATGGCTGTGATGGTCGTTGAAAAATGATTCTTTAAAAAATCCACGTATATGGCTGTGATGGTCGTTGAAAAATTATTCTTTAAAAAATCCACGTATATGGCTGTGATGGTCGTTGAAAAATTATTCTTTAAAAAATCCACGTTTATGGCTGTGATGGTCGTTGAAAAATTATTCTTTAAAAAATCCACGTTTATGGCTGTGATGGTCGTTGAAAAATTGTTCTTTAAAAAATCCACGTATATGGCTGTGATGGTCGTTGAAAAATTATTCTTTACAAAATCCACGTTTATGGCTGTGATGGTGGTTGAAAAATTATTCTTTAAAAAAACGCGTTTATATCTGTGATGGTGGTTGAAAAATTATTCTTTAAAAAAACACGTTTATATCTGTGATGGTGGTTGAAAAATTATTCTTTAAAAAATCCACGTTTATGGCTGTGATGGTGGTTGAAAAATTATTCTTTAAAAAAACGCGTTTATATCTGTGATGGTGGTTGAAAAATTATTCTTTAAAAAATCCACGTTTATGGCTGTGATGGTGGTTGAAAAATTATTCTTTAAAAAATCCACGTTTATGGCTGTGATGGTGGTTGAAAAATTATTCTTTAAAAAATCCACGTTTATGGCTGTGATGGTGGTTGAAAAATTATTCTTTAAAAAAACACGTTTATATCTGTGATGGTGGTTGAAAAATTATTCTTTAAAAAATCCACGTTTATGGCTGTGATGGTGGTTGAAAAATTATTCTTTAAAAAAACACGTTTATATCTGTGATGGTGGTTGAAAAATTATTCTTTAAAAAAACACGTTTATATCTGTGATGGTCGTTGAAAAATTATTCTTTAAAAAATCCACGTTTATGGCTGTGATGGTCGTTGAAAAATTATTCTTTAAAAAATCCACGTATATGGCTGTGATGGTCGTTGAAAAATTATTCTTTAAAAAATCCACGTTTATGGCTGTGATGGTCGTTGAAAAATTATTCTTTAAAAAATCCACGTTTATGGCTGTGATGGTCGTTGAAAAATTGTTCTTTAAAAACTCCACGTATATGGCTGTGATGGTCGTTGAAAAATTATTCTTTAAAAATCCACGTTTATGGCTGTGATGGCCGTTGAAAAATTATTCTTTAAAAAATCCACGTATATGGCTGTGATGGTCGTTGAAAAATTATTCTTTAAAAAATCCACGTATATGGCTGTGATGGTCGTTGAAAAATTATTCTTTAAGAAATCCACGTTTATGGCTGTGATGGTCGTTGAAAAATTATTCTTTAAAAAATCCACGTTTATGGCTGTGATGGTCGTTGAAAAATTATTCTTTACAAAATCCACGTTTATGGCTGTGATGGTCGTTGAAAAATTATTCTTTAAAAAATCCACGTATATGGCTGTGATGGTCGTTGAAAAATTATTCTTTAAAAAATCCACGTTTATGGCTGTGATGGTCGTTGAAAAATTATTCTTTAAAAAATCCACGTATATGGCTGTGATGGTCGTTGAAAAATTATTCTTTAAAAAATCCACGTATATGGCTGTGATGGTCGTTGAAAAATTATTCTTTAAAAAATCCACGTTTATGGCTGTGATGGTCGTTGAAAAATTATTCTTTAAAAAATCCACGTTTATGGCTGTGATGGTCGTTGAAAAATTGTTCTTTAAAAAATCCACGTATATGGCTGTGATGGTCGTTGAAAAATTATTCTTTAAAAATCCACGTTTATGGCTGTGATGGCCGTTGAAAAATTATTCTTTAAAAAATCCACGTATATGGCTGTGATGGTCGTTGAAAAATTATTCTTTAAAAAATCCACGTATATGGCTGTGATGGTCGTTGAAAAATTATTCTTTAAGAAATCCACGTTTATGGCTGTGATGGTCGTTGAAAAATTATTCTTTAAAAAATCCACGTTTATGGCTGTGATGGTCGTTGAAAAATTATTCTTTAAAAAATCCACGTTTATGGCTGTGATGGTCGTTGAAAAATTATTCTTTAAAAAATCCACGTATATGGCTGTGATGGTCGTTGAAAAATTATTCTTTAAAAAATCCACGTTTATGGCTGTGATGGTCGTTGAAAAATTATTCTTTAAAAAATCCACGTTTATGGCTGTGATGGTGGTTGAAAAATTATTCTTTAAAAAATCCACGTTTATGGCTGTGATGGTCGTTGAAAAATTATTCTTTAAAAAATCCACGTTTATGGCTGTGATGGTCGTTGAAAAATTATTCTTTAAAAAATCCACGTATATGGCTGTGATGGTCGTTGAAAAATTATTCTTTAAAAAATCCACGTATATGGCTGTGATGGTCGTTGAAAAATTATTCTTTAAAAAATCCACGTTTATGGCTGTGATGGTCGTTGAAAAATTATTCTTTAAAAAATCCACGTATATGGCTGTGATGGTCGTTGAAAAATTATTCTTTAAAAAATCCACGTTTATAATTTTGATAGGCCTGAAAAAAATATTCTTTAAAAGTCCAAGTTTATGATTTTAATGGTCCTTGAAAAATATTCTTTAAAAACCCATGTTTATGGTTTTTATGGTCCTTGAAAAATATTCTTTGAAAATCCACGTTTATGATTTTGATGGTCCTTGAAAAAATATTTTTTAAAAATCCAGGTTTATGATTTTTTTGGTCCTTGCAAAAATATACAATAGAATTTTTTTATTTTGAAACCGATTCAACTATTTTACTCCAAGCCATTTTTTAAACAAATCCATCTGCATTCCTTTAAATAACCTCAATGCAATTGACATTTAAACAAAGTTACAAACCACCTATCCAAGTGCTTATAACTGGGCTTTAAATCACTTCAAATTCTCTTTTTGTTCCATAAACAAAACTTAGTGTCAAGTATTTTAGTATTTATATAAAAAAGAAAAACAGAAGAGAAAAATGTTAAATAGCTCTTAGTTTGTATCATTGTTAAGTATAAGGGAATAGAGAGAAGCAGTTCTGTCATCTAAATGCATCCAAAAGTATTTAAGTTTGTCCCTACCCCTTACCCCTGCCTTTACTAAAAAGGGTACTTAGCATAACTTCACCTCTGAAGATGACGTCGACGACTAGGAAAAACATCTCATTTGGATCGAAAGGAAACTTACAACAACAACAATGTCTACGTTTGAATGGAACGGAACCGAAATAAGCCAAAACTTAATTGCAAGTGAAGTCCATAAACTTGCTTATGTTTGGAGAACCGACTGACAACTGTCTTTTACTTTGGCCACAGCATCTCTATGTAGAGTTGACTTGGCCCTTGCCTATCTCTTTCCTCATCTCACTGGCAACCAGTTTGCCTTGAACGAAGGCGAACTTAGAGTCATTGCAAAAATTGCAGATGTCATTGTTTTCCTCCACGGTCAGGGGGCACTATACCGTGAACCGTAAACAAGTAATGTAACGTGACTGTCATCCAAGACAACAATGTCATCCTTAAGGTAAAGTACCCGGCAATGAAATGAAGAAAATCAAGCAGCAGCAACAACATGGCAAAAACAAAGATACAACAAAATAAAATCCACAATTGAAAAACAAAATCAACTAAACATCAAAATCACTGCCTACAAATTGGCTTCGTGGTTGGGATGTCCAGTACACAGTGGTTTTAGAGAATATTTTTTCAAGGACCACCAGTGCCGTAAACTTGGATTTTTTTAACAATATTTTTTCGAGAAAAAACAGAACCAAGGACCAACAGAGAAAAAACACGCAGAGCAATAATATGTCTAGCTTTTGTTGGAACAACAATATCTATTTTTGTTCCAACAATTCAAGCATGCCATCGTTTGCTCCAAACATGGTGTACACCAGCGATAGCCGCCAACCACTACAAATGCAACCGCTCTGCCTGCGACCAATGCTACATGCGGAATCAAACAATATCTTTACAGTACATATTTTGCTCTTCGAATAATTTTCAAGGACCATCTAATCCATAAACGTGATTTGTCATAAACAAGCAAACGTAGATTTTTGAAAAATATGTTTATCGTAAAATTGGAAAAGGTATTTTTTACGTAGATTAAAAAAAAAATATTGCATATTTTTGAAAAGTATTTTTAACGCAGGGTGACGTAGGGGATGAAAGATACCAAGGAACGGTCCTGACCGGCTTTAACATGGTAAAGTCCAGGATTAATCTTGGTCCCCCTCTCATCTCATGTGGGCACTGACCTCCCCGTGGTGTCACCTGGGGAGCTGCCTTTAACACCCGTTAAAGGTAGTGAGCTAAAATGTGCCGCGCGTTCACCCATAAGACCCTTAAAAACTTGGGTTTGGGCGTCGGGCTAGTAACCCTCCCCTAGAAAAAGCAGTCTACTCTGAAAAAACAAAAGAAAAGAAAAACAAATCCCTCTAAAGTTGACGGGGGGCAAACGTTTTAAGGACCATGATCTGCGAATCTGCACATGGAATGTTCGCACTCTTTATAGAGAAGGTGCAGTTTACGCGCTGGCAGATGTACTTGAAAAGTACAAGGCCGACATTACTGCCATACAGGAAATACGATGGACTAGGAAAAGCATCACAACAACACCTAAAGGTGACGCACTGTATTATAGCTGCCATGACACAAAGCATGAGTTTGGTTGCGGTTTTGTAGTTGGTCAGAGGTTAAAACATCTGGCCTCCAGCTTCACGCCAGTGAATGAAAGGCTTGCTACAATTCGATTAAAAGCAAAATTCTTCAACATCAGCTTTATCTGCGCTCATGCTCCAGCCGAAGACAAGGACGAACAGACCAAAGATATATTCTACGAGCGCTTAGAAGAAACATAAGACCGTTGTCCTGCCCATGACATTAAAATTGTTCTAGGCGATTTTAATGCCAAAATTGGAAAGGAAAATATCTTTGGACAAACAGTCTACATAGTGAAACATCAGACAATGGAATGAGGCTGATAGACTTCGCAGCGGCAAAAAAACATGGTAGTTAGCAGTACCAGATTTAAGCATCTCGATATTCGTAAGGGCACTTGGCTGTCTCCAGATCAGAAAACAAGAAATCAAATTGATCATGCTGTGATAGATGGAAGACATTCATCGAGCGTGTTGGATGTATGATCGTTCCGAGGTGCAAACATTGATTCGGACCACTACTTTGTTGCATCAAAGGTACGCACCCGCTTAAACGTAGCAAACAAAGTACGAACAGACACATCGGTAAGCTGCAATCACAATATATAGCCACAGCATATTCCACTCAACTAGCCCAATTGCTTAATCAAAGCACTCCTCATCCCGATAACATATCAGCGCAATGGCAAAGCATTGCCCACTCCATGCAAACAGCCGCAAAATCCATACTTGGATACCAGAGACCTCTACCAAGGAATCCATGGTATGATCAGGAGTGTCGTGCTGCCACCGAAGAGAAAAATGCGGCATATAGGGCTACTTTAGAATCCGTAGCAACGCGTAGCGCACGAGAGAGAAACTGGGAGAAAAGGAGAGAGGAGAAACGTTTTTTCCACAGGAAAAAGAGAGAGATGGAAAAGCGGGAGTGTGAAAAAATCGAGATGTACAGGAGCCAGAATGAAGTCCGAAAATTCCATTAAAGAGTCAAGCATCAAACTGATGGCTTTGGTACAGGCACATCCTCCTGTAGAGACCAGCAAGGTAATTTGGTAACTGATACAGATAGTGTACTCAGGATATGGAAAGAACATTTTTCAAATCTGTTGGTATCCATTAGCAGCGAAGACGACGAAGATATCACAGTCCCAATCCCAGAAGATGGTATTGAATGTATACCGCCCAGCCAAGATGAGGTAAAGACAGCAATAAATCGGCTGAAGAAAAATAAGGCAGCAGGGGCCGATGGCTTACCAGCCGAGATGTTCAAAACCGGAGGCGACACGCTGATAAGGTGAATTCATCAGCACCATCTGGCAGGAAGAACGAGTACCCAACGATTGGAACCTGAGTATCCTGTGTCCCGTCCACAAGAAGGGAGATAAGACTGTATGCTCTAACTACCCTGCGGCAAATCCTGAAGAAGACCCAAGAGATGCAGATCGACACATACCACCTTTTTGTCAATTTTAAAGCAGCCTTCGACAGCCCGCTACGTTCAAAGGTATTCCAAGCCATGTCTGAATTTGGTATCCTCGCAAAGCTCAATCGGCTTTGTAAAATGACTTTAACTGACACAAGATCTTCAGTTAAAATAGGAAAGAACCTCTACGAAGAGTTTGGTACCAAAGAGGTTTCAGACAAGGAGACAGCCTTTCGTGTGATGGAAAAGGTTATACGAGAGGCAAGCGTCAAAAGAAGTGGCACAATCTACACCAATAGTCACATGTTACTTGCTTATGCTGATGATATAGACATCATGGGCCGATCAGTAAAAGAAGTAACTGATACCTTTATAAAGGTCGAAGGAGAATCTGCTAAAGTGGCTTTGGCGGTAAACGGTGAGAAGACCAAGTTGATGGTGTCGACGCGCAATGCGTCCATTGACAAACAAAAATAACGCTCTACAAAACACTGATACTACCCGTGCTAATGTATGGCTCCGAAGCCTGGGTACTTGCGTAAGCAGACATGGCAGTGCTTGGTGTGTTTAAGAGAAAAATTCTTCGAAAGATCTACGGACCAATCTGCGTTGACGGTGAATAACGACGTCGCATGGACCACGAGCTGTATCTGCTATACAACGACATCAACATTGTTAAACGTATCGAGATGCAGCGATTGCGTTGGCTAGGCCATATCATAAGAATGAGCGATGATGAACCCGCTAAAAAGGCGTATAAATACGGACCGTTTGGCGGTGCACGCACAATTGGCAGGCTAAGGAATAGATGGCGCAAACAAGTGGATGATGAGATGAAAAGGCGCGGTATTCCAGAGTGCGAAGCAACAAATAGAAAGGAATGGAGATATTTTCTTAGTTCGGCCTATGGAACAAATGTTCTGTAATGGGCCAGCTAAGTAAGTAAGTATTATTATTTTCCTCCCAAAATCATTAAAAATCCACTTTTATTTTCCTCCCAAAAATCTTAAAAAAATCCACATTTACTTTTCTCTCGAAAATCTTAAAAAATCCACGTTTATTGTCGTCCCAAAATATCTTTAAAAAAATCCACGCTTATTGTCATATTTGGGTCCTTAAAAAATCTTTAAAAAATCCAAGCTTATTGTCATATTTGGGTCCTTAAAAAAATCTTTAAAAAATCCACGCTTATTGTCATATTTGGGTCCTTAAAAAAAATCTTTAAAAAATCCACGCTTATTGTCATTTTGGGGTCCTTAAAAAAATCTTCAAAAAAATCCACGCTTATTGTCATATTTGGGTCCTTAAAAAAATCTTTAAAAAATCCACGCTTATTGTCATATTTGGGTCCTTAAAAAAATCTTTAAAAAATCCACGCTTATTGTCATTTTTGGGTCCTTCAAAAAATCTTTAAAAATCCAATTTTATTTTCATGTTTGTGTCCTCATAAAAAAACTTTTAAAAATCCACGTTTATTTTCATGTTTGTGTCCTCCAAAAATCTTTCAAAAATTCCATGTTTACTATCGTTTTTAGACCCTTCCAAAGAAATCCACTATTATAGTCCTATTTGGGTCCTCCCAACATGTTTAAAAAATCCGCGTTTCTTGCCCTAATTGGGTCCTCCAACAAATCTTTAAAAAAATCACGTTTATTGTCCTATTTTGTTCCTCCAAAAATATTATTAAACAATCTGTGTATATTGTCTTTTAAATGTACTCCAAAAATCTTTTAAAAATCCACGTTTTTTTGTCCTAGTTAGGTCTATCTATTTATATTTAGGTCTATCTATTAGGTAAATTTTTAAAAATCCACGTTTATGGCGCTGATGGTTCTTGAAAAATATTCTTTAAAAAATCGAAAATTATTATAGATCTCCTCAAAGTATCAATTATTTAAACCACAGTGCATTAAAGTCTTAAATTGTTTTGTTAGTTATTGGGCGACTTGTTGTTGTTCCTGCTGCATTGTTTTTATTTTATTTAATGGACTTCTCTAGCCGCACAAAACTTTGCAACAACAACACTAGAAGTTAACAGCCTGAAAATAAACTTTGACGTTTTTTCTATTGAAATTGAAGATACCACGAGGAGGAATAAAAAATGCATGAAACGAAATGAAAATGTTCATAGAAATTACTCTGAAATGACATTTAATTTATTTTCATTATTTTTATGCACTTTACTCTTTGGGCAGCGCACTTTGGTGGTGTTGTGCTGTTTTTGGGAATGCCACTGACTTGACAGCCACTCTTTAAAAACACACAAATTTTTATCGAGATTTTTTGTGCGGATTGCTGGAACGTAAATTCGAAGTTAACCTATACCATTGTGTTGCTCATTGGTGGAGTGTCAGCTTTGTTATGGTGGCTTGTTATCCTCCTCCACCTAAATGAAGGTTGGTAAAATGCAGTGGCCCTTCGCTGGCATACAGCTGCTGGTTATCTGTTTTTTTTGATAGATTACTTTATTCTCCTTTATACATATTTCGAGCTTGTCAAGATTTTGTTTTGTTTTTCAAATCACCTTAAGGCTGTGAAGATCATAACGACCTACCGATTACCACCATGGACAAAATATGTAATATTTTATTTTTTCGGTAAATATTTTTATCTTTTAAAATGATTCCTTTAAAAACTACAGCTTTAATAATATCCTAAACTAAGAAAAACAGGATCCCCTAATGAATTAGGGCACCTTGCGTGCTGCACCTGATTGTGCTTGGTTACGTTGCGTGATGCAATCAAATGCATTATTTTACTACAAATCTCAACATCCATTCATTTTGATGAAATGTTATTTTGAAACGAAACAAGATATTTCTATTTCCATTGGGAAGAAAACAAGGATTCACAGAACTATGTAATAACAGGAAATCCCCCTCTTTCCCATTACTCTCCCCTTTTCAAATCAAAAACCGCCTTAACAATACATACCACACTTCCACTTGAATGGTTGGTTGGGTGGAACTCCTTCAAATAGGTGAACATAACCACAGAGAAAAACAAAAAAGAAACACCAACAACAACATCATCAACAATAACAATAGTGAATGAATTGTAAGCGTGTCATAAGCACTTCTAACGCTGATGTCATTCTTAAGGATATGATGTCTGGATGCTTGATTCTTCATACTCACTTTTTTCAGTTGTTTTCGATTTGTTTCTTCTTCTTTTGTTTGCTTTTCTTAACTGGAAAATGGCCATGGATGGATGTATGTATCCAAAGTGTGTAGTTATTTCATATCCTGAATATGTTTCCGTTTTTTGGTTTGGTATTTTTCCATATGAATTTTTTGTTTGTGCCCACGCATATAGGGAGGGATAAATATGCAATTGTGTCAGAGCACCCTACCTTACACATTTTCGATTCCGCTAAAAGTATCGGAGTCTTAGTTATGGATTGATGAGAATATATTGGTGTTTTTTTCATTTTCGTTTTTCTGGCGGAAACCTCAATAGAATACAAGAAAAAAATAATACAAAACAAAGTATGAAAGTATCAGTCAGCTGTGCAAACAGTGATGTGCCCTCAGCCTCGGATCTAAAGAAAATAAGCCAACACAATTCTTCTAACGTCTATTGACCAATTTCACAGGAAGTATGAATTTGCCCCGAAAAAATTTAACCGCTTTAACTAGGGCCGCATACCCAACATGTTGACAAACATTTAAAAACGATCCCTGTCGAGTCCTTATGCTACATTCTTTCCAAACTTTGTGTTGGAGGTACCAGAAAGAGGGGTCGGTCTATGTGGTTAATATTTGGACATATTTCGAGGTTGTAAGAAATAATACGATGTAAAACGTTTGGACTAAATCGGTTTCTCCCTTAGAGGTTATCTTACGTACTACCCATTATCTCAGGATGTATGGACTAACCCCCGAAAAAAATTGCGCCGTCGCACACTGGTCGAAACCATTGATCGCGGCGCGAAAGTCAAAAAATCAAAGTATAAAATTGCGAATTGTATCGATTACAGACACTCTTCTGACTAAAATTTTGTTTTCACTTTTTTGTTGTGGTAAATATTCACTCAGTTATTAACTGTCAAGTGCAAGAAATTTTGATGCATCAGATTTTAACAAAATTGTTGCTAAAAACCTGATTTCATATTTGTTTAATAAATTCGTAATAAAACTAAACATAGTTTATTTTTTATTGATAGGGGAGGGTGTAAGTTAAATTAAAAAAAAAATATTTGGTGCCGGAAGTTACATAGTTATGTAGCAATAAATTTTCAAAAAAATATTATTTTTTTATTGTTGTTTTTCCTCTTTGGCCAATGTATGTTGTTAATGTTGCTTTTTGTTTAGCTTTAAGACCTTTAGATTTGAAGCAAATAAAAAACAAATTTTATTGCTATTACTCCCGACGTTTCGTCGCTTTTTTGGGCACTTCTTCTGGGGAATTCGTCTATTTAAGATCAAAAAAATTACAATTAATTTTTTAAACATATCACAAACAAAGTAAACTTACAATATTATTTTTAAGACGAGTTTACATTGAACTATAACTAGAACATATAATAAACTAAACGACTTAAAACTTAATATCACAGGCAGTTTCACTTTAGCTTTGTTCCCGTACTTTTTAATAGTAAAACTCGTAAAAGAGAAGAAGAGAGAAAATTTGTTGTCAAACAAAAGTTTTTTCATAAAGTTGGGGAACCCAAAAATGGAAAAAACGTCAAAAAAGCTGGAACAAATGTCAATGTCGGCGTACCAGCCAATCAGACGCCGGCATCCATGTTACTATTTTTTACAGAGAGCGTCATTCAGCGCCATTTTTGTTTAAAGAGAAGTGAACATTTTACACATTTTTTGTGTACGGGAACGGGGTTTCGGGTAAAATGTGTAAAAGTCGTAAAAATTGTTAAAACTTTTTAGTTCTGGAACAGAGCTTTTATTGCAACTCCGTAGCACGAGCTTATATTAGGTGTGTACGATAACCCAATAATTTGTACAAATTCGTACAAATTATTGCTGAATGCTGTTCGATAACAAAATTATCCAGCAAAAGAGAGCGAGTTTGGAGAGATTTTTGGAGAGTTTTGTGACTGAGAACTTGCAAATTTTTGCTGGGAAAATTTGTCCCGCAAAAATTTGCAAGTCTGATCAGCTGATTTGAAAACATTTGTTTTGTTTTATTTTTTATTCTTATTTGGCGAAAACAAAAATAAACATTGAAATATCAAAAAATTATACATCAAAAGCTGAAAAATATAAAAAAATCATGGAAAACAAGAACATAAAATTGATGCAAAAACTTTTCTTCTTCTTGTTCTCTTTCAAAACAGTTGATTCCTTGCAAGTTTTTACAAATTGTTGTTCGATAACTTTCTGCAATTTTTCTTGCTTGAGAGAGTAAAATTCACTGAGAGAGGTTGCTGGAATTGACTGAGTAATTTTTGCTGGGAAAGTTATCGTACACACCTATTGTCGGTGTCCTCCTTCAGATTCATCGTTTTGTAAATTTTTTCTTGTATTCGTAGGCTCTCAATCATTAGTCTTTTCTTCTCCACTTTTTCTTTGTCTAATATTTGTATGCTATCAAAATCTGGTGAATGACCAGTGTGAAGGACATGTTGTGATACCGCAGTTGTCTCTTTATGTTTTGCTATATCTGCCATGTGTTCTCCCATCCTCGTGCTTAACGATCGCTTTGTTGTTCCGATATAGATTTTCTTCTAGCTTTCATTCTCTTTGCCTTTGCATCGCATTTCAAAAACATCATTGCTTTGTTGTTGCTTGTCAATAGGTGTTTTTGTGTTGGTAAAAATTGTTCGTATAGTTGGTTTGAATGCAAAGTTGATGTTATTGTTGTTTATTATTTGACGTAGTTGTTGATTGTCAAATAATCCAGGAATGTACGTTACACCGCAAAAAACTTTCTCTTCGTTATTTTGTGATGTGGACCTGTTATTGATGGGAGTCAATGTGTCATTTTTTTATTTTTATTTTAATTTCGTCAATTAGTGAGTTAATGATTTTAATTGGAAAACTATTGCACTTAAGGATTTTAATGATTGTTTCGCAGTTTTTGTTGTGGAATTTGGTGTCGCTGATTGTAATAATTCGGTAAATGAGACTTTTAGCAGTATTGTATGAGTATGAGTATTTGGTTTTTGGGCTGTGTTGCATGAAAGTTTATAATTCTGCCAGATAAGGTGTCCTTCGTGTATCATTCGAATTCAATGTCCTCTTTATTTCGTATTATTCTTGCATCTAAATACGGTATTGAATACTCATTTTCAAATTCAATGGTAAATTGAATTTTATTGTGATATTTGTTGAGTGTTTGCAAGATTTCATCCGCTTCTTCCTTTTTTATGATTGCCAAAATATCATGTACATATTTAGCTATGTATTTGATGTTTATGTCCTTAGTTTTTAGCTCAGCTAACGTTTCGTCAAGAAGTTTATCTAATACTATGTCAGCTATTAATGGCGATAATGGGTTGCCCATTTTTTTATGTTTTAGTGCAATATACTTTTGTTGAATGGAGCGTAACTACCAAGGTCCACTGAGGTTCAGTCCAATTTTTTTTACTAATTAAATTGTACTTCCTAGATTCCGAATAACCACAATTTAGCTGCAAATAACTGCAAATCTTGCTGATAAATGCCTCATTATATAATAGTAGTTGAGCAGAATGAAAATGAAACTTCTATTGGCAGACCTGCAAACAATTTTACTGTATGCTCACACAAAACGCAAGTCAAAAAAGTTTCGCAGCTTGTGAATGAAAGTTCTTGTGATCAGCCTTTGTTAGCTTCTAGTATTAGTTTACGCAAAGGAGGGAAAATAACGGCTTCGGAAGTGATATCCATGGTACATTCTGATACCGAAAACGCAGCAATAATTAAAAAGAAAACGTTTTCTTCTCCAGAGAAATCTGCTATATCATATGTGGACGGAGATTTCACAAAGTATTCTTATAAATTTATACAATCTGGGGCTAAAATAAGAAACATTAACATATATCAAAAAAAAAAAATGTTATCCCATAGGAATACAAATAGCCGAAACATTTGCTGAAGTGTCATTGCAGGCACTAGTAGATCACACCATTAAAAGAATTGTTGAATCACATGAAAAATCTTTCTTGAACCTCACTCACGACGTTATCACTGCGGTCTACAAGTGGGGATGTGACGGCAGTAGTGGACATTTCAATAATATGCAAAGCTATTCTGACCCTGAGTCCAAGAGAAATGATCAGTATTTATTCGCAGTGTGTATTGTGCCATTACAAGTCAAAATTGGTAATATAATATTATGGGAAAATTCTCGGCCATCTTCCACGCGGTTTTGTAGACCAATTAAGTTAATATATGAAAATGAAACTTCCAAATTAATAAGTACAGAAATTGAATAACTAAAACAACAAATTTCCCAAATTATTCCAACACAATTTGAGTCATATCAAATTCAGAATCAATTTCATTTGACAATGATTGATGGCAAAGTGTTTAATGTGGTAGCAGAATGTTCATCACAAACATGTGGCATTTAGCATATGAATAATTTAATGTTACTTAAAAATCGTTCATTAAAAACTGATATGTACGAGTATGGTTTGCCAACACTTCACGATTGGATAAGGTGTTTTGAGTGCATTTTACATATTGCGTACTGACAAGTCCATTTTTTCAAGAAACGAAGCAAACTGTTCATGAAAAGTTAAGACGGCAGATGCAGTTATTAGTTGATATTCCTAAACATGATTCGTGGAATACCAATAGCGGAAATACTGCTAGACGGTTTTTCCAACAACCGAAATTGGCTGCACATTTGACTGGTGTCAGCGAGGAATTAATATCTAGATTTAATGTTATTTTAAGAACAATGGCTTGTGGTTACTCGTATAAAGTTAATGCAGACGCTTTCAAAATATATTCCTTCAAAGCTGCTGAAGTCTTCATTGATCAATACCCTTGGTTCTATATGCCATGTTCCGTTCTCCAAATATTATTTCACGGTGCAGACATTATAAATACTGTATCGCTTCCTATTGGTATGATGTCAGAAGAAGCCCAAGAAGCCCGAAATAAGGATTTGAGGAGCCATAGATAGTACCACACAGGAAAAGATAGTACCACGACTCCAAATTGTCTGAAACGGATTTCGTCCAAACATACTTGGGGTCTAAAACCACTATTTCGATGAGGCACATTTTGTCCGTATGAGGTCATGACAGTAATTTATCGTGTGAAGAATAACAAGGAGTATACATCAGCTGATAAGCAATATGTGTTTGGAGGAATGCATAGCCAACGATTGGAACCTCAGTCTGCCAAATCCCGTACACAAGGAACGTGACAAGGCGGTTTGTGCCAACTTCAGAGGCATAAGTCTCCTACACATCGTAATTGTATATACAGTCACTGATAAAAATATCACTATATTCATTGGTATATTAGATTGATCAAGGTTAGCCGAAACAATCACCTTTGGAAAAATTGAGAAATAGTGTACGGAAGACTCCAGGGACTGGATTCTTGTTCTATGAAAATTTAAAATGAAAAATTTTGCCTTATAAAATTTTTCATTTGACATTTATTTCCTTTATAAAAGTTTTCATTTCAAATTTTCATAGAAACAGAATTGATCACAGGTAAATAAATTGTGGGTACCACTCATCGGCATACAACCAGTTTTGCCGAGTAAAATATTCGACCATTTGCTTCGAACAGATTCTTTCACAAACAACTTTCGTTGGATTTGGCTCATCTTCGAAGACCCACACGATTGATGTTTTGTTCGGGATTATACGCATAGATTCATAAGTCGGCACCTGTGACGATTTTACATACGTCTTTTGAAGCACCTCGATCCTAGTTTTTCAACGAGAACTACTTTTATTAATTTTCTCGTTTAGAGATAAGCATGATCATCGACATTTTTTTGCAAGTGAAAAAGGAAAGCCAAGGACTCGAACCCACACAGTCACCAAATTATGTGACCCATTTTTTACGGAAAGATGTTCATTCAATATTAAATGTATGCTGGTGGAAGAAATGCCCAGGGCATGTCACATGACGATCTTGAATTACCAGTTGACGCACGGCATCAGTTTTCTTTGGCACAACAACAGTTTTTCGACCACCTTCACGTTTTTCATCTTTGAGCGGGCGTCGGTCACGATTGAATTCTATAAACCAATTTTTCTATATATATGTATAGTGCTTCATCGTCATACAATGATTACCCACGCCGAAAGTTATAAAGTAAATTCCATTTTTTTGGGAAAGTGATTTTTCAAGTCACTGCAAACAGCACAATACATGGTCGTACGCAAACCGTACTGAGTACGTTTATGCTAAAAATGTCAAACTTTTCAATGAAAATATCAAATGTCGCCAGGCAACACGTAGTACTGCTTAAGCCAGAAACTTTTCTAGTAACTTTCGTACTTTCGTAATGGTCAACAGGTGCTACTTTTGTCTTAGTAAACAGTTTGAAAGATACGAAGTATCGGTACTTGCGGAAGCAGATGATCAAGAACTTGGCGTATTTGAGAGAAAATTCTTCGAAAGATTTATGGGCCAATATGCGTTGGCGATGAATACCAGCGTCATATGAACCACGAGTTGTACCAGTCGACGGCCATCGTTGTAGTAATACGTATCTACACGCAGAGAAAAAATATTTTTCGCTTTTGTTGGAACAAAAATATATGTTTTGGTTCCAAAAATGTATTTGTTTTGTTCAAACATTGTAATCCAAATCCAAAAATACCATCTTTTGTTCCAAACATAGAAAACAAAAACAACTTTCGAATTTCCGCAATATTGTTAAAATCGTTAACAATACCGATTGTAGGAACTATCATAATCTAATTTTGTTTACAAAAAGTATTGTCAATACAGAAAACCAGCCCAGAAATTTTTGATTTGAGTGCATATACTTCTCATATACACTTTTCGCATAACATGGATATAAATGTCGCGTATAATATTGCAATCGTTGATGAACACAATACATGGTTTGCTGCATTGGCTGACAACAAAGACAAACAAAAAGCCACAAAAACCCACCACAACATAAGGAATAATTAAACACCATAACAAACATGAAAAGGAAAGAAGAATGAAACAAAACAGAAACAAATAAAAACAAGTGAGCAAAGGCTATAGTCGGGACGGGGCCGACCATGTGATACCCTACACCACTACCCCTGTGCATAAGGTTTTCACTGGTAAACATTTCTTTAAGGGAATATAATCCGACTACCACCAAAAATAATATGCCTCTTTCTCTCTGGGACCCCCATAAGCAAACAAACTTTCGTGACCATCCGATTAAAATTACGACCTGTAGCTTGATTGCAAAAAATGGAAGAATTGGATGCATTACCGACTATTGTGGTATCTCCCTTGTTTGACCACCTTCGCCAACCTGCTTTACGCCAATGTAAAGGTAATATTTTCTTCTTCCATTGACAGGTTTTGCCGTTGGAACACCCCTACTAAAAGCCAATGTATTTACAAAGAATAAAACTTTGAATTTGTCTCCAAATGAGTTTTTGCCCATTCCGACCCCTAAATATTATCCGACTATCATTAAAATCAGTAGGCTTCTTCCTCTGTGGGACCCCCATTAACCCCTAAAATTTCGTGACGATCCGATCAAAATTGCAAGCTGTGGCGTGATTACAAAATAATCGGAAAATGGGATGCATTATCGACTATTGCCATATCTCTGCTATTTGACCACCTACGACAACCTAATTTACATCGCTGGAAAGGTGATATTTTCTACTTTCCTTGCCAGGTTTTGCTGTTGATATACCTCTTAAAGAAACAGAGATATTGGCTTTGAAATAAAATGTTGACTTTTCTCCAAATAAGTGTTTGCCCATTCCGACCCCTAAATATTATCCGACCATCACCAAAATCAATAGGCTTCTTCATCTGTGAGACCCCCATTAACCCTCAAATTTTCGTGACGATCCGATCATAATTGCGACCTGTAGCGTGATTTCCAAAAAAAATAGAAAAATGGGATGTATTACCGACTATTGCGATATCTCCGTTATTTGGTTACCTACGCCGACCTAGTTTGCATCATTGTAAAGACGGGATGTTCTACTTTTATAGTCAGGCTTTGCTTTTGGAAAATTTTTATCCAAAGCTGTGATATTCGTCAATATAATTAAAATCGCAAAAATTAAAATTGGGGTTTTATTGGCTACTATTGTGATATCTTCGTTGTTTGATCACCTACGAGCACCTACTTTACATCATTCGAAAGGTGATATTTTCTGCTTTCACTGTCAGGTTTTTCTTTTGGTATACCCCATATAGAAGCTGAGATATTCGCTTTGGAAAAAAACGTTGTCTTTTTATCCACCTACGTTTTTTGCCCTTTCCGACCCCTAAATATTATCCGGCCATCACCAAAATCAATAGGCTTCTTCCCCTCCGGGACCCTCATCAACACCCAAAATTTCGTGACGATCCGATCAAAATTGCGACCTGTAGCGTGATTACAAGGTTTAGATGGACAGACGGACAGACGGACGGACGGACGGACTGACGGACGGACACACATAGCCAGATCGACTCAGCTCGTCGAGACATTCATTTTGGTATATATAAGTATGGGTCTACGACCATTATTTCGATGCGTTACAAACTTTTTGGCCAAAACCAACTTATAATACCCTCCCCACATAGTGGTGTAGGGTATAACAAGAGTCTCACAAGTACATACACACAAAAACAAAGGTAAAGGCAGCATGTCATACAAACACACCACAACTCACCAAAATTGTTTTTTCAACACGGCATCGGATAGCGAGAGAAGAGAAACAAATTTTCGAAGAAAAGAGAGAAATATTGTTCAGTTGACACAAACTATTTTTGGATTTACAATACTACATGAGGAATCCAACAATATGTTAACAATACATATTTTGCTCTTGGAATATTGTTGGATCAAACATATTTTTTTCTCTGCGTGTAGCTTAAACCACTGATTTGGCGGCGCCATGTCAACACGATGCATAAAGATGCTCCCACCAGAAATACATATGAATACGAGCCATTTGACGATTACGCCACAAGGGAAGAATAAAACTTCAATGGAAAGATCAAGTTGAAGATGATATGACAAAACATTGCATCCAAAATTTGAGAAATTAAGTAGAAAATCGGTGCTTTTGTAAATATTTTACTAGATCGACTTATGAAACAAAACGTCCACCATAATATGGAGGGTATAATTAAATTTGCAATTTATGTAGATGTTTCTATTACTCCTAGGATGTTTGGTATTGCAAATGGGCTATATCGGTCCACCTTTTGATATAGCCCCCATATAACGGTACCACCCGATTTTCGGTATATTAAAGATTTTAGTTTCATTATCACACCCAGAGTTTTATCGGTATAGGCCCACGCCTTCATATAGCCCCCATAGAACGGTACCTCCCGATTTTCGGTATTTTGAAGGTTGTGGCCTCAATATTCCTCCGAAATGGCTAAAGGTGGGTGTCTAGTCTTTGCTGGGTGTATAAAACTTTCCCCGGAAATTTTCTTGTATAGGTCCACGCCTTCACATAGCCCCATAGAACGGTACCTCCCGATTTTCGGTATTTTGAAGGTTGTGGCAATATTCCTCCGAAATGGCTGAAATGTGGTATTTAGTCTTCATTTGGAGTATAAAACTTTACCCCAGAATGTTGTTGGTATAGGTCCACGATATAACTCGTGGTGGAGGGTATAACAAGTTCGGTCAGGCCGAACTTAACGCCGTTCGTACTCGTTAAAGAAATATAATGCTCCTTCATAAGCGTCGACTTCTAATTCCAAAAAAAAAAAAACACCTTCAATTTGTGAATATTTAAACGCTGCCGTGCAAATTGGCCACACCCAACACAAAAGTCTGGACCGATTTGCACTGACATAGCAGACATTACAGAAAAGTCTGGGAAAGGTCTGAAACATCTATCGGGACTAGGAATATTTTAAAGCCCGCCATGATTGGATATAACATACAACATTTACTCTCCATTTTAAGTTGTTTTGAAAGGTTTATCTTTAGTATAGTAAAAACATGGAATATTATCGTTGCAAAATTTGAATTTTTTGATTTCAGTAATGTGGAGTCTCATTTATTAATAATTTCTTTCGGCATCTTCACAAATTTGGTTTTTAGTCGAATATAACGCTTTTCATATAGCATCGGTGGTTCAGTGGTAGAATGCTCGCCTGCCACGCGGGCGGCCCGGGTTCGATTCCCGGCCGATGCAATACAACTTTTTAAATAGTTTTAAAAAAAATACTAATTAATTTAAAAATGAAACAAAAATGAAAGCCACTTATTAAATAAATTTTACAGATTTTTATTTATTTCGTTAATGAATTATTCAATGAAACTAAAAAAACTACAATCGCCCGAGCAGGGACTTGAACCCTGGACCCTTGGATTAAAAGTCCAATGCTCTACCGACTGAGCTACCCGGGCACATAAAAGTCAGTTCCCACTCTCCCTCCCTGCCGCTACACACAAGTACATAATTATTAAAGAAATTAACGAATATTCACAACTTTATGAAACCAAGAAAAGTGTTATCAAAATCATATCTTATTTAAAATATCTACATGTGTAGCGAACATTTAAACCAGCATAAGCGAAATAAGCATACCCATGCCACATAGTAGTATTTCATTTTTAGATCACTTCCCACATTCCTTTTTGCCATTTTTAATTTGTATGTGGATTTATCACAAAATTGTGCAACCTGTTTCCGTTTCCTTTGCCATAAAAAAAGGACATATCACAATATGATATGTACGTACAAATGTACACATGTAACTTGTTTGCCCAAGTCATAACACCATTTGCAAAGATGTAACTGAATTCTGTAGAACTGTTGTTTTTTTTCTCGTTATTTTTGTTTTGCAATTGGAATGCTTACAACAGTGATTCCAATTGTTGGTTTATCCAGTTCAACCTACTTCGTGTAATCAGCGCAAGTTATTTGTCGGGAGGATGCATGCATGAATGACAGATTTGTTGTTGGTTCTGGCGAGAAGTTTGTGAATACCTTTGAGTTATTTTCAATATTGCTGTCGGGAATTGCATTCCTTGGAGGTGTGCGAAAAAATGAAATTCAATGCTTAAAGGTAAACATTTTTTGGATATTGAAATTAAAAAGGAAAAAGTCTGTGGAATTGAGGATTTCCACAACTTCTCGCCCTCATACTTAAAAGTGTAAACAAAACCACACATATTCTCTCTTTATTTTCATCTGGTGTGGTTTAACAATGGGGAGCTTGTTTACCACTACTAATGTACGAAATATTTTGAGCATCCCTGTTCTAGAGATAGAATAGATAAGAAATTATCACATATGTACGTACTACATTAAAATTACAAATTAAGATGCGAGAACTGACAAAATATTTTTGTAATTTATTGTCATTATTTAATATTTTTGTAGAACTTTTTGTAGAATCGGAGCCATAAAAATATGTCGAGGTGTTATAGGACCTACTACATATAATCTTGGATTTTAATTTAGGTTTTTATTTTGAAGAACTCAAAGAGAATAGTTATTGAATATTTATTAATAATAATGGATTTTTTATATATTTTATGATTGGACCAAGAAATACATTTTAAGGGTTTTCACAGCGCCCCATGAAACCTTCTTGGTGAGACGACCTAAATGGACATTATACACCAAATACTTAATAATTCAGACGTCTAAAAACTTGAAACTATGTGAAATCGAGCGGCATCTATATGGGAGCACAGCTTGGGCATATGTACTCAATTTTCGATGGAGAAGTTTTTAACTACTGCGAACTATAAATACCAAATGGGTGTCAATTTTGCCGGAAAATGTAAATTTTAGTTTTTTTTATTCGACCTTTATAATTGTTTGAAATGAAATAATATCGATAAATAAAAATATTTTATCAAATCTAGACCTCGAGCTTGATCAATTTATTTCATTTCAAAAAAATCGGAAAATGTAAATAAAAACTTAAAAAAAGAAACCGATGCACAGTGTCCGATTTTCCAAAAAACCTGACCAAACATCGAAAAAAATTATCAATTTACACTAAAAAGGGTCAGATATTGTTTATAGGATCCCAGTGCGTGTAGTTATGAAAAAATATATACATTTCTTGTTTAATAAGTGGGTATAAATGCAAGTCGAAGTGACCCTATTTGGAATTTGTTTTTTTTTTTTTTTCAATATTTAAGTTGTTTATAAATCTATGATAATATGCAAAATAAACAACGGTTATTAAATATTTTCTTTTTGTAATTGTAATGAAAGGTATGTGAAACGTATTTAAGATGTTTAGTGTCGCCAATGAATTGTGCGTTCTTTAATAATTGATGTCCGTACTTGTTAATTTTTTTCAAGATCAATTTTCACAATAAATTATGAAAATAGTTGTGAGTAAGATCGAGTTGGGCCGTGTAATTTATCATTTCATAAAAAAGGAAGGGGTTTTTACCAATTTCCATCGAAACATCCTGCACAGATTTTCTTTCATTCAGAATGTCAGAATATAGTATAGGGTCACTTTCTGGCGTTTGGGTATAATTTGGAGTTTTGGTATATTCTAAGACCTATAGTAAAATTTTATGGCGAATAAATTTGTAGAATATTTTGGTCTAATCCGATCACATTTGATAGAATATTTTAAAGATTTGTGGAAAAAGGGACCGAAAGGACCCCTTTTATGGCTCGCACGAGGGTTAATTTTTTTAAGAAAAATATTCCTCGGATTCTTACCAAAGACATAATACACCTAAAGTGAAAGGATTCCAAGTGATCTTAACTCAAATATTTCCAAAACTGTAGAAATGGTGGAAGCTTGCAACCCTATTTTAGTTTCTTGGGTTTTTGGCAAAGTTGATACCGATATTTTCTTGGTATGTAATGCAAATAGAGATTTCTTTTCTTTGGTTACTTATAGTGAAATTTAGCAGAGAACATTTTTGTCTTTGACGGCATTCTTCTAAAATGATGCTTTGTATGACAATTTTGCCAAAACTCACATGAAGTACGCCCTTAACCCTAAAATGTGTTTATAATTTTGCATATTTCTGGAGTTTAGGTAAGGTATAGAGTTTTGGTGTATTCTAGGACCCATAGTAAAAATTGATGGCGAACAAATTTGTAGAATATTTGGATCCGATAAGATCACATTTTATAGGAGGAGGGACCAAAAAGACCCCTTAAATGACCGCCTGAGGGTTAAATAATATAAAAAATGTAGTCTGCGGCCCGAAAAACATAAGAACCAAAGGTTAGGTCAAAATCCATTCATTTTTAGAGTTTTGGCCAGGTTTTTCGGAAAATCGGACACTGTGCGATGGTGCCGTTATATGTGGTCATACCGAAAAGCGATGTCCGTGATTTATGGTGAAGAAGTTGTTTAACCACTTTGAACCCAAATGACACCCAAAATAAATCAAGTCAACGGGTACCTTTTTTATTGGACCTATGTCCAGAATGTGGACTCTATGTCCACAATTGTTAGTGGAGAAGATTTTTGGAATCTTAAATACCAAATCATAGCAAATTCAGCCTGAAAATGTAGGCAAAAACCGCAAAAAACTGAAATCGGCTGGTACCGTTTTGTAGGGGCTGTGTCAAAACATGGGCCGATATAGTACATCTTCGAACTTGACATGGCTGCAAACAAACGATGCATCTTTCCAAAAATTCAGTGTCCTATCTGGACATCCATAGATCGACTAAGAATTTTACTCTAATCATGAATATACATACGAGTATATACTTTATAAGATGATTACTTCAATGCGTTACAAACGGAAAAACAAACTTAATATACCTTCTATACTGTGGTGGAGGGTATATTTTTTAAAAAAATAACGTTTTTAAATTTAGCATTATTTTTAGGCATTTTAATATTTGTTTAAACATTTTTTAGCATTATTTTAATGCTGATTTAGCTGCAACACTTTTTTAAATCTGGTCGTACTGCATCGAATACCGAGAGAAGAGAATAAATTGTCGAAGAAAGGAGAAAATATTGTGCAGTTCACAAAAACTATTTTTGGATTTAACAATTGTTGAGATTGACAAATACGATTGTTGGAGTCACAATACTACATACGCAATCTAATGTCAAGTTTACACTTATGTTTGGTTTACATTCGGCGTCTTTTCGTGATTTCGAAGGCATTTCGTGATTTCGCGCGGAATCATGCAAAATTTATCATGATTTCGCATACAAAAATGAAATCATCTTATTTCGTGATTTCAGCGAAATCAACATCGAAATCACAGTACACATGATATACAACCTTGCTTTTGCCTAAAAAAGTACCAAAAGTTGCAACACTTTTCACGTATCACAATAAACAAGGTAGATGTGCGAATTGCTGGAACAAAATATGTTAATATCAAAATATGTAAACAACGTGAAAAAATATTAAATTACATTGTTACAATGCTATTTTTCATTGTGTTCACGTACTTTTTTAATGGTAATGTTAGAAAATAGACCGAATTGTCAAAAATTGCTTCCCCATACAAATTTCTTAAAAAATACGGGAACGAAAAAATGACGGAAATTGCAAAAACTCCAGCAAAAATGCCAAAATCAGCGTATTAGCCATCGTGTTCAGATGCCAAAAAATATGCTGCTAGTTTTTACTTGGCCAAATTTTTATAGCAGAGAACAGGAGAAGAGGCTTTTATTCAAAATCAAGTGCAAGTCTTGCTAGATTTCGGAGTACTGGAACGCATTTCTAGCACTAAACGGGGAAAATACTGCAAGTAGTAATATTTTGCAGTTTCTGAACACAACTTTTATGTATCAAAATTTATTATTATAATGTCTCAACGATAAAATCATTTTTTAGTTTTAAATTTCTTAGTATTATAAACAATTAATACGATATATAGATAATTTTACGATCATTTTCGAAATAAAGCAGTAAAGTTCTATATTGTCGTAAATTTTTGATGATTAATTCAATTTACAACAAATATTTTCGAAAATTCATGTTCGATCAGCTGCGCATTTGCATCTACCTTGATTATTGTGATATGCTTGAAATCAACAAAAAAATAAGTGTAAACACCGGGGTGTATTTCAGGATTTCGTGAAATCCAGCGGATTTTAGAGCGCAAGTGTAAACTTGGCATTACGCTCCAAAATCCACTGGATTTCACGAAATCCTGAAATACACCCCGGTGTTTATACTTATTTTTTTGTTGATTTCAAACATATCACAATTATAAAGGTAAATGCATATGTATGTGCAGCTGATCGAACATGAATTTCAAAACAAGCTGTTGTAAATTGAATTAGTCATCAAAAAAATACGACAATATAGAACTTTAAAGCTTTATTTCGAAAATTATAGTAAAATTATCAATGTATCGTATTAATTGTGTGTTTACTAACAAATGAAAAAATAAAAAATGATTTTATCGTTGAGACATCATAAAAATAAATTTTTGTAGATAAAAGTTGTATTCAGAACCTGCAAAATATTACTACTTGTTGTAGTTTTCCCGTTTAGTGCTACAAATGCGTTCCGTACTCCGAAATTTAGCAAGACTTGCACTTCTCTTTAAACGAAAATGGCGCTGAATAACAATCACCATCTGCTCCTGTTTTCTGCTACACAAATTTGGCATAGTAGAAAGCAGCAGCATGTTTATTAGCACCTGAATATGATAGCTGATACGTTGATTTTGACATTTCTGGAGTTATTGCAATTTCCGTCAGTTTTCCTTTCCCGTATTTTTTATGAAATTTGTATGGGAAAGCAATTTTTGACAATTCGCTCTTTTTTCTAACATTACCGTTAAAAAAGTACTGGAACACAATGGAAAATATCATTGCAACAAAGTAACTTAATATTTTTTTTACATTGTTTACACATTTTTTTAATAACATTTTTTGTTACAGCAATTGACCATCTACCTTGTTTATTGTGATACGTGAAAAGTGTTGCAACTTTTGGTACTTTTTTAAGCAAAGACAGGGTTGTATATCATGAGTATTGTGATTTCGATGTTGATTTCGCGGAAATCACGAAATGAGATGATTTCATTTTTGTATGCGAAATCATGATAAATTTTGCTTGATTCCGCTCGAAATCACGAAAAGCCTTCGAAATCACGAAACGACGCCGAATGTAAACCAAACATAACAATATCTCTACAATACATATTTTGCTCTTCGAATATTGTTGGACCAATTATACTTTATCTCTGCGTGTACACTAAAGGACTGTAAACCCGATTTTTTGAAATATTTTTCAGAGGACCCAAAGAAGGAATTATCTTGAATTTGTATATTAGGGTTATGACTTTTTGACCTTTTTTTTCTCAAAAATGGTTTCCTGTAGAGGGAATGAATGCACTTTTGCCTATTAATGACAAAAATAACGTTTAAGTATTAAAGAAGGTCACGGATAAACCACTATATTTTTATACACAACACCACTATGTGGGGAAGGTATTGAGTCGATCTGGCTATGTGTGTCCGTCCGTCCGTCCGTCTGTCGGTCTGTCCATCTAAACCTTGTAATCACGCTACAGGTCGCAATTTTGATCGGATCGTCACGAAATTTTGGATGTTGATGGGGGTCCCGGAGGGGAAGAAGCCTATTGATTTTGGTGATGGTCGGATAATATTTAGGGGTCGGAATGGGCAAAAAACTTATGTGGATAAAAAGACAACGTTTTTTTCCAAAGCGAATATCTCAGCTTCTATAAGGGGTATACCAAAAGCAAAACCTGACAATGAAATTAGAAAATATAAATTTTCTAATGATGTAAAGTAAGTTCTCGTAGGTTATCAAACAACGAAGATATCGCAATAGTCGCAAATAAAACCCAACTTTTCATTTTTGCGATTTTAATTATAATGACGAATATCACAGTTGTGGTTGGAGACTTTCCAAAAGCAAAGCCTGATTATAAAAGTAGAAGATTCCATCGTTACAATGATGAAAACTAGGTCGGCGTAGGTTATCAACTAACGGAGATATCGCAATAGTCGGTAATACATCCCATTTTTCCATTTTTTTTGGAAATCACGCTACAGGTCGCAATTTTGATCGGATCGTCACGAAATTTCGAGAGTTAATGGAGGTCTCACAGAGGAAGAAGCCTATTGATTTTGGTGATGGTCGGATAATATTTAGGGGTCGGAATGAGCAAAAAATTTATTTGGAGAAAAAGTCAACATTTTATTCCAAAGCAAATATTTCAGCTTCTATAAGGGTATATAGAAAGCAAAACCTTGCAAGGAAAATAGAAAATATCACCTTTACAATGATGTAACGTAGGTTGTCGTAGGTGGTCAAACAACGAAGATATCGCAATAGTCGCTAATAGAACCCAATTTTTCATTTTTGCGATTTTAATAATAATGACGAATATCACACCTTTGGTTCGGGACCATCTACAAGCAAAGCCTGACAAAGAAAATATAAAATCCCATTTTTAAAATTATGTAAAGTAGGTTGGAATAGGTGGTCAAATAATAGAGATATCGCAATAGTCGGTAATACATCCATTTTTTCAATTTTTCTCATTTGGTATAAAAGCCATATAGGTGAATACTTTCGTATCTCCCTAAAAGAAATGTTTTCGAGTGAAAGATTATGCAAAGAGGTAGTGGTGTAGGGTATCACATAGTCGGCCCCGTACCGACTATAGCCTCTTCTCACTTGTTTTTAAATGCTATGAAATAAAAAAGGAATTAATGGCCTTTTGTCTAATATTGACTATATTATTATTGACCACTTTTAAATTATATGATATATGAAATAAAATTGTATATGATATGGCATTATATACAAATATGTAAATATGTAGTGATATGCATATGTAATGGTGCCCTTATGAATGCCGAGATGTTTAAATCTGGTACTGCCAACTACCAAATTCCAAAAGGCGGGGTGATATCTCCGGAACTTTTTAACCCCTACCTTTCTGAAATTGCACACCCTCCATACGGCATAGAGGTCGTAAAGTATGCTAATGATTGTACGATCTTAGCGTCGGGTCCATATGTGATAGGCTAAATGTCTGCATAGCTGACCTGGTGCAGTTCTTTCAATTTGAGAAATATGATCCTCAACCACTGCCGCACTATTCACCACTTGGACGACTGAAATGAACATATGTTAGTCAATGTTTTGCTTGATTCCGACCAATTATTACACCAAAATATTGGGTGCAACGATGGATAGCATTTTTAAGTCGTCCGCGCAAACAACAGCTGTTTGTGTTAGCTATACAGTGGAAGAATATTCAAACCTGCCAGAATGCCGCCTTGAGAACTGCAACAGATTGCCTCCTCGTGACACCAGTGAACCATCTTCACGAGGAAACGAAGGTTTTACCGGCGCATCAGCACAATAGGATGTTGTCGAAGCAGTACCTGATTGGTTGTTATCGCATTCTTGTCACGCTTTAATGGACAGGCTTCTCCACCCAGGCACGTCAGGAGAGATCTTCATGACCAAGATAGAGAGGTCCAGGGGTATAAATGAGGGCAAATACGAGTGGTTTTAGCCCAGTTAAGATCAGTACAATGCAACCGCCTCAATTCATACTGGGCCCGAATTGATGCCACGATTCCCAACACTTGCCCGGCATGTGGATTGGAACAAGTCCAGGTTACAGAATTTTTGAATCTGGATACAAAGGAACCAGAAGTTGATAACTGAAATAATACACGAACGAGCATATTAAGGTTGGTAGCATATTCCCGTTGTCAACTGATTAGTTGTTGCGACTGAATTTCCAGACCAAAGATATTCTCCTTTCCAATTTTTGCATTAAAGTCGCCTAGAATAATTTTAGTGTCATGGGCAGAACACCAATCATATGGTTTTTTCTAGGCGTCCGTAAAATATTTATGTTTGGTCTGCTCGTCCTTGTCCTTAGTGGGAACATGAGCGCAAACAACTGATTTTGAAGAATTTTGCTTTTATCGCAAATGTAGCCTTTTATTCACTGTAGTGAAGCTGGACACCTCCGACCAACTACAACTCAGTAACCAAACTCATGCTTTATGCCATGGCAGCTATAACACAGTTCGACACCTTTGATACTCCATATCACGGTATAGCCCACATATATGGGTACCTCCCGATTATCGGTATTTGGAGGATTTAGCTATATGTTTGGACCGAACTACCTGAAATTTAACAGCTGACGTTCCCAGCTGTCACAAAACATCTCCACCACAAATTTCAACAAATGTTTATGTTTCGGTATGGGCCCCATATAACAATATATCCCGATTTTCGGTATTTTGAAGGGATTTAGCAAATTTTTTTTGACCGATCTACCTGTAATTTGACGTTTGAGTTTCCTAGAGGTCACAAAACATCTTCACTAAAAAATTGTCAACATAGGTTCCTGTTTCGTTATAACCCCCATATAACGATGCCTCCCAATTTTCGGTATTTTGAGTGTTTAGCAAACCGAACTATTTGTAATTTGACACTTGGGGTTCCCAGTCAAAAAATTTCTTCACCAGAAATTGTCAACATAGGTCCACACTTTGATATAGCCCCCATATAAAGTTGCGCCCGATCGATGAATTTTGTTGATACATTTTCTTACCTTGTATAGGCGTTTAGGTTTCCGTGATCACAAAAATCTTTATTTGAAATTGTAGATAGGAAGGAAAAGTAACTAGTATGGGTGAACTTTACGCTTTTGTTTTTTTAATAGTAGGATGGTTTTCTCTATGGGTGGGTCACAAACCCAAGTTTTTATCGTTCATATGGGAGAACGCGCGGCACATGTTAGCTCTCTACCTTTAAAGGGTGTTAAAGGCAGGTGACACCACGGGGAGGTCAGTGTCCACTTGAAAGAGGGACCAAGATAAGTCCTGGACTTTTCCGTTGTCAGGGCCGTTGCTTGGTATAAGATACTCTTTCATCCCATACGTCAGAGGACACTTAACGTAAATTTTTAAACAGTTTTAGAGAGACCAAAGTGGACATTTAATGTGATTATACAGAGTTTTAGAGGGACAGACACTAAGAGAAGTTTCAACTTGATTTTGTTTATTTTTTTCACCATGCAACTTTGTAAATTATTATTTAATTTCGCACCAATTGTGTCACAAAATAGCCCACAGGCAAACAATTCCCCATTCGAATGCATGCCATTTGTTATGGCAACAATTAATTCAAATGATTAACGTTGTAAACAAATAAAATAAACGAAAATTAAATACCTTTCTTCTTCAATTTGGTTTCATAAACACGAACATGAACGGCTGTCGGGATGGATGGATGGCTGCTGTTACTATAATTATTATGGCAGTTATTTATACATAATTCTTTGTTTAAATTTGTCTTTTTTGTTTGTTGTTTAAATTTATTTGATTGTGGGTTGTATTTGTTGCTGTTATTGTGACCATTGTAGTAGTCATCGTCGTCAAAAGGTGTCATTATTTTTCATCATGCCAGTGTTCGTGGTGGAAAAAGAAGACACATAAATCCATCCATCAGCCAGCCGTAAATGCTGTAATGCAGTTACATGCAATTGAATCGTTGACGCTGACTGCAACGTGCCACAACTTACAATTACGTGATTGGTGCACGTTTTTTTTTCTTACGTTACGTTTCCTGGCACCCTTACCTCACCAGCCAAAAAACGAAAAGACGCACAACTTAAATTTACGAGAAGGATTAGTGGCAGCTGTCTGTAGGCGCTTAACCAATAATACATTGGTGGGTGCTACAATGACGTCTGCCTGTGTAAATAAGCCACCATGATGAGCTCGGTCTATAATGACCAACTAAGAAGGCATACTAGGCGGATATTAGATATTTATTATGGCCACAGACTAAATAACCCCAAAGGAACAAAACCACCTCCACTCACTCACATGGAAAGTGTCCATCTTATCATAAGTTATGGGTGGCTAACATGACACCTTCACGAAGTGGCTGGTGTTTGTGGTGTGTTGGCCGTTGTAAATGTAATTTAAAATCACAAAATTATTACATTAGTTTTGCTTTGCTGCCTGGCTGCACTTGTTTGGTTGTTGGTACGTGGCTGACATACAATTTCATTAACACCAATTAGTTAAATTAGACCTCAGGGATAAAGCGCAGCTTGACCAACAAACCACATATGACATCAAATGAAAGTTAGTGCAACAACAACGTTCAGAGAACTTTCATTTTGTGGCACATTTGAAACAATGCACTCGTTATGACACAAAAATATGTCCCTTAAATACTCGTAAATATTTATAATGTAATATTTAGTTTTTTTGCTACCAAAGTTACAACGTTTGTTATTATGCAATTCGACACAGTGGGTTAGATTGCATATAAATCAGACTGCAGTACCGTAGGGAAAAAATATGGTAGACGTGACAATATTTGAAGAGCAAAATGTGTATTGTTATGATGTTGTCAGATTCCTAGAACAACAGTTTTTACCTGCATCCGCAATTCTCTGTAGGATTGTTTTGTAACCTATCGTTAATATGAACTTGCGAGTGCGTCCCCACAAAAATGTCAACATTTTTCGGTAAATTGATGTGCACGATAACTCTTGAAGATAGTAACCGGTTTGGTCAAGCTTTGTACATCTTAATACACATTTCTTCCAAAAATAGATATTGGTACTTTCGTGTGTCCACATCTTAACAACATACCAAAGAAGGTGCCCGGCTTTAGTTAGCATGGCAAAGCCCAGAATTTATCTTTTTCCCTCTTTCATTTCAAATTGACACTGACCTCCCCGCGATGTCACATGGGGTACTGCATTTATCACCCTAACATGTGCCGTGTGTTCACCCATAAGGACGATAACAATTCAATCATCTGATAACAACATAGGTTGGTAGTCGGGTTAGCAACCCACTCCTATATCTACTATGAAAAACAAAGAGAAATAAAACAAACGATAACCGGACCTTGATTTGCGAATCTGCACCTGTAATCGGTAAAATTAAAATGTTTATAATTTCGGTAATTAACGAAAAGTAGTCGTAAAGTTCTACCGGTAGCAAAAGTGTTTTCAACTTTTATTTGAACTTTTCACTCATAATTTTGCGTTTTAATGTTACCGATTTCTGTCGGTAACTCCAAAGAAATGAGTTAGAGAATAGCTATTATATTTATAGAATGAAATATCTGACAAAAGAATAACACTGATAAAATTCGCAGCGGCAAAAAATATGATATTTAGCAGAGCCATATTTAAGCGTCTTGACATTTAAAAGGGCACCAGTAGTGGGATTCTCTAACGCATTTTTTGCTTATCGACAAAAATCGTTAAAATTTAAATGCTTATAATTTCGGTAATTAATCATATTATTCGGTAAGTTAGCGACGAATAAAAAGTAGTCGCAAAGTTCTACCGATAGCAACAGTGATGTCAACTTTTATTTGAATTTTTATTCATAATTTTGCGTTTTAATTTGACCGATTTTTGTCGGTAACCAAAAAATGCCCACTACAGGATGTCTAAAAAACAAGGTATCAAATTGATCACGTTGTGTTAATTGGAATACATTCATCGAGCGTGTTCCGGCGAGCAAACAATGCCTCGGACCACCACCTTGTTGCAGCACGAACAGACACAAAACGAACGTTGGACACTGAACTGGCCCAATTGCTTAATGAAAGAACTCCTCGTTCCGATAACATATCAGCACAGGGGCAAGGTATTGCCCACTCCATGCAACGGCTCAAGAAACGCATGCTATATTCTGGTATCAAAGATAAGAATGCGGCATACATACATATGCATACATATGTATGGCTTCTATGAAGTATCTTGGGAAAGCAGAAACGTCTTTTCCACCAGAAAAAGGAAGAAATGGAGAAACGGGATTCTGAAAAAACGAAATGTACCGGTTTCAGAATTAAGTCCGAAAATTCTCGCAAAGAGTTCCACATCAAACTTATGGCTTTGGTGGAGGCAGAAAGGTCATATGGTAACCGATACCGATACCGTGTACTGGTAATGGAAAGATCATTTTCCAAACTGTTGGTACCTAATCCCTGAAGTACAACAAATTTAAAAATTGTTAAGTTCGGACGTTCGGAAGTTTCTCAAAAACTGTAAGACATAGCAAAAGCCGTCTAAAGTAAACGATGTAGATTTAAGAATTGTCTAAATGTCAAATTAAAAATTAGCCCCGTAATCGGTTCAGCAGAACCTGGTCTAACTCGGTTTTTATATCTGGCTTTCTGGGTCGAATAAACGATCCACCTCCCCTTATTGAAATAGAGAATGCTATAAAAAACTCAAATATGTGTACCCCCGAATGCGACCGTATTCACCCCAGAAATAATAAAATGTTGTCCTGCAAAAATTGCACTGCTTTTCTAACCACATTTTTATGAAATTTTGAGAAAAGAAAAGCTACCAAACGACTGGGTACAAGGTATTCTACTAAAACTGCCGAAGAAAGTAGACCTCTCCCAGTGCAAAAATTATAGAGGGATTTTTTTTTCTCCATACATCCAAAATACTGACAAGAATTCTTCTTAATATAATTAATTACACTACAGAAACAAATCTTCGGAAAGAACAAGCCGGGTTTCGCGTAAATACATATGTCATGCGTAGATCCAACACTATTCGAAGAGCAAAATATGTATAGTAAAGGTATTGCTAGATTCCATATGTAGTATTGTGAGTCCAACAATCGTTTTTGTCAATAACAACAATTGTTTTTATCATATCCAACAATCGTTTCTCCAGGTATTACATGCCGTGGTGAAAAACATTTTGTGAGTTTTGTTTGTATAACAGAATGATTTTATTTTTGTTTTTTTTTTTTTTTTTTGTGTACTCAGCAAACCAATAATTGTCAGATGTCTGACACGTCTGAATAATTTCGAAAGAAAAATCTTTCAGATTTCGTTCCGATTTCTGAACGATTTTTCGGAGGTGAAATAGTTCAAATTTTGTCGGAAATGAATGTACCTTCCAAATCTTCCAAGGATTTTCTTCAGATTTCGTTCCGAAATCGATCCAACATTTCGTTCCGAAATTATAGTTGTGTTCCTTTACTTACCTGAGGTTACCATTTGTTACCCTTTTTAACCTGCAAAGCGTTCCTTAACCCCAAAAAGTGGTAAAACTGAAAGCAATTTTGAAGAGAGTGAGAGAAGAGAGAGCAAAAATGCCTTTCTCTTCTACCACAGGCTACCATCAAAATTTCTACAGGTAAAAAATGGTAGAATGGATTTTTCGACACTTGCTTAATGATTGTTTGACAATGAAGAAAGAAATGAACAAAAAACAGAAGAAAAAGGCGAACGCTGACAAAACAAAATTAAAAACTGTGAAATAAAGGAAGAAAATTTAATTTTTTTCATGTTTCTTTTTGACATTACTACCAGATCCACCATTTTTTCGTTCCTTTACTTTTCTGGTAAAACTGTTCACGAGAGACCAAATTTCAGCAATTTTGACCATTCTCTTTTACCATTAAAAAGTAAAGGAACAAAGCTAATGTCAACCACTTCATACAATTTTCGTTAAGATATCGTTATTGATTTCTGAAGAAAACCCTTGGGGAATTTCGGAAGAGCAATTTTTTCTTCGAACCTCGTACAGATTTCTGAACGATTTTGGAATAATGTCGTATGAAAATCAAAGGTACATCCCGAATCTTCGTAAAGATTTCTAAACGATTTTGGAATAATGACGTATGAATATCTGGTTTTTTTATTGGCCAATTTTTATTTGTTATGTTTCCTACTGGAAGATTGTAATTTCAAACGTTTCTAATAATTTTCACTGTTGTTATCATATTGTAGTTATAGTAGAACAGTGTAAATTTAGTGTACGAATATGTTGAGTCTATCACCACTAGCTAGAATTATTATAAGTTGCACTTATATTTAAAATATTTAAAAATTGTGTATGCTATTTTATACCCAACAACCATGGTAGAACAAATACAAGGTAAAGTTAATACTACAACAAATACAACTCGAACAACAACCACAAAGGAATTTGTTTTTGTTTGTAACGTTACTGCCAGTTGTATTTGTAAACAAAACAAGGAAATGTCTATAAATTATTGGAATTTAAAAAACTAATAATTTTTCACATTTGGTTGAATATTTTGGAAAACATGAATGAAAATTCGTTACATTTTCAATTTTTATGGTTCCACATCATTCCACTAAATGCATAAATTCTCGCAGAAAGTAGAATTCTTGCAGAAAAGTTTGGGGTCGCTGGAAATTCATAGAAAAAGGAGAAGCTGTTTCAATGTTTTGTTTTAGAAATCAAAGAAGCACATGTTTATTAGGGCTTTATTTTCTTAAATTTTAACAAAATACCTCACATATTAACAAACGTTGTATCGCCTCTACAAGCGGTGATTTACTGCGCGGCTTATCGTTCGAACTTGGAGGAGGTTACATATCATTGATATGAAGAAGTCTTTCTGGGAAATGGTTTTTTCCGAATGATATATTTTTTTTTCAAAAAATATATGTCCCTAATGTACATCGAAATAGAAATGAATGTATAAAATGTCATATAAAATTTGACACTAACACTACAACCCAGTTCAGTCAGCTGGGTATTGCTGCTACCTTTGCTTGTTCTACCATGCCCAACAACTTTGTTTTTCTACAACAAACTAAACACGGTGCTTTTGAAACTAATTTAAATGGAAGGTGCTCGCACCTGGAAATTTTTTGCAGATTCTGAAACCACAATGTTCATAGATGACAAAAATCAAAAAATAAAAAAAATCGCCGGAGTGCTTTTTAAATAAATCGCGATTCAAGTTGACATTTTTAGTGGTTGTTTAGGTTTTTGCAATTTTGCTTGGAAACCGCAAGTCCTATCGGAATAGGAATAAAGAAAATATTGTAGCTATCAAAGTTCTCTACAAGAGTGTCCCTTATGTTATTCTCGTAGGTTTTACCATTTTTGAGATATAGAAGTTTAAATTGGGACAATGCACTGAATGTATCGCCCCTTTATAAAACAATATAATGAAGGGTGCGACTAACTTTTAATGAAAAACGCTTACAAGGGGAAAAACCTACGAAGAAACCTAAAAAATTGGAAAAACCTACGAAAAAACCTAAAGGTCAGACTTGTAGAGAATTTTCACTGCTATAACATTTTCTTTAGTCCCATTCCGATAGGACTTGCGGTTTATTTATTTAAAAATCCCTACAGCAATTTTTTCTTGTTTTGGGATTTTTCTCATCTATGAACATTGCTGTTTCAGAATCTTCAAAAACTTCCAGGGTGCAAGCTCCTTCCATTTAAAATTGCTTCAAGAGCACCGTGTAAAATGAAACCAACCACTTGCTTTTAGATACGTACAAAACGTGGATGTTGTGCGAAGGGAAATTTGTTTCCGACATTTCGCTCCGAATTCGTACAGATATGTGAAGAAAAACATTGGTGTATTCGAAGGTAAATTTACTGTAGACATTCTCTCCGAAATCTAAACGAAAATTTAAAAATTTTGTTTTTCAAAATATTCAGGCTTAATCCCATAGTCGTTGTTTTAATATTTTATTAAAACAACTTTAATTTATTAGTGGGAAAAAATTGGCGGTGTTTACCAAGGGGTAAGGCAGGGAATACTATAGTTTCAGATCTCGCCACAGATCTTCATCAGTTCCCTTATTTCTTGTTTTTCAACAAGAAACTTTTTATACCCAAGTGTCAATTGCTAGCTCAAATAGATACGTGCGCAAAGAAACACTCTGATCGAGAATTTCTTTGGCACTACCTAAACTCTAGCAACTTCACTTGCAAACAAAACCAAATTTTCCCACTGCTATGCGTTCGTCGATTCTCGACGAAAAAACACATAACTAATTTGTTGGTATTGCATACTACAGCAATAAAAACAAAACAAAATAGAAGTCGTCATCCCAAACAAAAAACGCCAACCCTCCTAAAATTTAAAAATTTAATTAAAAAGTACCGAAATACCGAAGCCCATACCACCTTATAGCGTCGAAACTAGGGCCGCATACATGTTGTTGAAGACAATTTATAGTCGACGTTGCCAAAAATTTATAGTCGATCCTAGTCCAGTCCTTAAACTGCACTTTTACCAAACATTGTGTAGGTGGCTGCCCGAAAGAGTGGACCGATATAGTTAATATTCGGACATAATCCATCTGGTGTCCATCTAAACCTTGTAATCAGTCTAGAGTTTGCAATTTTAGTGATATGTACCGATTCAACAATTTGCGTACAGTTTTGCCTCTCATTAACAACGTTATTGAATTTCGTTAAGATTAAATATGTTTAGGTAAAGGTATAAGGTAAAGTAAATACTACAACAAATACAACTCAACAACAACCACATAGGAATTTGTTTTTGTTTGTAATGTTAGTGTCACCGGTATATGTAAACAAAACAAGGAAATGTCTATCATCTTCTTTATTTGCACATTCGTTTTCCGAATATTAGCGACCAATACAATTTAATTACATTTAACATATATACATTATTTGTTTTCATACACTATTTATCAAATCCGCAAATCCCTCTCTGTCTCTCGCCATGCTGAATAGATTTGTGACATCTCGCCATCAAGCCATGTTAACTCTTTTCTTCCTCTAATGGGGTTTCCTTCAATTTTTATGCGGGTTATATTTTGTAATAATTTATATTTTTGATTCCTTCTCTTTATGGCTGTGATGAGTTCTCTTTCGCAATGCATTTTCCTCAATACTTCAGCATTTGAAATATGAGCAGTCCAAGGAATTTTTAATATTCGCCGATATACGAGGGCGGTTCGGAAACTTCTTAGCCTATCAATGAAAGAGAATAGTTAGTTTTTCAAAAATATTTTTATTTTTCAATATAATCTCCTGAAACTTCAATACACTTAGTCCAACGCCTTTCTAGCAATTCTATCCCTTGATTAAAATAGTTTTCCTCAAGGTCTTCAAAATAGTGGTTTACAACTGTAATTGCATCTTCATTTGAGGTAGTAAAACGCTTGCCAGCAAGGAATTTTTTTAGATTTGGGAACAAGTAAAAGTCACTGGGAGCTAAATCAGGAGAATAAGGTGGGTGGTCAAGCAACTCGTACTTTAATTCGTTGATTTTAGCCATTGTTAAAACACTCTTGTGCGCTGGTGCGTTGTCTTGATGAAAAATTATTTTTTTGTGTTGTAAGCCAGGACGTTTTTCTCGAATTTGTACATTTAATTGATCCAAAAGGTCGCAATAGTACTCTGAATTTATTGTTTTACCCTTTTGCAGATAGTCAATCAATAAAATACATTTGAAGTCCCAAAAAACCGTTGCCATAACCTTACCAGCCGACTGAATTGTTTTTGCCTTCTTTGGGGCACTTCCTCCAGCTTCAGTCCATTGTTTGGATTGTTCTTTTGTCTCTGGAGTATAGTGGTGGATGCATGTCTCATCAACAGTTATGAAACGACGCTTAAAATCCATTTTAATTCGCTTAAAACGATCTAAACAAGCTTGAGAAATGTTCATTCTTATGCGTTTTTGATCGACTGTTAACAAATGCGGCACCCATCTTGCAGAAAGCTTTTTCATCTGTAGTTCTTCATGCAAAATCAAATGGACTCGATCATTTGAGATGCCCATGATATTAGCACCTTCACGCACTTTTATTCGTCGATCATTTAATACCATATCATGCACTTTGGCTACAATTTCTGTTGTTGTTGCTGTTTTTGGACGTCCACTACGTGGTTCATCTTCAATGCTTGTACGACCACATTTAAATTCAGCAAACCCAATTTTTTACTGTTGCATATGAAGGAGCACTTTCACCTAACACATTCACCATATTATTATGAATTTCTTGTCCCGATAAACCTTCTTTATGTAAATATTTAATGACAGCACGCATTTCTAATTTTTTCATTGTAAAAAAATTGCGGATGCGTCTTTTTTGAACACCTGTTTCTATATGAAGGAGTTGCCAGATCGAAACAAAATTTAACATGTGTTCATAACAGAGATGGAAGTTTCCAAAACACTTAACTTTTTTCTGTTTATACCGCGCTTTTTGTGCTAGGCTAAGAAGTTTCCGAACTGCCCTCGTATCCATATTTCAAAGGCTTCTAACTTTTTAATATCGGCAGATTTCACTGTCCACGCCTCCATTGCGTACAGTAGGACTGACCAGACATATGCTTTGACAAATCGAGTCTTCGTTTCAAGATTGACGTCATGGCTGGTAAAAACTCTCTTGTATTTCAAAAATGCATCTCTCGCCAACTCTATTCGGCATCTTATTTCCTTCGAGGAGTCCCATTGTACGGTAATTGTAGCTCCAAGATATTTAAAAGTCTTAACTCTCTGTACGTTTGAATTGTGTATTTTTAATATGGCGTTATTGTGTTTTTGTTTTTTTGCTTACAATCATAAATTTTGTTTTCTGGATATTAATTTTTAAGCCATATTTTTCACTGCAAGATACGAGTGTATCCACAAGGTTCTGAAGTTGTGATATGTTATGTGCCATTAGAGTTGTGTCATCAGCATATCTAATGTTGTTTAAAACCGAACTGCCTATATAGATGCCATTTTGCAATCTATTGATCGAATCGTGAAATTTTTGTTCTGAATAAATATTGAAAAGCAATGGAGATAGTATACACCCTTGCCTGACTCCTTAGGATATAGGTATACCTTCCGTCATTTCTCCGTTTACCGCAATTTGAGCAGTCTGGTGCCAGTATAGACTCTTTATACATTGTATTTCTTTCTGAACTATATTTATTGAGTTAAGAATGTCTATCAATTTATCATGTAGTACGTTGTCGAAGGCCTTTCCATAATCAACGAAACATAGGAATACATCTTTTTGGGCGTTTCTACATTTTTGTATCAAAGTGTTTATGGAAAAAAGGGCTTCTCTGGTACCCATGCCTTCTTTAAAGCCGAACTGAGACATTCCCATTACCCTTTCGCATTTAGGATATATTCTTGAATGAATAATTCTAAGGAATATGTCGATTTTAACCACTCGGTAACTGACCGATGATTTTCGATAATTACCGACATAAACAAACAAATGTTCTGTCGCGAAACACATACGTTTTAAATAACATGAGAGAAAATATTGTATCTCAATATCAATTCTGTTTTTAAAATTCATAATTTTTTTTCTTTCCCACTGTTCATTATAATTTTATGATTCTTAACTTCAGGGAGTCTCAAATGTCAAATTACCGGTAGTTCCGTAAAAAAAAAATAGCTAAAACCCTCAAAATACGCAAAACCGGGAGATGTCGTTATATGGTTGCTATATCAAAACATGGACCTACGTGGTCGATTTTTGGTACACGCTGAAAAATATATGTTAGAAATATGTTTGGATCCAAACAAATATTTGTTTGGGACTGATTGCAAACAAATATATGTTTCGATGCAAACATAATTTGTTTGGGTCCAAACAAATATATGTTTGCAACATTTTATAACATATCTCAATTTTATATGTTTGGGTACCAATATATTTTTTATGTTAGAACATATTTTTCATGGGTGGAGAGAGGATGTTTTTCAAAGAGAGTAACAACAGGGTTCTTGCGGCGTTCAACGATGTTTCTACCTATTTTTTTTCTTTTTAAAAGTGCGACTTTTAATACGTAATTTTATTCAGTTTTTCTTTTATTAAAGTATTTTTTGTCTTTCTTTGGAATTTTAAAGTACCTATGTGTCTGTTGTCCTTTTCTTTTTTTCTATGCCTTTCAATAAAACACCACCATTTATAAATGTGCTGAGAGCAAGTTAGCATACATTTTAATGTGTTTTACATTGACATTTACGCTCCCTTGCTCTCAGAAAGCGCCCACTAGTGCATGTGTTTGTTTGTTTTTGTGGCTTTTGGGTTTGTATTTGTTTGCACCCAAATATATAATTTGTTTGCACCCAAACATATAATTTGTTTGCAGGACCAAAACATATGTTAAGCTTGGGACTGCTTGCAAACACATATATGTTTGCTGCAAAATATGTTTGGGACATATGTTAGAGAGACTTTTTTTCTGTGTGTAGAGGCGTTTCGTGACTGTAGTAAACCTCAAATTGCAAATTACGGGCCGCCCGGTCAAAAAATGTAGCTAAAGTTAATAAAGAAAATCGGGAACTAGAGGTTTTAGACAAGGTGATATATGAGATGAGAATATATAACAAAAATTACATGCTAGTCGCTTACGCCGACGGCATCGGCATACTACACCAAAACAAAGAAATAAAATTGGTTGTAGAAGAGACAAAAGAGCATAAAACGATGAACGAAGCAGCCAATAGGAACGACACTAAAGCGATTTATGAGATAAAAAAAATGGCTAGAATGCAAACATAAACCACATGACCTCCCCATCAAATCAAAGGATGAAGGGTCCCATAACAAACGTTGATGAACAAATTAACCCAGTCAAAAAGACATTGAAATAGCAAAAATTCCCACAAAGCTGAATTTTGGTGGAGAGCTAGGGTTTGCCATTAGAAGCAACGTCCTAAAAGTCCCCATCGATTCCATGTGTGCAAGAAAAGTTATTCGGGGTCAAAGGGCAGTTTTTTTTTTCTCAAAAACTGTAAGACATAGCAAAAGCCGTCTAAAGTAAACGTTGTAGATTTAAGAATTGTCTAAATGTCAAATTAAAAATTAGCCCCGTAATCGGTTCAGCAGAACCTGGTCTAACTCGGTTTTTATATCTGGCTTTCTGGGTCGAATAAACGATCCACCTCCCCTAATTGAAATAGAGAATGCTATAAAAAACTCAAATATGTGTACCCCCGAATGCGACCGTATTCACCCCAGAAATAATAAAATGTTGTCCTGCAAAAATTGCACTGCTTTTCTAACCACATTTTTATGAAATTTTGAGAAAAGAAAAGCTACCAAACGACTGGGTACAAGGTATTCTACTAAAACTGCCGAAGAAAGTAGACCTCTCCCAGTGCAAAAATTATAGAGGGATTTTTTTTTCTCCATACATCCAAAATACTGACAAGAATTCTTCTTAATATAATTAATTACACTACAGAAACAAATCTTCGGAAAGAACAAGCCGGGTTTCGCGTAAATATGTCATGCGTAGATCCAACACTATTCGAAGAGCAAAATATGTATAGTAAAGGTATTGCTAGATTCCATATGTAGTATTGTGAGTCCAACAATCGTTTTTGTCAATAACAACAATTGTTTTTATCATATCCAACAATCGTTTCTCCAGGTATTACATGCCGTGGTGAAAAACATTTTGTGAGTTTTGTTTGTATAACAGAATGATTTTATTTTTGTTTTTTTTTTTTTTTTTTGTGTACTCAGCAAACCAATAATTGTCAGATGTCTGACACGTCTGAATAATTTCGAAAGAAAAATCTTTCAGATTTCGTTCCGATTTCTGAACGATTTTTCGGAGGTGAAATAGTTCAAATTTTGTCGGAAATGAATGTACCTTCCAAATCTTCCAAGGATTTTCTTCAGATTTCGTTCCGAAATCGATCCAACATTTCGTTCCGAAATTATAGTTGTGTTCCTTTACTTACCTGAGGTTACCATTTGTTACCCTTTTTAACCTGCAAAGCGTTCCTTAACCCCAAAAAGTGGTAAAACTGAAAGCAATTTTGAAGAGAGTGAGAGAAGAGAGAGCAAAAATGCCTTTCTCTTCTACCACAGGCTACCATCAAAATTTCTACAGGTAAAAAATGGTAGAATGGATTTTTCGACACTTGCTTAATGATTGTTTGACAATGAAGAAAGAAATGAACAAAAAACAGAAGAAAAAGGCGAACGCTGACAAAACAAAATTAAAAACTGTGAAATAAAGGAAGAAAATTTAATTTTTTCATGTTTCTTTTTGACATTACTACCAGATCCACCATTTTTTCGTTCCTTTACTTTTCTGGTAAAACTGTTCACGAGAGACCAAATTTCAGCAATTTTGACCATTCTCTTTTACCATTAAAAAGTAAAGGAACAAAGCTAATGTCAACCACTTCATACAATTTTCGTTAAGATATCGTTATTGATTTCTGAAGAAAACCCTTGGGGAATTTCGGAAGAGCAATTTTTTCTTCGAACCTCGTACAGATTTCTGAACGATTTTGGAATAATGTCGTATGAAAATCAAAGGTACATCCCGAATCTTCGTAAAGATTTCTAAACGATTTTGGAATAATGACGTATGAATATCTGGTTTTTTTATTGGCCAATTTTTATTTGTTATGTTTCCTACTGGAAGATTGTAATTTCAAACGTTTCTAATAATTTTCACTGTTGTTATCATATTGTAGTTATAGTAGAACAGTGTAAATTTAGTGTACGAATATGTTGAGTCTATCACCACTAGCTAGAATTATTATAAGTTGCACTTATATTTAAAATATTTAAAAATTGTGTATGCTATTTTATACCCAACAACCATGGTAGAACAAATACAAGGTAAAGTTAATACTACAACAAATACAACTCGAACAACAACCACAAAGGAATTTGTTTTTGTTTGTAACGTTACTGCCAGTTGTATTTGTAAACAAAACAAGGAAATGTCTATAAATTATTGGAATTTAAAAAACTAATAATTTTTCACATTTGGTTGAATATTTTGGAAAACATGAATGAAAATTCGTTACATTTTCAATTTTTATGGTTCCACATCATTCCACTAAATGCATAAATTCTCGCAGAAAGTAGAATTCTTGCAGAAAAGTTTGGGGTCGCTGGAAATTCATAGAAAAAGGAGAAGCTGTTTCAATGTTTTGTTTTAGAAATCAAAGAAGCACATGTTTATTAGGGCTTTATTTTCTTAAATTTTAACAAAATACCTCACATATTAACAAACGTTGTATCGCCTCTACAAGCGGTGATTTACTGCGCGGCTTATCGTTCGAACTTGGAGGAGGTTACATATCATTGATATGAAGAAGTCTTTCTGGGAAATGGTTTTTTCCGAATGATATATTTTTTTTTTTCAAAAAATATATGTCCCTAATGTACATCGAAATAGAAATGAATGTATAAAATGTCATATAAAATTTGACAGTAACACTACAACCCAGTTCAGTCAGCTGGGTATTGCTGCTACCTTTGCTTGTTCTACCATGCCCAACAACTTTGTTTTTCTACAACAAACTAAACACGGTGCTTTTGA